>NC_134688.1:341651704-341971251 GCF_050947455.1 Rhinoderma darwinii | reverse complement strand
AGTTTGGAAAATATGATGACAACATTTTTACATCCAATACCCCGACCTGACACACATCGTTGTCACCAAAGGGATGTTCACCATCACCAGGTGCAGCACCTAAACAACCAGGTTCACTCGTACCTGGACTGTGCCCTTTCTCCGTCAGAAATGTTGATCCCAGACCTCATGGACTTCTGGGTCAGCAGATTGGATCATTGGCAAGAACTGGCCCAGTTTGCCATGAGTGTACTGTCTTGTCCACCCTCCAGTGTAGCGTCAGAGAGGGTATTCAGCGCAGGAGGGGGCTTCGTCACCCATAAGCGAACAAGATTGTCCGCCAACAGCTTGGAAAATCTCAAGTTTCTGAAAATGAATCAAGCGTGGATCGGTGAGGATTTTAAAACCCCTGTGCCTGATGCCACTGATTAGATCTGACATTGCTGCTGCTGCTGTTGCCGCTGCCGCCTGCTACTGCCGCCTGCTACTGCCGCCTGCTACTATGGGATTCTGTCCTGTCCACTATTTTTTTAATGTGCTGCTGCTACTACCACTACCACTCTTGCTGTCTGTGTTGGCTACCTCTACTACCACCAATACACCTCCACTGCCGCCCGTCTGCTACAAGCAGGCCTGTGGCCTGCCCCACCACAGGGCTTTGTCCTGTGACTGTCGTCCAGTCTCTTTTTTTAATGTGCTGCTACTACTACTACCACCCTTGCTGTCTGTGTTGGCTACCTCTACTACCACCAATACACCTCCACTGCTGTCTGCTACAAGCAGGCCTGAGGCCTGCCCCACCACAGGGCTTTGTCCTGTGACTGTCGTCCAGTCTCTTTTTTTAATGTGCTGCTACTACTACTACCACCCTTGCTGTCTGTGTTGGCTACCTCTACTACCACCAATACACCTCCACTGCCGCCCGTCTGCTACAAGCAGGCCTGTGGCCTGCCCCACCACAGGGCTTTGTCCTGTGACTGTCGTCCAGTCTCTTTTTTTAATGTGCTGCTACTACTACTACCACCCTTGCTGTCTGTGTTGGCTACCTCTACTACCACCAATACACCTCCACTGCCGTCTGCTACAAGCAGGCCTGAGGCCTGCCCCACCACATGGCTTTGTCCTGTGACTGTCGTCCAGTCTCTTTTTTTAATGTGCTGCTACTACTACTACCACCCTTGCTGTCTGTGTTGGCTACCTCTACTACCACCAATACACCTCCACTGCTGCCCGTCTGCTACAAGCAGGCCTGTGGCCTGCCCCACCACAGGGCTTTGTCCTGTGACTGTCATCCAGTCTCTTTTTTTAATGTGCTGCTACTACTACTACCACCCTTGCTGTCTGTGTTGGCTACCTCTACTACCACCAATACACCTCCACTGCCGTCTGCTACAAGCAGGCCTGAGGCCTGCCCCACCACAGGGCTTTGTCCTGTGACTGTCGTCCAGTCTCTTTTTTTAATGTGCTGCTACTACTACTACCACTCTTGCTGTCTGTGTTGGCTACCTCTACTACCACCAATACACCTCCACTGCCGCCCGTCTGCTACAAGCAGGCCTGTGGCCTGCCCCACCACAGGGCTTTGTCCTGTGACTGTCGTCCAGTCTCTTTTTTTAATGTGCTGCTACTACTACTACCACCCTTGCTGTCTGTGTTGGCTACCTCTACTACCACCAATACACCTCCACTGCCGCCCGTCTGCTACAAGCAGGCCTGAGGCCTGCCCCACCACAGGGCTTTGTCCTGTGACTGTTGTCCAGTTTTTTTTTTTTTATGTGCTGCTACTACTACTACCACCCTTGCTGTCTGTGTTGGCTACCTCTACTACCACCAATATACCTCCACTGCCGCCCGTCTGCTACAAGCAGGCCTGAGGCCTGCCCCACCACAGGGCTTTGTCCTGTGACTGTCGTCCAGTCTCTTTTTTTAATGTGCTGCTACTACTACTACCAGTCTACTACCCTTGCTGTCTTTGTTGGCTACCTCTCCTACCACCAATACACCCCAACTGCCGCCCGTCTGGTACAAGCAGGCCTGAGGCCTTCCCCACCACAGGGTTTGTCCTGTGACTGTCGTCCAGTCTCTTTTTTTAATGTGCTGCAACTACTACTACCACCCTTGCTGTCCGTTGGCTACCTCTACTAACACCAATACACCTCCACTGCCATCTGCTACAAGCAGGCCAGGAGGGCTTGTGAAAAGCCATTGCTTGTTACTTTTACCTCCATGTATGGATGAACCCCGGCAGGCATCTGCCAATAAACAGGGTCAATTTTTGGAGGGCTTGTTAAAAGCCATTGCTTGTTGCTTTCAAATCCAAGTATGGATGAACCCCGGCAGGCATCTGCAAATAAAAAGGGTAAATTTTTTGAGGGCTTGTCAAAAGCCATTGCTTGTTCCTTTTACATCCATGTATGGATGAACCCCGGCAGGCATCTGCCAATAAAAAGGGTACATTTTTTGAGGGCTTGTTAAAAGCCATTGCTTGTTGCTTTTACATTACATCCATGTATGGATGAACCCCGGCAGGCATCTGCCAATAAAAAGGGTCAATTTTTGGAGGGCTTGTCAAAAGCCATTGCTTGTTGCTTTTACATCCATGTATGGATGAACCCCGGCAGGCATCTGCCAATAAAAAGGGTAAATTTTTGGAGGGCTTGTCAAAAGCCATTGCTTGTTGCTTTTACATCAATCTATGGATGAACCCCGGCAGGCATCTGCCAATAAAAAGGGTCAATTTTTGGAGGGCTTGTCAAAAGCCATTGCTTGTTGCTTTTACATCCATGTATGGATGAACCCCGGCAGGCATCTGACAATAAAAAGGGTCCATTTTTAGAGGGATTGTCAAAATCCATTGCTTGTTGCTTTTACATCCATGTATGGATGAACCCCGGCAGGCATCTGCAAATAAAAAGGGTCAATTTTTGGAGGGCTTGTCAAAAGCCATTGCTTGTTGCTTTTACATCCATGTATGGATGAACCCCGGCTGGCATCTGACAATAAAAAGGGTACATTTTTGGAGGGCTTGTCAAAAGCCATTGCTGTTGCTTTTACATCCATGTATGGATGAACCCCGGCAAGCATCTGCCAATAAAAAGGGTCAATTTTTGGAGGGCTTGTCAAAAGCCATTGCTTGTTGCTTTTACATCCATGTATGGATAAACCCCGGCAGGCATCTACCAATAAAAAGGGTACATTTTTGGAGGGCTTGTCAAAAGCCATTGCTTGTTGCTTTCAAATCCAAGTATGGATGAACCCCGGCAGGCATCTGCAAATAAAAAGGGTAAATTTTTTGAGGGCTTGTCAAAAGCCATTGCTTGTTCCTTTTACATCCATGTATGGATGAACCCCGGCAGGCATCTGCCAATAAAAAGGGTACATTTTTTGAGGGCTTGTTAAAAGCCATTGCTTGTTGCTTTTACATTACATCCATGTATGGATGAACCCCGGCAGGCATCTGCAAATAAAAAGGGTCAATTTTTGGAGGGCTTGTCAAAAGCCATTGCTTGTTGCTTTTACATCCATGAATGGATGAACCCCGGCAGGCATCTGCCAATAAAAAGGGTCAATTTTTGGAGGGCTTGTCAAAAGCCATTGCTTGTTGCTTTTACATCCATGTATGGATGAACCCCGGCAGGCATCTGCCAATAAAAAGGGTCAATTTTTGGAGGGCTTGTCAAAAGCCATTGCTTGTTGCTTTTACATCCATGTATGGATGAACCCCGGCAGGCATCTGCCAATAAAAAGGGTCAATTTTTGGAGGGCTTGTCTAAAGCCATTGCTTGTTGCTTTTACATCAATCTATGGATGAACCCCGGCAGGCATCTGCCAATAAAAAGGGTCAATTTTTGGAGGGCTTGTCAAAAGCCATTGCTTGTTGCTTTTACATCCATGTATGGATGAACCCCGGCAGGCATCTGACAATAAAAAGGGTCAATTTTTAGAGGGCTTGTCAAAATCCATTGCTTGTTGCTTTTACATCCATGTATGGATGAACCCCGGCAGGCATCTGCAAATAAAAAGGGTCAATTTTTGGAGGGCTTGTCAAAAGCCATTGCTTGTTGCTTTTACATCCATGTATGGATGAACCCCGGCTGGCATCTGACAATAAAAAGGGTACATTTTTGGAGGGCTTGTCAAAAGCCATTGCTTGTTGCTTTTACATCCATGTATGGATGAACCCCGGCAGGCATCTGCCAATAAAAAGGGTACATTTTTGGAGGGCTTGTCAAAAGCCATTGCTTGTTGCTTTTACATCCATGTATGGATGAACCCCGGCAGGCATCTGCCAATAAAAAGGGTAAATTTTTGGAGGGCTTGTCAAAAGCCATTGCTTGTTGGTTTTACATCCATGTATGGATGAACCCCGGCAGGCATCTGCCAATAAAAAGGGTCAATTTTTGGAGGGCTTGTCAAAAGCCATTGCTTGTTGCTTTTACATCCATGTATGGATGAACCCCGGCAGGCATCTGCCAATAAAAAGGGTCAATTTTTGGAGGGCTTGTCAAAAGCCATTGCTTTTTGCTTTTACATCCATGTATGGATGAACCCCGGCAGGCATCTGCCAATAAAAAGGGTACATTTTTGGAGGGCTTGTCAAAAGCCATTGCTTGTTGCTTTTACATCCATGTATGGATGAACCCTGGCAGGCATCTGCCAATAAAAAGGGTCAATTTTTGGAGGGCTTGTCAAAAGCCATTGCTTGTTGCTTTTACATCCATGTATGGATGAACCCCGGCAGGCATCTGCCAATAAAAAGGGTCAATTTTTGGAGGGCTTGTCAAAAGCCATTGCTTGTTGCTTTTACATCCATGTATGGATGAACCCCGGCAGGCATCTGCCAATAAAAAGGGTCAATTTTTGGAGGGCTTGTCAAAAGCCATTGCTTTTTGCTTTTACATCCATGTATGGATGAACCCCGTCAGGCATCTGCCAATAAAAGGGTCAATTTTTGGAGGGCTTGTCTAAAGCCATTGCTTGTTGCTTTTACATCAATCTATGGATGAACCCCGGCAGGCATCTGCCAATAAAAAGGGTAAATTTTTGGAGGGCTTGTCAAAAGCCATTGCTTGTTGCTTTTACATCCATGTATGGATGAACCCCGGCAGGCATCTGACAATAAAAAGGGTCAATTTTTAGAGGGCTTGTCAAAATCCATTGCTTGTTGCTTTTACATCCATGTATGGATGAACCCCGGCAGGCATCTGCAAATAAAAAGGGTCAATTTTTGGAGGGCTTGTCAAAAGCCATTGCTTGTTGCTTTTACATCCATGTATGGATGAACCCCGGCTGGCATCTGACAATAAAAAGGGTACATTTTTGGAGGGCTTGTCAAAAGCCATTGCTGTTGCTTTTACATCCATGTATGGATGAACCCCGGCAAGCATCTGCCAATAAAAAGGGTCAATTTTTGGAGGGCTTGTCAAAAGCCATTGCTTGTTGCTTTTACATCCATGTATGGATAAACCCCGGCAGGCATCTGCCAATAAAAAGGGTACATTTTTGGAGGGCTTGTCAAAAGCCATTGCTTGTTGCTTTTACATCCATGTATGGATGAACCCCGGCAGGCATCTGCCAATAAAAAGGGTCAATTTTTAGAGGGCTTGTCAAAAGCCATTGCTTGTTGCTTTTACATCCATGTATGGATGAACCCCGGCAGGCATCTGCCAATAAAAAGGGTACATTTTTGGAGGGCTTGTCAAAAGCCATTGCTTGTTGCTTTTACATCCATGTATGGATGAACCCTGGCAGGCATCTGCCAATAAAAAGGGTCAATTTTTGGAGGGCTTGTCAAAAGCCATTGCTTGTTGCTTTTACATCCATGTATGGATGAACCCCGGCAGGCATCTGCCAATAAAAAGGGTCAATTTTTGGAGGGCTTGTCAAAAGCCATTGCTTGTTGCTTTTACATCCATGTATGGATGAACCCCGGCAGGCATCTGCCAATAAAAAGGGTCAATTTTTGGAGGGCTTGTCAAAAGCCATTGCTTTTTGCTTTTACATCCATGTATGGATGAACCCCGGCAGGCATCTGCCAATAAAAATGGTAAATTTTTGGAGGGCTTGTCAAAAGCCATTGCTTGTTGCTTTTACATCCATGTATGGATGAACCCCGGCAGGCATCTGCCAATAAAAAGGGTACATTTTTGGAGGGCTTGTCAAAAGCCATTGCTTGTTGCTTTTACATCCATGTATGGATGAACCCCGGCAGGCATCTGCCAATAAAAAGGGTACATTTTTGGAGGGCTTGTCAAAAGCCATTGCTTGTTGCTTTTACATCCATGTATGGATGAACCCCGGCAGGCATCTGCCAATAAAAAGGGTACATTTTTGGAGGGCTTGTCAAAAGCCATTGCTTGTTGCTTTTACATCCATGTATGGATGAACCCCGGCAGGCATCTGCCAATAAAAAGGGTACATTTTTGGAGGGCTTGTCAAAAGCCATTGCTTGTTGCTTTTACATCCATGTATGGATGAACCCTGGCAGGCATCTGCCAATAAAAAGGGTCAATTTTTGGAGGGCTTGTCAAAAGCCATTGCTGTTGCTTTTGCATCCATGTATGGATGAACCCCGGCAAGCATCTGCCAATAAAAAGGGTCAATTTTTGGAGGGCTTGTCAAAAGCCATTGTTTGTTGCTTTTACATCCATGTATGGATAAACCCCGGCAGGCATCTGCCAATAAAAAGGGTACATTTTTGGAGGGCTTGTCAAAAGCCATTGCTTGTTGCTTTTACATCCATGTATGGATGAACCCCGGCAGGCATCTGCCAATAAAAAGGGTCAATTTTTGGAGGGCTTGTCAAAAGCCATTGCTTGTTGCTTTTACATCCATGTATGGATGAACCCCGGCAGGCATCTGACAATAAAAAGGGTACATTTTTGGAGGGCTTGTCAAAAGCCATTGCTTGTTGCTTTTACATCCATGTATGGATGAACCCTGGCAGGCATCTGCCAATAAAAAGGGTCAATTTTTGGAGGGCTTGTCAAAAGCCATTGCTTGTTGCTTTTACATCCATGTATGGATGAACCCCGGCAGGCATCTGCCAATAAAAAGGGTCAATTTTTGGAGGGCTTGTCAAAAGCCATTGCTTGTTGCTTTTACATCCATGTATGGATGAACCCCGGCAGGCATCTGCCAATAAAAAGGGTCAATTTTTGGAGGGCTTGTCAAAAGCCATTGCTTTTTGCTTTTACATCCATGTATGGATGAACCCCGGCAGGCATCTGCCAATAAAAAGGGTAAATTTTTGGAGGGCTTGTCAAAAGCCATTGCTTGTTGCTTTTACATCCATGTATGGATGAACCCCGGCAGGCATCTGCCAATAAAAAGGGTACATTTTTGGAGGGCTTGTCAAAAGCCATTGCTTGTTGCTTTTACATCCATGTATGGATGAACCCTGGCAGGCATCTGCCAATAAAAAGGGTCAATTTTTGGAGGGCTTGTCAAAAGCCATTGCTTGTTGCTTTTACATCCATGTATGGATGAACCCCGGCAGGCATCTGCCAATAAAAAGGGTCAATTTTTGGAGGGCTTGTCAAAAGCCATTGCTTTTTGCTTTTACATCCATGTATGGATGAACCCCGTCAGGCATCTGCCAATAAAAGGGTCAATTTTTGGAGGGCTTGTCAAAAGCCATTGCTTGTTGCTTTTACATCCATGTATGGATAAACCCCGGCAGGCATCTGCCAATAAAAAGGGTCAATATTTGGAGGGCTTGTCAAAAGCCATTGCTTGTTGCTTTTCTTTTACATCCATGTATGGATGAACCCCGGCAGGCATCTGCCAATAAAAAGGGTAAATTTTTGGAGGGCTTGTCAAAAGCCATTGCTTGTTGCTTTTACATCCATGTATGGATGAACCCCGGCAGGCATCTGCCAATAAAAAGGGTACATTTTTGGAGGGCTTGTCAAAAGCCATTGCTTGTTGCTTTTACATCCATGTATGGATGAACCCTGGCAGGCATCTGCCAATAAAAAGGGTCAATTTTTGGAGGGCTTGTCAAAAGCCATTGCTTGTTGCTTTTACATCCATGTATGGATGAACCCCGGCAGGCATCTGCCAATAAAAAGGGTCAATTTTTGGAGGGCTTGTCAAAAGCCATTGCTTGTTGCTTTTACATCCATGTATGGATGAACCCCGGCAGGCATCTGCCAATAAAAAGGGTACATTTTTGGAGGGCTTGTCAAAAGCCATTGCTTGTTGCTTTTACATCCATGTATGGATGAACCCTGGCAGGCATCTGCCAATAAAAAGGGTCAATTTTTGGAGGGCTTGTCAAAAGCCATTGCTGTTGCTTTTACATCCATGTATGGATGAACCCCGGCAAGCATCTGCCAATAAAAAGGGTCAATTTTTGGAGGGCTTGTCAAAAGCCATTGCTTGTTGCTTTTACATCCATGTATGGATAAACCCCGGCAGGCATCTGCCAATAAAAAGGGTACATTTTTGGAGGGCTTGTCAAAAGCCATTGCTTGTTGCTTTTACATCCATGTATGGATGAACCCCGGCAGGCATCTGCCAATAAAAAGGGTCAATTTTTGGAGGGCTTGTCAAAAGCCATTGCTTGTTGCTTTTACATCCATGTATGGATGAACCCCGGCAGGCATCTGACAATAAAAAGGGTACATTTTTGGAGGGCTTGTCAAAAGCCATTGCTTGTTGCTTTTACATTACATCCATGTATGGATGAACCCCGGCAGGCATCTTCCAATAAAAAGGGTAAATTTTTGGAGGGCTTGTCAAAAGCCATTGCTTGTTGCTTTTACATCCATGTATGGATGAACCCCGGCAGGCATCTGCCAATAAAAAGGGTAAATTTTTGGAGGGCTTGTCAAAAGCCATTGCTTGTTGCTTTTACATCAATCTATGGATGAACCCCGGCAGGCATCTGCCAATAAAAAGGGTCAATTTTTGGAGGGCTTGTCAAAAGCCATTGCTTGTTGCTTTTACATCCATGTATGGATAAACCCCGGCAGGCATCTGCCAATAAAAAGGGTACATTTTTGGAGGGCTTGTCAAAAGCCATTGCATGTTGCTTTTACATCCATGTATGGATGAACCCCGGCAGGCATCTGCAAATAAAAAGGGTCAATTTTTGGAGGGCTTGTCAAAAGCCATTGCTTGTTGCTTTTACATCCATGTATGGATGAACCCCGGCTGGCATCTGACAATAAAAAGGGTACATTTTTGGAGGCCTTGTCAAAAGCCATTGCTGTTGCTTTTACATCCATGTATGGATGAACCCCGGCAAGCATCTGCCAATAAAAAGGGTCAATTTTTGGAGGGCTTGTCAAAAGCCATTGCTTGTTGCTTTTACATCCATGTATGGATAAACCCCGGCAGGCATCTACCAATAAAAAGGGTACATTTTTGGAGGGCTTGTCAAAAGCCATTGCTTGTTGCTTTCAAATCCAAGTATGGATGAACCCCGGCAGGCATCTGCAAATAAAAAGGGTAAATTTTTTGAGGGCTTGTCAAAAGCCATTGCTTGTTCCTTTTACATCCATGTATGGATGAACCCCGGCAGGCATCTGCCAATAAAAAGGGTACATTTTTTGAGGGCTTGTTAAAAGCCATTGCTTGTTGCTTTTACATTACATCCATGTATGGATGAACCCCGGCAGGCATCTGCAAATAAAAAGGGTCAATTTTTGGAGGGCTTGTCAAAAGCCATTGCTTGTTGCTTTTACATCCATGAATGGATGAACCCCGGCAGGCATCTGCCAATAAAAAGGGTCAATTTTTGGAGGGCTTGTCAAAAGCCATTGCTTGTTGCTTTTACATCCATGTATGGATGAACCCCGGCAGGCATCTGCCAATAAAAAGGGTCAATTTTTGGAGGGCTTGTCAAAAGCCATTGCTTGTTGCTTTTACATCCATGTATGGATGAACCCCGGCAGGCATCTGCCAATAAAAAGGGTCAATTTTTGGAGGGCTTGTCTAAAGCCATTGCTTGTTGCTTTTACATCAATCTATGGATGAACCCCGGCAGGCATCTGCCAATAAAAAGGGTCAATTTTTGGAGGGCTTGTCAAAAGCCATTGCTTGTTGCTTTTACATCCATGTATGGATGAACCCCGGCAGGCATCTGACAATAAAAAGGGTCAATTTTTAGAGGGCTTGTCAAAATCCATTGCTTGTTGCTTTTACATCCATGTATGGATGAACCCCGGCAGGCATCTGCAAATAAAAAGGGTCAATTTTTGGAGGGCTTGTCAAAAGCCATTGCTTGTTGCTTTTACATCCATGTATGGATGAACCCCGGCTGGCATCTGACAATAAAAAGGGTACATTTTTGGAGGGCTTGTCAAAAGCCATTGCTTGTTGCTTTTACATCCATGTATGGATGAACCCCGGCAGGCATCTGCCAATAAAAAGGGTACATTTTTGGAGGGCTTGTCAAAAGCCATTGCTTGTTGCTTTTACATCCATGTATGGATGAACCCCGGCAGGCATCTGCCAATAAAATGGTCAATTTTTGGAGGGCTTGTCAAAAGCCATTGCTTGTTGGTTTTACATCCATGTATGGATGAACCCCGGCAGGCATCTGCCAATAAAAAGGGTCAATTTTTGGAGGGCTTGTCAAAAGCCATTGCTTGTTGCTTTTACATCCATGTATGGATGAACCCCGGCAGGCATCTGCCAATAAAAAGGGTAAATTTTTGGAGGGCTTGTCAAAAGCCATTGCTTGTTGCTTTTACATCCATGTATGGATGAACCCCGGCTGGCATCTGACAATAAAAAGGGTACATTTTTGGAGGGCTTGTCAAAAGCCATTGCTGTTGCTTTTACATCCATGTATGGATGAACCCCGGCAAGCATCTGCCAATAAAAAGGGTCAATTTTTGGAGGGCTTGTCAAAAGCCATTGCTTGTTGCTTTTACATCCATGTATGGATAAACCCCGGCAGGCATCTGCCAATAAAAAGGGTACATTTTTGGAGGGCTTGTCAAAAGCCATTGCTTGTTGCTTTTACATCCATGTATGGATGAACCCCGGCAGGCATCTGCCAATAAAAAGGGTCAATTTTTGGAGGGCTTGTCAAAAGCCATTGCTTGTTGCTTTTACATCCATGTATGGATGAACCCCGGCAGGCATCTGCCAATAAAAAGGGTACATTTTTGGAGGGCTTGTCAAAAGCCATTGCTTGTTGCTTTTACATCCATGTATGGATGAACCCTGGCAGGCATCTGCCAATAAAAAGGGTCAATTTTTGGAGGGCTTGTCAAAAGCCATTGCTTGTTGCTTTTACATCCATGTATGGATGAACCCCGGCAGGCATCTGCCAATAAAAAGGGTCAATTTTTGGAGGGCTTGTCAAAAGCCATTGCTTGTTGCTTTTACATCCATGTATGGATGAACCCCGGCAGGCATCTGCCAATAAAAAGGGTCAATTTTTGGAGGGCTTGTCAAAAGCCATTGCTTTTTGCTTTTACATCCATGTATGGATGAACCCCGGCAGGCATCTGCCAATAAAAATGGTAAATTTTTGGAGGGCTTGTCAAAAGCCATTGCTTGTTGCTTTTACATCCATGTATGGATGAACCCCGGCAGGCATCTGCCAATAAAAAGGGTACATTTTTGGAGGGCTTGTCAAAAGCCATTGCTTGTTGCTTTTACATCCATGTATGGATGAACCCCGGCAGGCATCTGCCAATAAAAAGGGTACATTTTTGGAGGGCTTGTCAAAAGCCATTGCTTGTTGCTTTTACATCCATGTATGGATGAACCCCGGCAGGCATCTGCCAATAAAAAGGGTACATTTTTGGAGGGCTTGTCAAAAGCCATTGCTTGTTGCTTTTACATCCATGTATGGATGAACCCCGGCAGGCATCTGCCAATAAAAAGGGTACATTTTTGGAGGGCTTGTCAAAAGCCATTGCTTGTTGCTTTTACATCCATGTATGGATGAACCCTGGCAGGCATCTGCCAATACAAAGGGTCAATTTTTGGAGGGCTTGTCAAAAGCCATTGCTGTTGCTTTTACATCCATGTATGGATGAACCCCGGCAAGCATCTGCCAATAAAAAGGGTCAATTTTTGGAGGGCTTGTCAAAAGCCATTGTTTGTTGCTTTTACATCCATGTATGGATGAACCCCGGCAAGCATCTGCCAATAAAAAGGGTCAATTTTTGGAGGGCTTGTCAAAAGCCATTGCTTGTTGCTTTTACATCCATGTATGGATGAACCCCGGCAGGCATCTGCCAATAAAAAGGGTACATTTTTGGAGGGCTTGTCAAAAGCCATTGCTTGTTGCTTTTACATCCATGTATGGATGAACCCCGGCAGGCATCTGCCAATAAAAAGGGTACATTTTTGGAGGGCTTGTCAAAAGCCATTGCTTGTTGCTTTTACATCCATGTATGGATGAACCCCGGCAGGCATCTGCCAATAAAAAGGGTACATTTTTGGAGGGCTTGTCAAAAGCCATTGCTTGTTGCTTTTACATCCATGTATGGATGAACCCTGGCAGGCATCTGCCAATACAAAGGGTCAATTTTTGGAGGGCTTGTCAAAAGCCATTGCTGTTGCTTTTACATCCATGTATGGATGAACCCCGGCAAGCATCTGCCAATAAAAAGGGTAAATTTTTGGAGGGCTTGTCAAAAGCCATTGTTTGTTGCTTTTACATCCATGTATGGATAAACCCCGGCAGGCATCTGCCAATAAATAGGGTACATTTTTGGAGGGCTTGTCAAAAGCCATTGCTTGTTGCTTTTACATCCATGTATGGATGAACCCCGGCAGGCATCTGCCAATAAAAAGGGTCAATTTTTGGAGGGCTTGTCAAAAGCCATTGCTTGTTGCTTTTACATCCATGTATGGATGAACCCCGGCAGGCATCTGACAATAAAAAGGGTACATTTTTGGAGGGCTTGTCAAAAGCCATTGCTTGTTGCTTTTACATCCATGTATGGATGAACCCTGGCAGGCATCTGCCAATAAAAAGGGTCAATTTTTGGAGGGCTTGTCAAAAGCCATTGCTTGTTGCTTTTACATCCATGTATGGATGAACCCCGGCAGGCATCTGCCAATAAAAAGGGTACATTTTTGGAGGGCTTGTCAAAAGCCATTGCTTGTTGCTTTTACATCCATGTATGGATGAACCCCGGCAGGCATCTGCCAATAAAAAGGGTCAATTTTTGGAGGGCTTGTCAAAAGCCATTGCTTTTTGCTTTTACATCCATGTATGGATGAACCCCGGCAGGCATCTGCCAATAAAAAGGGTAAATTTTTGGAGGGCTTGTCAAAAGCCATTGCTTGTTGCTTTTACATCCATGTATGGATGAACCCCGGCAGGCATCTGCCAATAAAAAGGGTACATTTTTGGAGGGCTTGTCAAAAGCCATTGCTTGTTGCTTTTACATCCATGTATGGATGAACCCTGGCAGGCATCTGCCAATAAAAAGGGTCAATTTTTGGAGGGCTTGTCAAAAGCCATTGCTTGTTGCTTTTACATCCATGTATGGATGAACCCCGGCAGGCATCTGCCAATAAAAAGGGTCAATTTTTGGAGGGCTTGTCAAAAGCCATTGCTTTTTGCTTTTACATCCATGTATGGATGAACCCCGTCAGGCATCTGCCAATAAAAGGGTCAATTTTTGGAGGGCTTGTCAAAAGCCATTGCTTGTTGCTTTTACATCCATGTATGGATAAACCCCGGCAGGCATCTGCCAATAAAAAGGGTCAATATTTGGAGGGCTTGTCAAAAGCCATTGCTTGTTGCTTTTCTTTTACATCCATGTATGGATGAACCCCGGCAGGCATCTGCCAATAAAAAGGGTAAATTTTTGGAGGGCTTGTCAAAAGCCATTGCTTGTTGCTTTTACATCCATGTATGGATGAACCCCGGCAGGCATCTGCCAATAAAAAGGGTACATTTTTGGAGGGCTTGTCAAAAGCCATTGCTTGTTGCTTTTACATCCATGTATGGATGAACCCTGGCAGGCATCTGCCAATAAAAAGGGTCAATTTTTGGAGGGCTTGTCAAAAGCCATTGCTTGTTGCTTTTACATCCATGTATGGATGAACCCCGGCAGGCATCTGCCAATAAAAAGGGTCAATTTTTGGAGGGCTTGTCAAAAGCCATTGCTTGTTGCTTTTACATCCATGTATGGATGAACCCCGGCAGGCATCTGCCAATAAAAAGGGTACATTTTTGGAGGGCTTGTCAAAAGCCATTGCTTGTTGCTTTTACATCCATGTATGGATGAACCCTGGCAGGCATCTGCCAATAAAAAGGGTCAATTTTTGGAGGGCTTGTCAAAAGCCATTGCTGTTGCTTTTACATCCATGTATGGATGAACCCCGGCAAGCATCTGCCAATAAAAAGGGTCAATTTTTGGAGGGCTTGTCAAAAGCCATTGCTTGTTGCTTTTACATCCATGTATGGATAAACCCCGGCAGGCATCTGCCAATAAAAAGGGTACATTTTTGGAGGGCTTGTCAAAAGCCATTGCTTGTTGCTTTTACATCCATGTATGGATGAACCCCGGCAGGCATCTGCCAATAAAAAGGGTCAATTTTTGGAGGGCTTGTCAAAAGCCATTGCTTGTTGCTTTTACATCCATGTATGGATGAACCCCGGCAGGCATCTGACAATAAAAAGGGTACATTTTTGGAGGGCTTGTCAAAAGCCATTGCTTGTTGCTTTTACATCCATGTATGGATGAACCCTGGCAGGCATCTGCCAATAAAAAGGGTCAATTTTTGGAGGGCTTGTCAAAAGCCATTGCTTGTTGCTTTTACATCCATGTATGGATGAACCCCGGCAGGCATCTGCCAATAAAAAGGGTCAATTTTTGGAGGGCTTGTCAAAAGCCATTGCTTGTTGCTTTTACATCCATGTATGGATGAACCCCGGCAGGCATCTGCCAATAAACAGGGTCAATTTTTGGAGGGCTTGTTAAAAGCCATTGCTTGTTGCTTTCAAATCCAAGTATGGATGAACCCCGGCAGGCATCTGCAAATAAAAAGGGTAAATTTTTTGAGGGCTTGTCAAAAGCCATTGCTTGTTCCTTTTACATCCATGTATGGATGAACCCCGGCAGGCATCTGCCAATAAAAAGGGTACATTTTTTGAGGGCTTGTTAAAAGCCATTGCTTGTTGCTTTTACATTACATCCATGTATGGATGAACCCCGGCAGGCATCTGCCAATAAAAAGGGTCAATTTTTGGAGGGCTTGTCAAAAGCCATTGCTTGTTGCTTTTACATCCATGTATGGATGAACCCCGGCAGGCATCTGCCAATAAAAAGGGTAAATTTTTGGAGGGCTTGTCAAAAGCCATTGCTTGTTGCTTTTACATCAATCTATGGATGAACCCCGGCAGGCATCTGCCAATAAAAAGGGTCAATTTTTGGAGGGCTTGTCAAAAGCCATTGCTTGTTGCTTTTACATCCATGTATGGATGAACCCCGGCAGGCATCTGACAATAAAAAGGGTCCATTTTTAGAGGGCTTGTCAAAATCCATTGCTTGTTGCTTTTACATCCATGTATGGATGAACCCCGGCAGGCATCTGCAAATAAAAAGGGTCAATTTTTGGAGGGCTTGTCAAAAGCCATTGCTTGTTGCTTTTACATCCATGTATGGATGAACCCCGGCTGGCATCTGACAATAAAAAGGGTACATTTTTGGAGGGCTTGTCAAAAGCCATTGCTGTTGCTTTTACATCCATGTATGGATGAACCCCGGCAAGCATCTGCCAATAAAAAGGGTCAATTTTTGGAGGGCTTGTCAAAAGCCATTGCTTGTTGCTTTTACATCCATGTATGGATAAACCCCGGCAGGCATCTACCAATAAAAAGGGTACATTTTTGGAGGGCTTGTCAAAAGCCATTGCTTGTTGCTTTCAAATCCAAGTATGGATTAACCCCGGCAGGCATCTGCAAATAAAAAGGGTAAATTTTTTGAGGGCTTGTCAAAAGCCATTGCTTGTTCCTTTTACATCCATGTATGGATGAACCCCGGCAGGCATCTGCCAATAAAAAGGATACATTTTTTGAGGGCTTGTTAAAAGCCATTGCTTGTTGCTTTTACATTACATCCATGTATGGATGAACCCCGGCAGGCATCTGCAAATAAAAAGGGTCAATTTTTGGAGGGCTTGTCAAAAGCCATTGCTTGTTGCTTTTACATCCATGAATGGATGAACCCCGGCAGGCATCTGCCAATAAAAAGGGTCAATTTTTGGAGGGCTTGTCAAAAGCCATTGCTTGTTGCTTTTACATCCATGTATGGATGAACCCCGGCAGGCATCTGCCAATAAAAAGGGTCAATTTTTGGAGGGCTTGTCAAAAGCCATTGCTTGTTGCTTTTACATCCATGTATGGATGAACCCCGGCAGGCATCTGCCAATAAAAAGGGTCAATTTTTGGAGGGCTTGTATAAAGCCATTGCTTGTTGCTTTTACATCAATCTATGGATGAACCCCGGCAGGCATCTGCCAATAAAAAGGGTCAATTTTTGGAGGGCTTGTCAAAAGCCATTGCTTGTTGCTTTTACATCCATGTATGGATGAACCCCGGCAGGCATCTGACAATAAAAAGGGTACATTTTTGGAGGGCTTGTCAAAAGCCATTGCTTGTTGCTTTTACATCCATGTATGGATGAACCCCGGATGGCATCTGACAATAAAAAGGGTACATTTTTGGAGGGCTTGTCAAAAGCCATTGCTTGTTGCTTTTACATCCATGTATGGATGAACCCCGGCAGGCATCTGCCAATAAAAAGGGTACATTTTTGGAGGGCTTGTCAAAAGCCATTGCTTGTTGCTTTTACATCCATGTATGGATGAACCCCGGCAGGCATCTGCCAATAAAAAGGGTCAATTTTTGGAGGGCTTGTCAAAAGCCATTGCTTGTTGGTTTTACATCCATGTATGGATGAACCCCGGCAGGCATCTGCCAATAAAAAGGGTCAATTTTTGGAGGGCTTGTCAAAAGCCATTGCTTGTTGCTTTTACATCCATGTATGGATGAACCCCGGCAGGCATCTGCCAATAAAAAGGGTCAATTTTTGGAGGGCTTGTCAAAAGCCATTGCTTTTTGCTTTTACATCCATGTATGGATGAACCCCGGCAGGCATCTGCCAATAAAAAGGGTACATTTTTGGAGGGCTTGTCAAAAGCCATTGCTTGTTGCTTTTACATCCATGTATGGATGAACCCTGGCAGGCATCTGCCAATAAAAAGGGTCAATTTTTGGAGGGCTTGTCAAAAGCCATTGCTTGTTGCTTTTACATCCATGTATGGATGAACCCCGGCAGGCATCTGCCAATAAAAAGGGTCAATTTTTGGAGGGCTTGTCAAAAGCCATTGCTTGTTGCTTTTACATCCATGTATGGATGAACCCCGGCAGGCATCTGCCAATAAAAAGGGTCAATTTTTGGAGGGCTTGTCAAAAGCCATTGCTTTTTGCTTTTACATCCATGTATGGATGAACCCCGTCAGGCATCTGCCAATAAAAGGGTCAATTTTTGGAGGGCTTGTCTAAAGCCATTGCTTGTTGCTTTTACATCAATCTATGGATGAACCCCGGCAGGCATCTGCCAATAAAAAGGGTCAATTTTTGGAGGGCTTGTCAAAAGCCATTGCTTGTTGCTTTTACATCCATGTATGGATGAACCCCGGCAGGCATCTGACAATAAAAAGGGTCAATTTTTAGAGGGCTTGTCAAAATCCATTGCTTGTTGCTTTTACATCCATGTATGGATGAACCCCGGCAGGCATCTGCAAATAAAAAGGGTCAATTTTTGGAGGGCTTGTCAAAAGCCATTGCTTGTTGCTTTTACATCCATGTATGGATGAACCCCGGCTGGCATCTGACAATAAAAAGGGTACATTTTTGGAGGGCTTGTCAAAAGCCATTGCTGTTGCTTTTACATCCATGTATGGATGAACCCCGGCAAGCATCTGCCAATAAAAAGGGTCAATTTTTGGAGGGCTTGTCAAAAGCCATTGCTTGTTGCTTTTACATCCATGTATGGATAAACCCCGGCAGGCATCTGCCAATAAAAAGGGTACATTTTTGGAGGGCTTGTCAAAAGCCATTGCTTGTTGCTTTTACATCCATGTATGGATGAACCCCGGCAGGCATCTGCCAATAAAAAGGGTCAATTTTTGGAGGGCTTGTCAAAAGCCATTGCTTGTTGCTTTTACATCCATGTATGGATGAACCCCGGCAGGCATCTGCCAATAAAAAGGGTACATTTTTGGAGGGCTTGTCAAAAGCCATTGCTTGTTGCTTTTACATCCATGTATGGATGAACCCTGGCAGGCATCTGCCAATAAAAAGGGTCAATTTTTGGAGGGCTTGTCAAAAGCCATTGCTTGTTGCTTTTACATCCATGTATGGATGAACCCCGGCAGGCATCTGCCAATAAAAAGGGTCAATTTTTGGAGGGCTTGTCAAAAGCCATTGCTTGTTGCTTTTACATCCATGTATGGATGAACCCCGGCAGGCATCTGCCAATAAAAAGGGTCAATTTTTGGAGGGCTTGTCAAAAGCCATTGCTTTTTGCTTTTACATCCATGTATGGATGAACCCCGGCAGGCATCTGCCAATAAAAATGGTAAATTTTTGGAGGGCTTGTCAAAAGCCATTGCTTGTTGCTTTTACATCCATGTATGGATGAACCCCGGCAGGCATCTGCCAATAAAAAGGGTACATTTTTGGAGGGCTTGTCAAAAGCCATTGCTTGTTGCTTTTACATCCATGTATGGATGAACCCCGGCAGGCATCTGCCAATAAAAAGGGTACATTTTTGGAGGGCTTGTCAAAAGCCATTGCTTGTTGCTTTTACATCCATGTATGGATGAACC
Source organism: Rhinoderma darwinii (assembly GCF_050947455.1). Classification (NCBI taxonomy): domain Eukaryota; kingdom Metazoa; phylum Chordata; class Amphibia; order Anura; family Rhinodermatidae; genus Rhinoderma; species Rhinoderma darwinii. The sequence continues at coordinate 341,952,447 of NC_134688.1, read as the reverse complement.
CCGGCAGGCATCTGCCAATAAAAAGGGTACATTTTTGGAGGGCTTGTCAAAAGCCATTGCTTGTTGCTTTTACATCCATGTATGGATGAACCCCGGCAGGCATCTGCCAATAAAAAGGGTAAATTTTTGGAGGGCTTGTCAAAAGCCATTGCTTGTTGCTTTTACATCCATGTATGGATGAACCCTGGCAGGCATCTGCCAATAAAAAGGGTCAATTTTTGGAGGGCTTGTCAAAAGCCATTGCTGTTGCTTTTACATCCATGTATGGATGAACCCCAGCAAGCATCTGCCAATAAAAAGGGTCAATTTTTGGAGGGCTTGTCAAAAGCCATTGTTTGTTGCTTTTACATCCATGTATGGATAAACCCCGGCAGGCATCTGCCAATAAAAAGGGTACATTTTTGGAGGGCTTGTCAAAAGCCATTGCTTGTTGCTTTTACATCCATGTATGGATGAACCCCGGCAGGCATCTGCCAATAAAAAGGGTCAATTTTTGGAGGGCTTGTCAAAAGCCATTGCTTGTTGCTTTTACATCCATGTATGGATGAACCCCGGCAGGCATCTGACAATAAAAAGGGTACATTTTTGGAGGGCTTGTCAAAAGCCATTGCTTGTTGCTTTTACATCCATGTATGGATGAACCCTGGCAGGCATCTGCCAATAAAAAGGGTCAATTTTTGGAGGGCTTGTCAAAAGCCATTGCTTGTTGCTTTTACATCCATGTATGGATGAACCCCGGCAGGCATCTGCCAATAAAAAGGGTCAATTTTTGGAGGGCTTGTCAAAAGCCATTGCTTGTTGCTTTTACATCCATGTATGGATGAACCCCGGCAGGCATCTGCCAATAAAAAGGGTCAATTTTTGGAGGGCTTGTCAAAAGCCATTGCTTTTTGCTTTTACATCCATGTATGGATGAACCCCGGCAGGCATCTGCCAATAAAAAGGGTAAATTTTTGGAGGGCTTGTCAAAAGCCATTGCTTGTTGCTTTTACATCCATGTATGGATGAACCCCGGCAGGCATCTGCCAATAAAAAGGGTACATTTTTGGAGGGCTTGTCAAAAGCCATTGCTTGTTGCTTTTACATCCATGTATGGATGAACCCTGGCAGGCATCTGCCAATAAAAAGGGTCAATTTTTGGAGGGCTTGTCAAAAGCCATTGCTTGTTGCTTTTACATCCATGTATGGATGAACCCCGGCAGGCATCTGCCAATAAAAAGGGTCAATTTTTGGAGGGCTTGTCAAAAGCCATTGCTTTTTGCTTTTACATCCATGTATGGATGAACCCCGTCAGGCATCTGCCAATAAAAGGGTCAATTTTTGGAGGGCTTGTCAAAAGCCATTGCTTGTTGCTTTTACATCCATGTATGGATAAACCCCGGCAGGCATCTGCCAATAAAAAGGGTCAATATTTGGAGGGCTTGTCAAAAGCCATTGCTTGTTGCTTTTCTTTTACATCCATGTATGGATGAACCCCGGCAGGCATCTGCCAATAAAAAGGGTAAATTTTTGGAGGGCTTGTCAAAAGCCATTGCTTGTTGCTTTTACATCCATGTATGGATGAACCCCGGCAGGCATCTGCCAATAAAAAGGGTACATTTTTGGAGGGCTTGTCAAAAGCCATTGCTTGTTGCTTTTACATCCATGTATGGATGAACCCTGGCAGGCATCTGCCAATAAAAAGGGTCAATTTTTGGAGGGCTTGTCAAAAGCCATTGCTTGTTGCTTTTACATCCATGTATGGATGAACCCCGGCAGGCATCTGCCAATAAAAAGGGTCAATTTTTGGAGGGCTTGTCAAAAGCCATTGCTTGTTGCTTTTACATCCATGTATGGATGAACCCCGGCAGGCATCTGCCAATAAAAAGGGTACATTTTTGGAGGGCTTGTCAAAAGCCATTGCTTGTTGCTTTTACATCCATGTATGGATGAACCCTGGCAGGCATCTGCCAATAAAAAGGGTCAATTTTTGGAGGGCTTGTCAAAAGCCATTGCTGTTGCTTTTACATCCATGTATGGATGAACCCCGGCAAGCATCTGCCAATAAAAAGGGTCAATTTTTGGAGGGCTTGTCAAAAGCCATTGCTTGTTGCTTTTACATCCATGTATGGATAAACCCCGGCAGGCATCTGCCAATAAAAAGGGTACATTTTTGGAGGGCTTGTCAAAAGCCATTGCTTGTTGCTTTTACATCCATGTATGGATGAACCCCGGCAGGCATCTGCCAATAAAAAGGGTCAATTTTTGGAGGGCTTGTCAAAAGCCATTGCTTGTTGCTTTTACATCCATGTATGGATGAACCCCGGCAGGCATCTGACAATAAAAAGGGTACATTTTTGGAGTGCTTGTCAAAAGCCATTGCTTGTTGCTTTTACATCCATGTATGGATGAACCCTGGCAGGCATCTGCCAATAAAAAGGGTCAATTTTTGGAGGGCTTGTCAAAAGCCATTGCTTGTTGCTTTTACATCCATGTATGGATGAACCCCGGCAGGCATCTGCCAATAAAAAGGGTCAATTTTTGGAGGGCTTGTCAAAAGCCATTGCTTGTTGCTTTTACATCCATGTATGGATGAACCCCGGCAGGCATCTGCCAATAAAAAGGGTCAATTTTTGGAGGGCTTGTCAAAAGCCATTGCTTTTTGCTTTTACATCCATGTATGGATGAACCCCGGCAGGCATCTGCCAATAAAAAGGGTAAATTTTTGGAGGGCTTGTCAAAAGCCATTGCTTGTTGCTTTTACATCCATGTATGGATGAACCCCGGCAGGCATCTGCCAATAAAAAGGGTACATTTTTGGAGGGCTTGTCAAAAGCCATTGCTTGTTGCTTTTACATCCATGTATGGATGAACCCTGGCAGGCATCTGCCAATAAAAAGGGTCAATTTTTGGAGGGCTTGTCAAAAGCCATTGCTTGTTGCTTTTACATCCATGTATGGATGAACCCCGGCAGGCATCTGCCAATAAAAAGGGTACATTTTTGGAAGGCTTGTCAAAAGCCATTGCTTGTTGCTTTTCTTTTACATCCATGTATGGATGAACCCCGGCAGGCATCTGCCAATAAAAAGGGTAAATTTTTGGAGGGCTTGTCAAAAGCCATTGCTTGTTGCTTTTACATCCATGTATGGATGAACCCCGGCAGGCATCTGCCAATAAAAAGGGTACATTTTTGGAGGGCTTGTCAAAAGCCATTGCTTGTTGCTTTTACATCCATGTATGGATGAACCCTGGCAGGCATCTGCCAATAAAAAGGGTCAATTTTTGGAGGGCTTGTCAAAAGCCATTGCTTGTTGCTTTTACATCCATGTATGGATGAACCCCGGCAGGCATCTGCCAATAAAAAGGGTCAATTTTTGGAGGGCTTGTCAAAAGCCATTGCTTGTTGCTTTTACATCCATGTATGGATGAACCCCGGCAGGCATCTGCCAATAAAAAGGGTACATTTTTGGAGGGCTTGTCAAAAGCCATTGCTTTTTGCTTTTACATCCATGTATGGATGAACCCCGGCAGGCATCTGCCAATAAAAGGGTCAATTTTTGGAGGGCTTGTCAAAAGCCATTGCTTGTTGCTTTTACATCCATGTATGGATAAACCCCGGCAGGCATCTGCCAATAAAAAGGGTCAATATTTGGAGGGCTTGTCAAAAGCCATTGCTTGTTGCTTTTACATTACATCCATGTATGGATGAACCCCGGCAGGCATCTGCCAATAAAAAGGGTCAATTTTTGGAGGGCTTGTCAAAAGCCATTGCTTGTTGCTTTTACATCCATGTATGGATGAACCCCGGCAGGCATCTGCCAATAAATGGGTCAATTTTTGGAGGTCTTGTCAAAAGCCATTGCTTTTTGCTTTTACATCCATGTATGGATGAACCCCGGCAGGCATCTGCCAATAAATGTGTCAATTTTTGGAGGGCTTGTCAAAAGCCATTGCTTGTTGCTTTTACATCCATATATGGATGAACCCCGGCAGGCATCTGCCAATAAAAAGGATCAATATTTGGAGGGCTTGTCAAAAGCCATTGCTTGTTGCTTTTACATCCATGTATGGATGAACCCCGGCAGGCATCTACCAATAAAAAGGGTCCATTTTTGGAGGGCTTGTCAAAAGCCATTGCTTGTTGCTTTTACATCCATATATGGATGAACCCCGGCAGGCATCTGCCAATAAATGTGTCAATTTTTGGAGGGCTTGTCAAAAGCCATTGCTTGTTGCTTTTACATCCATATATGGATGAACCCCGGCAGGCATCTGCCAATAAAAAGGATCAATATTTGGAGGGCTTGTCAAAAGCCATTGCTTGTTGCTTTTACATCCATGTATGGATGAACCCCGGCAGGCATCTGCCAATAAAAAAGGGTCAATTTTTGGAGGGCTTGTCAAAAGCCATTGCTTGTTGCTTTTACATCCATGTATGGATGAACCCCGGCAGGCATCTACCAATAAAAAGGGTCCATTTTTGGAGGGCTTGTCAAAAGCCATTGCTTGTTGCTTTTACTTCCATGTATGGATGAACCCCGGCAGGCATCTGCCAATAAAAAGGGTAAATTTTTGGAGGGCTTGTCAAAAGCCATTGCTTGTTGCTTTTACATCCATGTATGGATGAACCCCGGCAGGCATCTGCCAATAAAAAGGGTAAATTTTTGGAGGGCTTGTCAAAAGCCATTGCTTGTTGCTTTTACATCCATGTATGGATGAACCCCGGCAGGCATCTGCCAATAAAAAGGGTACATTTTTGGAGGGCTTGTCAAAAGCCATTGCTTGTTGCTTTTACATCCATGTATGGATGAACCCTGGCAGGCATTTCCCAATAAAAAGGGTCAATTTTTGGAGGGCTTGTCAAAAGCCATTGCTTGTTGCTTTTACATCCATGTATGGACGAACCCCGGCAGGCATCTGCCAATAAAAAGGGTCAATTTTTGGAGGGCTTGTCAAAAGCCATTGCTTGTTGCTTTTACATCCATGTATGGATGAACCCCGGCAGGCATCTGCCAATAAAAAGGGTCAATTTTTGGAGGGCTTGTCAAAAGCCATTGCTTGTTGCTTTTACATCCATGTATGGATGAACCCCGGCAGGCATCTGCCAATAAAAAGGGTCAATATTTGGAGGGCTTGTCAAAAGCCATTGCTTGTTGCTTTTACATCCATGTATGGATGAACCCCGGCAGGCATCTGCCAATAAAAAGGGTCAATATTTGGAGGGCTTGTCAAAAGCCATTGCTTGTTGCTTTTACATCCATGTATGGATGAACCCCGGCAGGCATCTGCCAATAAAAAAGGGTCAATTTTTGGAGGGCTTGTCAAAAGCCATTGCTTGTTGCTTTTACATCCATGTATGGATGAACCCCGGCAGGCATCTACCAATAAAAAGGGTCCATTTTTGGAGGGCTTGTCAAAAGCCATTGCTTGTTGCTTTTACTTCCATGTATAGATGAACCCCGGCAGGCATCTGCCAATAAAAAGGGTAAATTTTTGGAGGGCTTGTCAAAAGCCATTGCTTGTTGCTTTTACATCCATGTATGGATGAACCCCGGCAGGCATCTGCCAATAAAAAGGGTACATTTTTGGAGGGCTTGTCAAAAGCCATTGCTTGTTGCTTTTACATCCATGTATGGATGAACCCTGGCAGGCATTTCCCAATAAAAAGGGTCAATTTTTGGAGGGCTTGTCAAAAGCCATTGCTTGTTGCTTTTAAATCCATGTATGGATGAACCCTGGCAGGCATCTGCCAATAAAAAGGGTCAATTTTTGGAGGGCTTGTCAAAAGCCATTGCTTGTTGCTTTTACATCCATGTATGGATGAACCCCGGCAGGCATCTGCCAATAAAAAGGGTCAATTTTTGGAGGGCTTGTCAAAAGCCATTGCTTGTTGCTTTTACATCCATGTATGGATGAACCCCGGCAGGCATCTGCCAATAAAAAGGGTCAATATTTGGAGGGCTTGTCAAAAGCCATTGCTTGTTGCTTTTACATCCATGTATGGATGAACCCCGGCAGGCATCTGCCAATAAAAAAGGGTCAATTTTTGGAGGGCTTGTCAAAAGCCATTGCTTGTTGCTTTTACATCCATGTATGGATTAACCCCGGCAGGCATCTACCAATAAAAAGGGTCCATTTTTGGAGGGCTTGTCAAAAGCCATTGCTTGTTGCTTTTACTTCCATGTATGGATGAACCCCGGCAGGCATCTGCCAATAAAAAGGGTACATTTTTGGAGGGCTTGTCAAAAGCCATTGCTTGTTGCTTTTACATCCATGTATGGATGAACCCCGGCAGGCATCTGCCAATAAAAAGGGTAAATTTTTGGAGGGCTTGTCAAAAGCCATTGCTTGTTGCTTTTACATCCATGTATGGATGAACCCCGGCAGGCATCTGCCAATAAAAAGGGTACATTTTTGGAGGGCTTGTCAAAAGCCATTGCTTGTTGCTTTTACATCCATGTATGGATGAACCCTGGCAGGCATTTCCCAATAAAAAGGGTCAATTTTTGGAGGGCTTGTCAAAAGCCATTGCTTGTTGCTTTTACATCCATGTATGGACGAACCCCGGCAGGCATCTGCCAATAAAAAGGGTCAATTTTTGGAGGGCTTGTCAAAAGCCATTGCTTGTTGCTTTTACATCCATGTATGGATGAACCCCGGCAGGCATCTGCCAATAAAAAGGGTCAATTTTTGGAGGGCTTGTCAAAAGCCATTGCTTGTTGCTTTTACATCCATGTATGGATGAACCCCGGCAGGCATCTGCCAATAAAAAGGGTCAATATTTGGAGGGCTTGTCAAAAGCCATTGCTTGTTGCTTTTACATCCATGTATGGATGAACCCCGGCAGGCATCTGCCAATAAAAAGGGTCAATATTTGGAGGGCTTGTCAAAAGCCATTGCTTGTTGCTTTTACATCCATGTATGGATGAACCCCGGCAGGCATCTGCCAATAAAAAAGGGTCAATTTTTGGAGGGCTTGTCAAAAGCCATTGCTTGTTGCTTTTACATCCATGTATGGATGAACCCCGGCAGGCATCTACCAATAAAAAGGGTCCATTTTTGGAGGGCTTGTCAAAAGCCATTGCTTGTTGCTTTTACATCCATGTATGGATGAACCCCGGCAGGCATCTGCCAATAAAAAGGGTACATTTTTGGAGGGCTTGTCAAAAGCCATTGCTTGTTGCTTTTACATCCATGTATGGATGAACCCTGGCAGGCATTTCCCAATAAAAAGGGTCAATTTTTGGAGGGCTTGTCAAAAGCCATTGCTTGTTGCTTTTAAATCCATGTATGGATGAACCCTGGCAGGCATCTGCCAATAAAAAGGGTCAATTTTTGGAGGGCTTGTCAAAAGCCATTGCTTGTTGCTTTTACATCCATGTATGGATGAACCCCGGCAGGCATCTGCCAATAAAAAGGGTCAATTTTTGGAGGGCTTGTCAAAAGCCATTGCTTGTTGCTTTTACATCCATGTATGGATGAACCCCGGCAGGCATCTGCCAATAAAAAGGGTCAATATTTGGAGGGCTTGTCAAAAGCCATTGCTTGTTGCTTTTACATCCATGTATGGATGAACCCCGGCAGGCATCTGCCAATAAAAAAAGGGTCAATTTTTGGAGGGCTTGTCAAAAGCCATTGCTTGTTGCTTTTACATCCATGTATGGATGAACCCCGGCAGGCATCTACCAATAAAAAGGGTCCATTTTTGGAGGGCTTGTCAAAAGCCATTGCTTGTTGCTTTTACTTCCATGTATGGATGAACCCCGGCAGGCATCTGCCAATAAAAAGGGTCAATTTTTGGAGGGCTTGTCAAAAGCCATTGCTTGTTGCTTTTACATCCATGTATGGATGAACCCCGGCAGGCATCTGCCAATAAAAAGGGTCAATTTTTGGAGGGCTTGTCAAAAGCCATTGCTTTTTGCTTTTACATCCAAGTATGGATGAACCCCGGCAGGCATCTGCCAATAAAAGGGTCAATTTTTGGAGGGCTTGTCAAAAGCCATTGCTTGTTGCTTTTACATCCATGTATGGATGAACCCCGGCAGGCATCTGCCAATAAAAAGGGTCAATTTTTGGAGGGCTTGTCAAAAGCCATTGCTTGTTGCTTTTACATCCATGTATGGATGAACCCCGGCAGGCATCTGCCAATAAAAAGGGTACATTTTTGGAGGGCTTGTCAAAAGCCATTGCTTGTTGCTTTTACATCCATTTATGGATGAACCCCGGCAGGCATCTGCCAATAAAAAGGGTCAATTTTTGGAGGGCTTGTCAATAGCCATTGCTTGTTGCTTTTACATCCATGTATGGATGAACCCCGGCAGGCATCTGCCAATAAAAAGGGTACATTTTTTGAGGGCTTGTCAAAAGCCATTGCTTGTTGCTTTTAAATTACATCCATGTATGGATGAACCCCGGCAGGCATCTGCCAATTAAAAGGGTCAATTTTTGGAGGGCTTGTCAAAAGCCATTGCTTGTTGCTTTTACATCCATGTATGGATGAACCCCAGCAGGCATCTGCCAATAAAAAGGGTACATTTTTGGAGGGCTTGTCAAAAGCCATTGCTTGTTGCTTTTACATCCATGTATGAATGAACCCCGGCAGGCATCTGCCAATTAAAAGGGTAAATTTTTGGAGGGCTTGTATAAAGCCATTGCTTGTTGCTTTTACATCTATGTATGGATGAACCCCGGCAGGCATCTGCCAATAAAAAGGGTAAATTTTTGGAGGGCTTGTCAAAAGCCATTGCTTGTTGCTTTTACATCCATGTATGGATGAACCCCGGCAGGCATCTGCCAATAAAAAGGGTCAATTTTTGGAGGGCTTGTCAAAAGCCATTGCTTGTTGCTTTTACATCCATGTATGGATGAACCCCGGCAGGCATCTGTTAATAAAAAGGGTCAATTTTTCTAGGGCTTGTCAAAAGCCATTGCTTGTTGCTTTTACATTCATGTATGGATGAACCCCGGCAGGCATCTGGCAATAAAAAGGGTCAATTTTTGGAGGGCTTGTCAAAAGCCATTGCTTGTTGCTTTTACATCCATGTATGGATGAACCCCGGCAGGCATCTGACAATAAAGAGGGTAAATTTTTGGAGGGCTTGCCAAAAGCCATTGCTTGTTGCTTTTACATCCATGTATGGATGAACCCCGGCAGGCATCTGCCAATAAAAAGGGTACATTTTTGGAGGGCTTGTCAAAAGCCATTGCTTGTTGCTTTTACATCCATGTATGGATAAACCCCGGCAGGCATCTGCCAATAAAAAGGGTCAATTTTTGGAGGGCTTGTCAAAAGCCATTGCTTGTTGCTTTTACATCCATGTATGGATGAACCCCGGCAGGCATCTGCCAATAAAAAGGGTCAATTTTTGGAGGGCTTGTCAAAAGCCATTGCTTGTTGCTTTTACATCCATGTATGGATGAACCCCGGCAGGCATCTGCCAATAAAAAGGGTAAATTTTTGGAGGGCTTGTCAAAAGCCATTGCTTGTTGCTTTTACATCCATGTATCGATGAACCCCGGCAGGCATCTGCCAATAAAAAGGGTAAATTTTTGGAAGGCTTGTCAAAAGCCATTGCTTGTTGCTTTTACATCCATGTATGGATGAACCCCGGCAGGCATCTGCCAATAAAAAGGGTACATTTTTTGAGGGCTTGTCAAAAGCCATTGCTTGTTGCTTTTAAATTACATCCATGTATGGATGAACCCCGGCAGGCATCTGCCAATTAAAAGGGTCAATTTTTGGAGGGCTTGTCAAAAGCCATTGCTTGTTGCTTTTACATCCATGTATGGATGAACCCCAGCAGGCATCTGCCAATAAAAAGGGTACATTTTTGGAGGGCTTGTCAAAAGCCATTGCTTGTTGCTTTTACATCCATGTATGGATGAACCCCGGCAGGCATCTGCCAATAAAAAGGGTCAATTTTTGGAGGGCTTGTCAAAAGTCATTGCTTGTTGCTTTTACATCCATGTATGGATGAACCCCGGCAGGCATCTGCCAGTAAAAAGGGTCAATTTTTGGAGGGCTTGTCAAAAGCCATTGCTTGTTGCTTTTACATCCATGTATGGATGAACCCCGGCAGGCATCTGACAATAAAGAGGGTACATTTTTGGAGGGCTTGTCAAAAGCCATTGCTTGTTGCTTTTACATCCATGTATGGATGAACCCCGGCAGGCATCTGCCAATAAAAAGGGTAAATTTTTGGAGGGCTTGTCAAAAGCCATTGCTTGTTGCTTTTACATCCATGTATCGATGAACCCCGGCAGGCATCTGCCAATAAAAAGGGTCAATTTTTGGAGGGCTTGTCAAAAGCCATTGCTTGTTGCTTTTACATCCATGTATGGATGAACCCCCCGGCAGGCATCTGCCAATAAAAAGGGTCAATTTTTGGAGGGCTTGTCAAAAGCCATTGCTTGTTGGTTTTACATCCATGTATCGATGAACCCCGGCAGGCATCTGCCAATAAAAAGGGTCAATTTTTGGAGGGCTTGTCAAAAGCCATTGCTTGTTGCTTTTACATCCATGTATGGATGAACCCCGGCAGGCATCTGCCAATAAAAAGGGTACATTTTTTGAGGGCTTGTCAAAAGCCATTGCTTGTTGCTTTTAAATTACATCCATGTATGGATGAACCCCGGCAGGCATCTGCCAATTAAAAGGGTCAATTTTTGGAGGGCTTGTCAAAAGCCATTGCTTGTTGCTTTTACATCCATGTATGGATGAACCCCAGCAGGCATCTGCCAATAAAAAGGATACATTTTTGGAGGGCTTGTCAAAAGCCATTGCTTGTTGCTTTTACATCCATGTATGGATGAACCCCGGCAGGCATCTGCCAATAAAAAGGGTCAATATTTGGAGGGCTTGTCAAAAGCCATTGCTTGTTGCTTTTACATCCATGTATGGATGAACCCCAGCAGGCATCTGCCAATAAAAAGGGTACATTTTTGGAGGGCTTGTCAAAAGCCATTGCTTGTTGCTTTTACATCCATGTATGAATGAACCCCGGCAGGCATCTCCCAATTAAAAGGGTAAATTTTTGGAGGGCTTGTATAAAGCCATTGCTTGTTGCTTTTACATCTATGTATGGATGAACCCCGGCAGGCATCTGCCAATAAAAAGGGTAAATTTTTGGAGGGCTTGTCAAAAGCCATTGCTTGTTGCTTTTACATCCATGTATGGATGAACCCCGGCAGGCATCTGCCAATAAAAAGGGTCAATTTTTGGAGGGCTTGTCAAAAGCCATTGCTTGTTGCTTTTACATCCATGTATGGATGAACCCCGGCAGGCATCTGTTAATAAAAAGGGTCAATTTTTCTAGGGCTTGTCAAAAGCCATTGCTTGTTGCTTTTACATTCATGTATGGATGAACCCCGGCAGGCATCTGGCAATAAAAAGGGTCAATTTTTGGAGGGCTTGTCAAAAGCCATTGCTTGTTGCTTTTACATCCATGTATGGATGAACCCCGGCAGGCATCTGCCAATAAAAAGGGTCAATTTTTGGAGGGCTTGTCAAAAGCCATTGCTTGTTGCTTTTACATCCATGTATGGATGAACCCCGGCAGGCATCTGCCAATAAAAAGGGTAAATTTTTGGAGGGCTTGTCAAAAGCCATTGCTTGTTGCTTTTACATCCATGTATGGATGAACCCCGGCAGGCATCTGCCAATAAAAAGGGTACATTTTTGGAGGGCTTGTCAAAAGCCATTGCTTGTTGCTTTTACATCCATGTATGGATGAACCCTGGCAGGCATTTCCCAATAAAAAGGATCAATTTTTGGAGGGCTTGTCAAAAGCCATTGCTTGTTGCTTTTACATCCATGTATGGACGAACCCCGGCAGGCATCTGCCAATAAAAAGGGTCAATTTTTGGAGGGCTTGTCAAAAGCCATTGCTTGTTGCTTTTACATCCATGTATGGATGAACCCCGGCAGGCATCTGCCAATAAAAAGGGTCAATTTTTGGAGGGCTTGTCAAAAGCCATTGCTTGTTGCTTTTACATCCATGTATGGATGAACCCCGGCAGGCATCTGCCAATAAAAAGGGTCAATATTTGGAGGGCTTGTCAAAAGCCATTGCTTGTTGCTTTTACATCCATGTATGGATGAACCCCGGCAGGCATCTGCCAATAAAAAGGGTCAATATTTGGAGGGCTTGTCAAAAGCCATTGCTTGTTGCTTTTACATCCATGTATGGATGAACCCCGGCAGGCATCTGCCAATAAAAAAGGGTCAATTTTTGGAGGGCTTGTCAAAAGCCATTGCTTGTTGCTTTTACATCCATGTATGGATGAACCCCGGCAGGCATCTACCAATAAAAAGGGTCCATTTTTGGAGGGCTTGTCAAAAGCCATTGCTTGTTGCTTTTACATCCATGTATGGATGAACCCCGGCAGGCATCTGCCAATAAAAAGGGTACATTTTTGGAGGGCTTGTCAAAAGCCATTGCTTGTTGCTTTTACATCCATGTATGGATGAACCCTGGCAGGCATTTCCCAATAAAAAGGGTCAATTTTTGGAGGGCTTGTCAAAAGCCATTGCTTGTTGCTTTTAAATCCATGTATGGATGAACCCTGGCAGGCATCTGCCAATAAAAAGGGTCAATTTTTGGAGGGCTTGTCAAAAGCCATTGCTTGTTGCTTTTACATCCATGTATGGATGAACCCCGGCAGGCATCTGCCAATAAAAAGGGTCAATTTTTGGAGGGCTTGTCAAAAGCCATTGCTTGTTGCTTTTACATCCATGTATGGATGAACCCCGGCAGGCATCTGCCAATAAAAAGGGTCAATATTTGGAGGGCTTGTCAAAAGCCCTTGCTTGTTGCTTTTACATCCATGTATGGATGAACCCCGGCAGGCATCTGCCAATAAAAAAGGGTCAATTTTTGGAGGGCTTGTCAAAAGCCATTGCTTGTTGCTTTTACATCCATGTATGGATGAACCCCGGCAGGCATCTACCAATAAAAAGGGTCCATTTTTGGAGGGCTTGTCAAAAGCCATTGCTTGTTGCTTTTACTTCCATGTATGGATGAACCCCGGCAGGCATCTGCCAATAAAAAGGGTCAATTTTTGGAGGGCTTGTCAAAAGCCATTGCTTGTTGCTTTTACATCCATGTATGGATGAACCCCGGCAGGCATCTGCCAATAAAAAGGGTCAATTTTTGGAGGGCTTGTCAAAAGCCATTGCTTTTTGCTTTTACATCCAAGTATGGATGAACCCCGGCAGGCATCTGCCAATAAAAGGGTCAATTTTTGGAGGGCTTGTCAAAAGCCATTGCTTGTTGCTTTTACATCCATGTATGGATGAACCCCGGCAGGCATCTGCCAATAAAAAGGGTCAATTTTTGGAGGGCTTGTCAAAAGCCATTGCTTGTTGCTTTTACATCCATGTATGGATGAACCCCGGCAGGCATCTGACAATAAAGAGGGTACATTTTTTGAGGGCTTGTCAAAAGCCATTGCTTGTTGCTTTTAAATTACATCCATGTATGGATGAACCCCGGCAGGCATCTGCCAATTAAAAGGGTCAATTTTTGGAGGGCTTGTCAAAAGCCATTGCTTGTTGCTTTTACATCCATGTATGGATGAACCCCAGCAGGCATCTTTTAATAAAAAGGGTACATTTTTGGAGGGCTTGTCAAAAGCCATTGCTTGTTGCTTTTACATCCATGTATGAATGAACCCCGGCAGGCATCTGCCAATTAAAAGGGTAAATTTTTGGAGGGCTTGTATAAAGCCATTGCTTGTTGCTTTTACATCTATGTATGGATGAACCCCGGCAGGCATCTGCCAATAAAAAGGGTAAATTTTTGGAGGGCTTGTCAAAAGCCATTGCTTGTTGCTTTTACATCCATGTATGGATGAACCCCGGCAGGCATCTGCCAATAAAAAGGGTCAATTTTTGGAGGGCTTGTCAAAAGCCATTGCTTGTTGCTTTTACATCCATGTATGGATGAACCCCGGCAGGCATCTGTTAATAAAAAGGGTCAATTTTTCTAGGGCTTGTCAAAAGCCATTGCTTGTTGCTTTTACATTCATGTATGGATGAACCCCGGCAGGCATCTGGCAATAAAAAGGGTCAATTTTTGGAGGGCTTGTCAAAAGCCATTGCTTGTTGCTTTTACATCCATGTATGGATGAACCCCGGCAGGCATCTGACAATAAAGAGGGTAAATTTTTGGAGGGCTTGCCAAAAGCCATTGCTTGTTGCTTTTACATCCATGTATGGATGAACCCCGGCAGGCATCTGCCAATAAAAAGGGTACATTTTTGGAGGGCTTGTCAAAAGCCATTGCTTGTTGCTTTTACATCCATGTATGGATGAACCCCGGCAGGCATCTGCCAATAAAAAGGGTCAATTTTTGGAGGGCTTGTCAAAAGCCATTGCTTGTTGCTTTTACATCCATGTATGGATGAACCCCGGCAGGCATCTGCCAATAAAAAGGGTAAATTTTTGGAGGGCTTGTCAAAAGCCATTGCTTGTTGCTTTTACATCCATGTATCGATGAACCCCGGCAGGCATCTGCCAATAAAAAGGGTAAATTTTTGGAAGGCTTGTCAAAAGCCATTGCTTGTTGCTTTTACATCCATGTATGGATGAACCCCGGCAGGCATCTGCCAATAAAAAGGGTACATTTTTTGAGGGCTTGTCAAAAGCCATTGCTTGTTGCTTTTAAATTACATCCATGTATGGATGAACCCCGGCAGGCATCTGCCAATTAAAAGGGTCAATTTTTGGAGGGCTTGTCAAAAGCCATTGCTTGTTGCTTTTACATCCATGTATGGATGAACCCCAGCAGGCATCTGCCAATAAAAAGGGTACATTTTTGGAGGGCTTGTCAAAAGCCATTGCTTGTTGCTTTTACATCCATGTATGGATGAACCCCGGCAGGCATCTGCCAATAAAAAGGGTCAATTTTTGGAGGGCTTGTCAAAAGTCATTGCTTGTTGCTTTTACATCCATGTATGGATGAACCCCGGCAGGCATCTGCCAGTAAAAAGGGTCAATTTTTGGAGGGCTTGTCAAAAGCCATTGCTTGTTGCTTTTACATCCATGTATGGATGAACCCCGGCAGGCATCTGACAATAAAGAGGGTACATTTTTGGAGGGCTTGTCAAAAGCCATTGCTTGTTGCTTTTACATCCATGTATGGATGAACCCCGGCAGGCATCTGCCAATAAAAAGGGTAAATTTTTGGAGGGCTTGTCAAAAGCCATTGCTTGTTGCTTTTACATCCATGTATCGATGAACCCCGGCAGGCATCTGCCAATAAAAAGGGTCAATTTTTGGAGGGCTTGTCAAAAGCCATTGCTTGTTGCTTTTACATCCATGTATGGATGAACCCCCCGGCAGGCATCTGCCAATAAAAAGGGTCAATTTTTGGAGGGCTTGTCAAAAGCCATTGCTTGTTGCTTTTACATCCATGTATCGATGAACCCCGGCAGGCATCTGCCAATAAAAAGGGTCAATTTTTGGAGGGCTTGTCAAAAGCCATTGCTTGTTGCTTTTACATCCATGTATGGATGAACCCCGGCAGGCATCTGCCAATAAAAAGGGTACATTTTTTGAGGGCTTGTCAAAAGCCATTGCTTGTTGCTTTTAAATTACATCCATGTATGGATGAACCCCGGCAGGCATCTGCCAATTAAAAGGGTCAATTTTTGGAGGGCTTGTCAAAAGCCATTGCTTGTTGCTTTTACATCCATGTATGGATGAACCCCAGCAGGCATCTGCCAATAAAAAGGATACATTTTTGGAGGGCTTGTCAAAAGCCATTGCTTGTTGCTTTTACATCCATGTATGGATGAACCCCGGCAGGCATCTGCCAATAAAAAGGGTCAATATTTGGAGGGCTTGTCAAAAGCCATTGCTTGTTGCTTTTACATCCATGTATGGATGGACCCCAGCAGGCATCTGCCAATAAAAAGGGTACATTTTTGGAGGGCTTGTCAAAAGCCATTGCTTGTTGCTTTTACATCCATGTATGAATGAACCCCGGCAGGCATCTCCCAATTAAAAGGGTAAATTTCTGGAGGGCTTGTATAAAGCCATTGCTTGTTGCTTTTACATCTATGTATGGATGAACCCCGGCAGGCATCTGCCAATAAAAAGGGTAAATTTTTGGAGGGCTTGTCAAAAGCCATTGCTTGTTGCTTTTACATCCATGTATGGATGAACCCCGGCAGGCATCTGCCAATAAAAAGGGTCAATTTTTGGAGGGCTTGTCAAAAGCCATTGCTTGTTGCTTTTACATCCATGTATGGATGAACCCCGGCAGGCATCTGTTAATAAAAAGGGTCAATTTTTCTAGGGCTTGTCAAAAGCCATTGCTTGTTGCTTTTACATTCATGTATGGATGAACCCCGGCAGGCATCTGGCAATAAAAAGGGTCAATTTTTGGAGGGCTTGTCAAAAGCCATTGCTTGTTGCTTTTACATCCATGTATGGATGAACCCCGGCAGGCATCTGCCAATAAAAAGGGTCAATTTTTGGAGGGCTTGTCAAAAGCCATTGCTTGTTGCTTTTACATCCATGTATGGATGAACCCCGGCAGGCAACTGCCAATAAAAAGGGTCAATTTTTGGAGGGCTTGTCAAAAGCCATTGCTTGTTGCTTTTACATCCATGTATGGATGAACCCCGGCAGGCATCTGACAATAAAGAGGGTAAATTTTTGGAGGGCTTGTCAAAAGCCATTGCTTGTTGCTTTTACATCCATGTATGGATGAACCCCAGCAGGCATCTGCCAATAAAAAGGGTAAATTTTTGGAGGGCTTGTCAAAAGCCATTGCTTGTTGCTTTTACATCCATGTATCGATGAACCCCGGCAGGCATCTGCCAATAAAAAGGGTAAATTTTTGGAAGGCTTGTCAAAAGCCATTGCTTGTTGCTTTTACATCCATGTATGGATGAACCCCGGCAGGCATCTGCCAATAAAAAGGGTACATTTTTTGAGGGCTTGTCAAAAGCCATTGCTTGTTGCTTTTAAATTACATCCATGTATGGATGAACCCCGGCAGGCATCTGCCAATTAAAAGGGTCAATTTTTGGAGGGCTTGTCAAAAGCCATTGCTTGTTGCTTTTACATCCATGTATGGATGAACCCCAGCAGGCATCTGCCAATAAAAAGGGTACATTTTTGGAGGGCTTGTCAAAAGCCATTGCTTGTTGCTTTTACATCCATGTATGGATGAACCCCGGCAGGCATCTGCCAATAAAAAGGGTCAATTTTTGGAGGGCTTGTCAAAAGTCATTGCTTGCTGCTTTTACATCCATGTATGGATGAACCCCGGCAGGCATCTGACAATAAAGAGGGTAAATTTTTGGAGGGCTTGTCAAAAGCCATTGCTTGTTGCTTTTACATCCATGTATGGATGAACCCCGGCAGGCATCTGCCAATAAAAAGGGTAAATTTTTGGAGGGCTTGTCAAAAGCCATTGCTTGTTGCTTTTACATCCATGTATCGATGAACCCCGGCAGGCATCTGCCAATAAAAAGGGTCAATTTTTGGAGGGCTTGTCAAAAGCCATTGCTTGTTGCTTTTACATCCATGTATGGATGAACCCCCCGGCAGGCATCTGCCAATAAAAAGGGTCAATTTTTGGAGGGCTTGTCAAAAGCCATTGCTTGTTGCTTTTACATCCATGTATCGATGAACCCCGGCAGGCATCTGCCAATAAAAAGGGTCAATTTTTGGAGGGCTTGTCAAAAGCCATTGCTTGTTGCTTTTACATCCATGTATGGATGAACCCCGGCAGGCATCTGCCAATAAAAAGGGTACATTTTTTGAGGGCTTGTCAAAAGCCATTGCTTGTTGCTTTTAAATTACATCCATGTATGGATGAAACCCGGCAGGCATCTGCCAATTAAAAGGGTCAATTTTTGGAGGGCTTGTCAAAAGCCATTGCTTGTTGCTTTTACATCCATGTATGGATGAACCCCAGCAGGCATCTGCCAATAAAAAGGATACATTTTTGGAGGGCTTGTCAAAAGCCATTGCTTGTTGCTTTTACATCCATGTATGGATGAACCCCGGCAGGCATCTGCCAATTAAAAGGGTACATTTTTGGAGGGCTTGTATAAAGCCATTGCTTGTTGCTTTTACATCTATGTATGGATGAACCCCGGCAGGCATCTGCCAATAAAAAGGGTAAAATTTTGGAGGGCTTGTCAAAAGCCATTGCTTGTTGCTTTTACATCCATGTATGGATGAACCCCGGCAGGCATCTGCCAATAAAAAGGGTAAATTTTTGGAGGGCTTGTCAAAAGCCATTGCTTGTTGCTTTTACATCCATGTATGGATGAACCCCGGCAGGCATCTGTTAATAAAAAGGGTCAATTTTTGGAGGGCTTGTCAAAAGCCATTGCTTGTTGCTTTTACATTCATGTATGGATGAACCCCGGCAGGCATCTGCCAATAAAAAGGGTCAATATTTGGAGGGCTTGTCAAAAGCCATTGCTTGTTGCTTTTACATCCATGTATGGATGAACCCCGGCAGGCATCTGACAATAAAGAGGGTAAATTTTTGGAGGGCTTGCCAAAAGCCATTGCTTGTTGCTTTTACATCCATGTATGGATGAACCCCGGCAGGCATCTGCCAATAAAAAGGGTCAATTTTTGGAGGGCTTGTCAAAAGCCATTGCTTGTTGCTTTTACATCCATGTATGGATGAACCCCCCGGCAGGCATCTGCCAATAAAAAGGGTCAATTTTTGCAGGGCTTGTCAAAAGTCATTGCTTGTTGCTTTTACATCCATGTATGGATGAACCCCGGCAGACATCTGCCAATAAAAAGGGTACATTTTTGGAGGGCTTGTCAAAAGCCATTGCTTGTTGCTTTTACATTACATACATGTATGGATGAACCCCGGCAGGCATCTGCCAATAAAAAGGGTACATTTTTGGAGGGCTTGTCAAAAGCCATTGCTTGTTGCTTTTACATCCATGTATGGATGAACCCCGGCAGGCATCTGCCAATAAAAAGGGTCAATTTTTGGAGGGCTTGTCAAAAGTCATTGCTTGTTGCTTTTACATCCATGTATGGATGAACCCCGGCAGGCATCTGCCTGTAAAAAGGGTCAATTTTTGGAGGGCTTGTCAAAAGCCATTGCTTGTTGCTTTTACATCCATGTATGGATGAACCCCGGCAGGCATCTGACAATAAAGAGGGTAAATTTTTGGAGGGCTTGTCAAAAGCCATTGCTTGTTGCTTTTACATCCATGTATGGATGAACCCCGGCAGGCATCTGCCAATAAAAAGGGTACATTTTTTGAGGGCTTGTCAAAAGCCATTGCTTGTTGCTTTTAAATTACATCCATGTATGGATGAAACCCGGCAGGCATCTGCCAATTAAAAGGGTCAATTTTTGGAGGGCTTGTCAAAAGCCATTGCTTGTTGCTTTTACATCCATGTATGGATGAACCCCAGCAGGCATCTGCCAATAAAAAGGATACATTTTTGGAGGGCTTGTATAAAGCCATTGCTTGTTGCTTTTACATCCATGTATGGATGAACCCCGGCAGGCATCTGCCAATTAAAAGGGTACATTTTTGGAGGGCTTGTATAAAGCCATTGCTTGTTGCTTTTACATCTATGTATGGATGAACCCCGGCAGGCATCTGCCAATAAAAAGGGTAAAATTTTGGAGGGCTTGTCAAAAGCCATTGCTTGTTGCTTTTACATCCATGTATGGATGAACCCCGGCAGGCATCTGCCAATAAAAAGGGTAAATTTTTGGAGGGCTTGTCAAAAGCCATTGCTTGTTGCTTTTACATCCATGTATGGATGAACCCCGGCAGGCATCTGTTAATAAAAAGGGTCAATTTTTGGAGGGCTTGTCAAAAGCCATTGCTTGTTGCTTTTACATTCATGTATGGATGAACCCCGGCAGGCATCTGCCAATAAAAAGGGTCAATATTTGGAGGGCTTGTCAAAAGCCATTGCTTGTTGCTTTTACATCCATGTATGGATGAACCCCGGCAGGCATCTGACAATAAAGAGGGTAAATTTTTGGAGGGCTTGCCAAAAGCCATTGCTTGTTGCTTTTACATCCATGTATGGATGAACCCCGGCAGGCATCTGCCAATAAAAAGGGTCAATTTTTGGAGGGCTTGTCAAAAGTCATTGCTTGTTGCTTTTACATCCATGTATGGATGAACCCCGGCAGGCATCTGCCAGTAAAAAGGGTCAATTTTTGGAGGGCTTGTCAAAAGCCATTGCTTGTTGCTTTTACACCCATGTATGGATGAACCCCGGCAGGCATCTGCCAATAAAAAGGGTCAATTTTTGGAGGGCTTGTCAAAAGCCATTGCTTGTTGCTTTTACATCCATGTATGGATGAACCCCGGCAGGCATCTGACAATAAAGAGGGTAAATTTTTGGAGGGCTTGTCAAAAGCCATTGCTTGTTGCTTTTACATCCATGTATGGATGAACCCCGGCAGGCATCTGCCAATAAAAAGGGTAAATTTTTGGAGGGCTTGTCAAAAGCCATTGCTTGTTGCTTTTACATCCATGTATCGATGAACCCCGGCAGGCATCTGCCAATAAAAAGGGTCAATTTTTGGAGGGCTTGTCAAAAGCCATTGCTTGTTGCTTTTACATCCATGTATGGATGAACCCCCCGGCAGGCATCTGCCAATAAAAAGGGTCAATTTTTGCAGGGCTTGTCAAAAGTCATTGCTTGTTGCTTTTACATCCATGTATGGATGAACCCCGGCAGACATCTGCCAATAAAAAGGGTAAATTTTTGGAGGGCTTGTCAAAAGCCATTGCTTGTTGCTTTTACATTACATACATGTATGGATGAACCCCGGCAGGCATCTGCCAATAAAAAGGGTACATTTTTGGAGGGCTTGTCAAAAGCCATTGCTTGTTGCTTTTACATCCATGTATGGATGAACCCCGGCAGGCATCTGCCAATAAAAAGGGTCAATTTTTGGAGGGCTTGTCAAAAGTCATTGCTTGTTGCTTTTACATCCATGTATGGATGAACCCCGGCAGGCATCTGCCAGTAAAAAGGGTCAATTTTTGGAGGGCTTGTCAAAAGCCATTGCTTGTTGCTTTTACATCCATGTATGGATGAACCCCGGCAGGCATCTGACAATAAAGAGGGTAAATTTTTGGAGGGCTTGTCAAAAGCCATTGCTTGTTGCT
This sequence comes from Rhinoderma darwinii, assembly GCF_050947455.1. Classification (NCBI taxonomy): domain Eukaryota; kingdom Metazoa; phylum Chordata; class Amphibia; order Anura; family Rhinodermatidae; genus Rhinoderma; species Rhinoderma darwinii. Next base: position 341,931,324 of record NC_134688.1, on the reverse strand, counting down.
TTTACATCCATGTATGGATGAACCCCGGCAGGCATCTGCCAATAAAAAGGGTAAATTTTTGGAGGGCTTGTCAAAAGCCATTGCTTGTTGCTTTTACATCCATGTATCGATGAACCCCGGCAGGCATCTGCCAATAAAAAGGGTCAATTTTTGGAGGGCTTGTCAAAAGCCATTGCTTGTTGCTTTTACATCCATGTATGGATGAACCCCCCGGCAGGCATCTGCCAATAAAAAGGGTCAATTTTTGGAGGGCTTGTCAAAAGCCATTGCTTGTTGCTTTTACATACATGTATCGATGAACCCCGGCAGGCATCTGCCAATAAAAAGGGTCAATTTTTGGAGGGCTTGTCAAAAGCCATTGCTTGTTGCTTTTACATCCATGTATGGATGAACCCCGGCAGGCATCTGCCAATAAAAAGGGTACATTTTTTGAGGGCTTGTCAAAAGCCATTGCTTGTTGCTTTTAAATTACATCCATGTATGGATGAACCCCGGCAGGCATCTGCCAATTAAAAGGGTCAATTTTTGGAGGGCTTGTCAAAAGCCATTGCTTGTTGCTTTTACATCCATGTATGGATGAACCCCAGCAGGCATCTGCCAATAAAAAGGATACATTTTTGGAGGGCTTGTCAAAAGCCATTGCTTGTTGCTTTTACATCCATGTATGGATGAACCCCGGCAGGCATCTGCCAATAAAAAGGGTCAATATTTGGAGGGCTTGTCAAAAGCCATTGCTTGTTGCTTTTACATCCATGTATGGATGAACCCCAGCAGGCATCTGCCAATAAAAAGGGTACATTTTTGGAGGGCTTGTCAAAAGCCATTGCTTGTTGCTTTTACATCCATGTATGAATGAACCCCGGCAGGCATCTGCCAATTAAAAGGGTAAATTTTTGGAGGGCTTGTATAAAGCCATTGCTTGTTGCTTTTACATCTATGTATGGATGAACCCCGGCAGGCATCTGCCAATAAAAAGGGTAAATTTTTGGAGGGCTTGTCAAAAGCCATTGCTTGTTGCTTTTACATCCATGTATGGATGAACCCCGGCAGGCATCTGCCAATAAAAAGGGTCAATTTTTGGAGGGCTTGTCAAAAGCCATTGCTTGTTGCTTTTACATCCATGTATGGATGAACCCCGGCAGGCATCTGTTAATAAAAAGGGTCAATTTTTCTAGGGCTTGTCAAAAGCCATTGCTTGTTGCTTTTACATTCATGTATGGATGAACCCAGGCAGGCATCTGGCAATAAAAAGGGTCAATTTTTGGAGGGCTTGTCAAAAGCCATTGCTTGTTGCTTTTACATCCATGTATGGATGAACCCCGGCAGGCATCTGACAATAAAGAGGGTACATTTTTGGAGGGCTTGCCAAAAGCCATTGCTTGTTGCTTTTACATCCATGTATGGATGAACCCCGGCAGGCATCTGCCAATAAAAAGGGTCAATTTTTGGAGGGCTTGTCAAAAGCCATTGCTTGTTGCTTTTACATCCATGTATGGATGAACCCCGGCAGGCATCTGCCAATAAAAAGGGTCAATTTTTGGAGGGCTTGTCAAAAGCCATTGCTTGTTGCTTTTACATCCATGTATGGATGAACCCCGGCAGGCATCTGCCAATAAAAAGGGTCAATTTTTGGAGGGCTTGTCAAAAGCCATTGCTTGTTGCTTTTACATCCATGTATGGATGAACCCCGGCAGGCATCTGACAATAAAGAGGGTAAATTTTTGGAGGGCTTGTCAAAAGCCATTGCTTGTTGCTTTTACATCCATGTATGGATGAACCCCGGCAGGCATCTGCCAATAAAAAGGGTAAATTTTTGGAGGGCTTGTCAAAAGCCATTGCTTGTTGCTTTTACATCCATGTATCGATGAACCCCGGCAGGCATCTGCCAATAAAAAGGGTAAATTTTTGGAAGGCTTGTCAAAAGCCATTGCTTGTTGCTTTTACATCCATGTATGGATGAACCCCGGCAGGCATCTGCCAATAAAAAGGGTACATTTTTTGAGGGCTTGTCAAAAGCCATTGCTTGTTGCTTTTAAATTACATCCATGTATGGATGAACCCCGGCAGGCATCTGCCAATTAAAAGGGTCAATTTTTGGAGGGCTTGTCAAAAGCCATTGCTTGTTGCTTTTACATCCATGTATGGATGAACCCCAGCAGGCATCTGCCAATAAAAAGGGTCAATTTTTGGAGGGCTTGTCAAAAGTCATTGCTTGTTGCTTTTACATCCATGTATGGATGAACCCCGGCAGGCATCTGCCAGTAAAAAGGGTCAATTTTTGGAGGGCTTGTCAAAAGCCATTGCTTGTTGCTTTTACATCCATGTATGGATGAACCCCGGCAGGTATCTGACAATAAAGAGGGTAAATTTTTGGAGGGCTTGTCAAAAGCCATTGCTTGTTGCTTTTACATCCATGTATGGATGAACCCCGGCAGGCATCTGCCAATAAAAAGGGTAAATTTTTGGAGGGCTTGTCAAAAGCCATTGCTTGTTGCTTTTACATCCATGTATCGATGAACCCCGGCAGGCATCTGGCAATAAAAAGGGTCAATTTTTGGAGGGCTTGTCAAAAGCCATTGCTTGTTGCTTTTACATCCATGTATGGATGAACCCCCCGGCAGGCATCTGCCAATAAAAAGGGTCAATTTTTGGAGGGCTTGTCAAAAGCCATTGCTTGTTGCTTTTACATCCATGTATCGATGAACCCCGGCAGGCATCTGCCAATAAAAAGGGTCAATTTTTGGAGGGCTTGTCAAAAGCCATTGCTTGTTGCTTTTACATCCATGTATGGATGAACCCCGGCAGGCATCTGCCAATAAAAAGGGTACATTTTTTGAGGGCTTGTCAAAAGCCATTGCTTGTTGCTTTTAAATTACATCCATGTATGGATGAACCCCGGCAGGCATCTGCCAATTAAAAGGGTCAATTTTTGGAGGGCTTGTCAAAAGCCATTGCTTGTTGCTTTTACATCCATGTATGGATGAACCCCAGCAGGCATCTGCCAATAAAAAGGATACATTTTTGGAGGGCTTGTCAAAAGCCATTGCTTGTTGCTTTTACATCCATGTATGGATGAACCCCGGCAGGCATCTGCCAATTAAAAGGGTACATTTTTGGAGGGCTTGTATAAAGCCATTGCTTGTTGCTTTTACATCTATGTATGGATGAACCCCGGCAGGCATCTGCCAATAAAAAGGGTAAAATTTTGGAGGGCTTGTCAAAAGCCATTGCTTGTTGCTTTTACATCCATGTATGGATGAACCCCGGCAGGCATCTGCCAATAAAAAGGGTAAATTTTTGGAGGGCTTGTCAAAAGCCATTGCTTGTTGCTTTTACATCCATGTATGGATGAACCCCGGCAGGCATCTGCCAATAAAAAGGGTCAATTTTTGGAGGGCTTGTCAAAAGCCATTGCTTGTTGCTTTTACATCCATGTATGGATGAACCCCGGCAGGCATCTGCCAATAAAAAGGGTCAATTTTTGGAGGGCTTGTCAAAAGCCATTGCTTGTTGCTTTTACATCCATGTATGGATGAACCCCAGCAGGCATCTGCCAATAAAAAGGGTACATTTTTGGAGGGCTTGTCAAAAGCCATTGCTTGTTGCTTTTACATCCATGTATGGATGAACCCCGGCAGGCATCTGCCAATAAAAAGGGTCAATTTTTGGAGGGCTTGTCAAAAGTCATTGCTTGTTGCTTTTACATCCATGTATGGATGAACCCCGGCAGGCATCTGCCAGTAAAAAGGGTCAATTTTTGGAGGGCTTGTCAAAAGCCATTGCTTGTTGCTTTTACATCCATGTATGGATGAACCCCGGCAGGCATCTGACAATAAAGAGGGTAAATTTTTGGAGGGCTTGTCAAAAGCCATTGCTTGTTGCTTTTACATCCATGTATGGATGAACCCCGGCAGGCATCTGCCAATAAAAAGGGTAAATTTTTGGAGGGCTTGTCAAAAGCCATTGCTTGTTGCTTTTACATCCATGTATCGATGAACCCCGGCAGGCATCTGCCAATAAAAAGGGTCAATTTTTGGAGGGCTTGTCAAAAGCCATTGCTTGTTGCTTTTACATCCATGTATGGATGAACCCCCCGGCAGGCATCTGCCAATAAAAAGGGTCAATTTTTGGAGGGCTTGTCAAAAGCCATTGCTTGTTGCTTTTACATCCATGTATGGATGAACCCCGGCAGGCATCTGCCAATAAAAAGGGTAAAATTTTGGAGGGCTTGTCAAAAGCCATTGCTTGTTGCTTTTACATCCATGTATGGATGAACCCCGGCAGGCATCTGCCAATAAAAAGGGTAAATTTTTGGAGGGCTTGTCAAAAGCCATTGCTTGTTGCTTTTACATCCATGTATGGATGAACCCCGGCAGGCATCTGTTAATAAAAAGGGTCAATTTTTGGAGGGCTTGTCAAAAGCCATTGCTTGTTGCTTTTACATTCATGTATGGATGAACCCCGGCAGGCATCTGCCAATAAAAAGGGTCAATATTTGGAGGGCTTGTCAAAAGCCATTGCTTGTTGCTTTTACATCCATGTATGGATGAACCCCGGCAGGCATCTGACAATAAAGAGGGTAAATTTTTGGAGGGCTTGCCAAAAGCCATTGCTTGTTGCTTTTACATCCATGTATGGATGAACCCCGACAGGCATCTGCCAATAAAAAGGGTCAATTTTTGGAGGGCTTGTCAAAAGTCATTGCTTGTTGCTTTTACATCCATGTATGGATGAACCCCGGCAGGCATCTGCCAGTAAAAAGGGTCAATTTTTGGAGGGCTTGTCAAAAGCCATTGCTTGTTGCTTTTACACCCATGTATGGATGAACCCCGGCAGGCATCTGCCAATAAAAAGGGTCAATTTTTGGAGGGCTTGTCAAAAGCCATTGCTTGTTGCTTTTACATCCATGTATGGATGAACCCCGGCAGGCATCTGACAATAAAGAGGGTAAATTTTTGGAGGGCTTGTCAAAAGCCATTGCTTGTTGCTTTTACATCCATGTATGGATGAACCCCGGCAGGCATCTGCCAATAAAAAGGGTAAATTTTTGGAGGGCTTGTCAAAAGCCATTGCTTGTTGCTTTTACATCCATGTATCGATGAACCCCGGCAGGCATCTGCCAATAAAAAGGGTCAATTTTTGGAGGGCTTGTCAAAAGCCATTGCTTGTTGCTTTTACATCCATGTATGGATGAACCCCCCGGCAGGCATCTGCCAATAAAAAGGGTCAATTTTTGCAGGGCTTGTCAAAAGTCATTGCTTGTTGCTTTTACATCCATGTATGGATGAACCCCGGCAGACATCTGCCAATAAAAAGGGTAAATTTTTGGAGGGCTTGTCAAAAGCCATTGCTTGTTGCTTTTACATTACATACATGTATGGATGAACCCCGGCAGGCATCTGCCAATAAAAAGGGTACATTTTTGGAGGGCTTGTCAAAAGCCATTGCTTGTTGCTTTTACATTACATCCTTGTATGGATGAACCCCGGCAGGCATCTGCCAATAAAAAGGGTACATTTTTGGAGGGCTTGCACTCAAAGCCATTGCTTGTTGCTTTTACATTACATCCATATATGGATGAACCCCGGCAGGCATCTGCCAATAAAAAGGGTACATTTTTGGAGGGCTTGTGAAAAGCCATTGCTTGTTGCTTTTACATCCATGTATGGATGAACCCCGGCAGGCATCTGCCACCATGAAGGGTAAATTTTTTGAGGGCTTGTCAAAAGACATTGCTTCTTCTTTTACCACCTTATATGTATGAACCCTGGCAGGCATTAGCCGCCTAAAATGGTTAATTTTTGTACCTTTTTTAACAATGCATTAAGCATACAACATGCACAAGTGCAGTGGTTTCTGTTAGTTATCACCGTGTCCCATCCGTTTTCCTATAGCCATACATGTTGGTGTAACTTTGACACTAACTTTGCCTTAAAGACAGCTCAAAAGTACTTGGATACACTCATGGGTGACCTAAGAGTTTTATACAGGGCTTCTAGGGCTTTTAAACAGTGTTATACACGATTTTTAGGGGCTTTCTTGTATTACAGGTTCGGTCAGAACTAGTTCGGTCCGAATCGAACTTTTTCATGAAATTCGGCGAATCTGCCGAACCGAACTTTTCATAAGTTCGCTCATCTCTAGATACCAAATTCTCTGCAGCATTTGAAGTCAAGAGGACCAAAGAATTCCTGCCTGGTCCCTTAATCCGGGTCACTCCTAAAACCATTGCTGGCCCATTAGGTAAACTGTAAAGACAGGGAGCGACATCAAGAAATGCTTAAGTGATTTACAAATGTCTCATGTCCTCATCATCCAATGGTTGCCAGTGAACCTCATATAACTACAGTATGTATGAAACCCATTAATACCTGAGAAATCCACAGCATGTAGAAGGTTCAAGGTGTTTCTTTTATTAGTCATTAATTAAGTGAATAATTTGTCATAATAATGTTTATCGGGCATAAATGTTTCTATATTTCTCAAGTTAGTGGTGTTATATGTGATCCCAGAAATGCACGAATTATCTTTTTAAGCCAAGCTCCGTTTTTCTGATAGAGAGTTCATTCCCTGCTTCCCTTTACACAGCTTTATTGAAATAATAAAATTCTGGGTGCCTGCAGGTACAACTAGGGCAGCTTTCTGTATATGGATTTACTGGATGTTGCATTGCACTAAGTGGAAGTTATATAAATTTATATACAGCAAACAGTACACAGAGACAGCTGCAGAAACAGGAATTTTATTATTCAAAGGGGTTATCTGGGTTTTTAAAACTGATGGCCTGTACTTAGGATAGGATGTCAATATTAGAGCGGGGTGGGTTCGTCTCTTGTCACCCTCGCCGATCAGCTATTTGAAGGGTCTGCAACCCTTGTATGAGAGCTGCAGCCTCTTCATTGTTTTCATGGTTTACCTTCTCATTCGTATTAGCACGTGCTGTTACATTTCTAGTGGCTGTGTACGGTATTGCACCCCTGTCCCATTAAAATTAAGGGGTCTTGTTAGGAATTGTATTATAAAAGCGGTAAGGTTTAGAATCTTAATTTATATAGGAGTCCTGTTTAAATTCTGAATTTATATAGGGGTCTGGTCTGGGGTATGAATTAATTTTGGTGTTTGGTCTGGGGTCTGAGTTTATTCTTGTTACTTAAAATGCTGGGAATTGCTGCAGAAGCAATCGGCCAAAATAGTCTGGGCAGCAGACTGTGCATTTATTATAGCAAGTCGTCATAACAATCTTGGCTGGAAAGGGAAGAAAAGGAAAGAGAACGTCTACAATCAGCGAAGACGTCACCTGTGAGTCACTGGATTTAATGAGGACATGTCAATCCTCCAAACATGTCTATTTTAGCAAATGTATGTATGCTTTTACCTATCCAAGCGATTGTAAGATTCTTCTCTCGTGACACATTGGACTTTTTTACTGGTAAAACTTGGTAGATACATTCAGTATTTATTTGTGAAAAACACCAAAATTTTGCAAAAAATTAGCATTTTTACAAATTTCTATGTATCTGTTTGGAATACATATGGTTATACCACACAAAATAGTTACTGATTAACATTTCCCATATCTCTATTTTAGATTGGCATAGTTTTTTGAACATCCTTTTATTTTTCTAGGACGTTACAAGGCTTAGAACTTTAGCAGACATTCTCACAAAAATTTCAAAAGGCTGTTTTTACAGGGACCAGTTCAGTTCTGAAGTGGCTTTGAGGGGCCCATACAATACAAACCCCCATAAAGCACTCCATTTTAATAACAGTACCCCTCAAAGTATTCATAACAGCATTTAGAGAGTTTCTTAACTCTACAGACCTTTCACAAGAATTAGAGCAACGTAGGGGTAAAATGTACAAATTTCAGGTGTTTTTGCAGAAATACATATTTAATCCTTTTTTCTCTGTAACACGGAAGGTTTTACGAGATAAACACAACTTAATATGTATTGCCCAGATTCTGCAGTTTTTAGTGTGCTAATTTACTGAAGCACAGGCCTGAGAAGCAATGTAGTGCCTAGAGGATCTTGGGGCCTTCTTTTTATTAGATTATATTTTAGGCACCATGTCAGGTTTGAAGAGGTGCGATGCCAAAACAAAGGAAACACCCCAAAAAAGTCCCCATTTTGGAACCTAAACCCAACAAGGAATTCATCTCGGCATATAGTGAGCATTTTGACCCCACAGATTTTATTAGAATTTGTATGTCAAAATAAAAATGCATATTATTTTCCAATAAGATGTTGTTTAGCTAAAAAGAAAATCAATTTCCACAAGGAATAAAGAAGAAAAAGCCACCAACATTTGTAAAGCAACTTCTCCAGAGTATGGAAATACCCCATATGTCGTCATAAACTGCAGTTTGGGCACATGGCAGGGCTCAGAAGGGAAGAAGCGCCATTTGGCTTTTGGAGTGCAGATTTTGCTGGATTGGTTTCTTGGTGCCATGTCGCATTTGCAAAGCCCCTTAAGGTAACAGTACAATGGAAACTTCCCAAAAGTGACTTCATTTGGGAAACTACACGCCTTGAGAAATTCATCTAGCATTTTTACCCCATAGGTGCTTCATAGATTTTGTTAGAATTTGGATGTGAAAATAAAAAACTAAATTTTTTTCCAATAAGATGTCATTTTCGCTGAAAAAAACCCAATTTCCACAAGGAATAAAGAAGAAAAAGCCCCCAAGATTTGTAAAACAACTTCTCCAGAGTATGGAAATACCCCATATGTGGTAATAAACTGCTGTTTGGGCAGACAGCAGGGCTCAGAAGGGAAGGTGTGTGATTTGGCTTTTGCAGCGCAGATTTTGCTGGATTATTTTTTCCAAAGCCCCTGTGGGACCAAAACTTTGGAAACTTCCCAAAAGTGACTCCATTTTGGAAGCTATACCCCTTGACAAATTTATCTAGGGGTGTAGTGAGCATTTTGACCCCAGAGGACTTTTATAGATTTTATTAGAATTGGGCAGTGAAAATAAAAATTTCATTTTTTTCCAATAAGACTTAGATTTAGCGCAACATTTTTATTTTCTTAACGAAAAATGGAGAAAAAACACCTCAACATTTGTAAAGCAAGTTCTCCCGAATATGGCAATACCTAATATGTGGTAATAAACTACTGTTTGGGTACATGGTAGGGCTCAGAAGTGAAGGAGCGCCATTTGGCTTTTGGAGTGCAGATTTTGCTGGATTGGTTTCGGGGCGCTATGTCGCATTTGCAAAGCCTCTATGGTACCAAAACAGTGGAAACCCACCAGAAGTGACCTCATTTTGGAAATGACACCCCTCAAGTTATTCACCTAGTGATGTAGTCAGCATGTTAGCCCTGCAGGTGTTTTCCAGAAATTAGTGTACACTCAATGTTGCAGAGTGAAAATGGCAATTTTTCCATAGCTATGCCAATATGTGGGACCCAGCTTGTGCCACCATGAAAAGACAGCTCTCTAACTATTATGCTGTGATTCCCAGATTTAGAAATATCCTACATCTGGCCCTAATCTTTTGCTTGGACATTCGACAGAGCTCAGGACGGAAAGAGTACAATGCAAAATTGAGGCCTAATTTGGCGATTTACAAAGTAGTAAAGTAGTGAGCATTTTTACCCACAGGTCTTTTCTATAAATTAATGCGCTACAAATGGTGCAAAGTAAAATTGCAATTTTTCCCTAGATATGCCATTTCAGCGGCAAATATGTTGTGCCCAGCTTGTGCCACTGGAGACACACAACCCAAAAATTGTTCAAAGGGTTCTCCCGGGTATATTTGTGTAAGTAAACTACTTTTTGGGCACACTGTAGGGCTCAGAAGGGAGGGAGCGCCCATTTGGAGTTTTCTTGGTAGTAGTTTTGTTTGGAGTATTACTGGTGTTTCAGTTTATAATGTGGGGGTACATGAAAGCTGTGCGGAGTACATCAGGGCATAATAATTGGGTAAAAAAGAAAAAAACAATAATCCATAGATGTGTGTTACGCTGTCAAGTAATCTTTTATGCACAGGCCAGTGTCGCACTGATAAATGGTGTCCTTTCTCATCCCCATTTTGGTACACACTCTGCACCTCTGCAGTTTGGGGAATTTTGCTGGGAAGTGTTCTGGTATAATGCAGGTGTCCTTGCTTCCAGAAGATATGTTTGGGCCCTCCCATTCCTGGTTCCCTAATTTTATTTTATTTTTATTATAGACGTAGTGGATGAGGGCTGTTTTTTTGCGGGACCAGCTGTCATTTTTACTGCTACCATTTTGAGGTACATGAGACTTTTTGATCACTTATTATCCTATTTCGAGTTTTCTAGTTTTTTTTTATGCAGCGTTCACCATGCATTATAAATTACATGTTACGTTTATTGTGCGGGTCAGTACGATTCCGGCGATACCAAATTTATAGCACTTTTTTTCTGTTTTACAACTTTTTGCAAAATAAGTTAGTTTAGTAAAAATATTTTTTCTGTCACCATGTTCTGAGAGCCATAACGTTTTAATTTTTCGTTGATGGAGCTATATGAGGGCTTGTGTTTTGCAAGCTGAGCTATAGTTTTTATAGTTTTCATATCATTTTTGCATACATGCGACTTTTTAATCACTTTTTATTCCAATTTTTTGTAGGCAAAGTGACCAAAAAAAAGCAATTCTGGCATTGTTCTTTATGTAAATTGTTTTACGGCATTCACCACATAGAATAAATAACATAATATTTTTATAGTTCAGGCCGTTACGGACGCGGCGATACAAAATATGTATGGTTTATATATTTTTTCAATAATAAAGGACTTAATAAGGGAAAATAGGCTATTGTGTTTTATTTTATTACTTGAAACTTTTATTTTATTTTTTACAACTTTTTTTTTACTTTTTTTACATTTATTTTTAGACCCACTATGGGACTTGAAGGTCTAATTTCTGATTTATCTTCTAACACATAGCACTACCTATGTAGCGCAATGTATTAAAACAGTCAGTCGTTCACTGACAGCAAGCCGATTAGGCTAACACCCACGACTGATGACGCAGGCTCAGCTTCTGAGCCAGCTCTTTCTTCCCATCAGTACGTGTGCTGTACGTAGAATATATGGTCCAAATCCTTCATCTGTCACGATGAGAAATGGGGCAGGAGGTCCAGTAGATCCATGCAGTTGTCTCGGTTCTGGAACAGAGAGCTGTTTGGACTGAAGCCGTTCACCCATTCTGGAAGCCCTGAAGATGCCAGCATCTGAAGAGCTCCCATATGCCCCTATATCTACAATTATAAACTGGTAGTTGCTGTCAGCCAAGGCGAATAGCATCACCAATAAATACTGCTTGTAATTGAAATATAGGTACCATGAGTGAGGTGGCTTCTTCACACTAATGTGTTTACCATCCAGTGCGCCAACACAGTTGTCAAACTGTGATTGTTGGTAAAAGCCCTCGGCAATCCGAAACCAGTCTTGTGCCTTGGGCTGTGGCATCATCGTCGCTCTCAGTCGCTGCCAGATGACTTCGCAGGTCAGACAGATGATCTGTGAAATGGTGGAACACCCCAGTAGAAATTCAAAATGCAGTGATGCAAATGAGTTCCCTGTTGCCAGGAATCTGTGAAAAAAATATTTATAATAATTAGTGCTAGCAGTACCAGGGTGACATGGTGGCAATGGGCAAAGGCTACAACCAGGGTTATATAGTACTTGTAGCAGAGTGACATGGCGGCAATGGGCACAAGGGCAACTACGGTTATATACTACTTGTAGCATTATGACATGGCGGCAATGGGCACAGGGGACAACTACGGTTATACTACCTGTAGCAAGGTGACATGGCAGCAATGGACAAAAGGGACATTTGGTGTTCTTACCTGAGAGAAACGATGAGCCGTTCCTCCGAGATGCACCGTCGGTCAAAGCTGGAAATCGACATGTAGCAGAAGTTGTGAAACTTGTCCGGGTGCTGCCGCAGGTCTGCATACAGGCTATGGAAATGCACCTTTCTGGGCTGTTGGGAGACAATGGGGTGAACCCAGTACCTCCTCCTCCTCTTCGGTTCTTCTTCCAGCATAGCTTACTGTCCGAATCGCCGAGAGACGAGCCAGTCCAGAAGAGCATGAGAGCATGAACCACACGTGGGTAGTGCATCCTTGCAACAAAAGAAATGCCAGAAACCAAAGTTATATCAGCCGAGGATTCCAACAGAGCTCTCACAAAGCACAAATGGCAGAGAAAATGGTGCCAGAGCGATCATGTGACCTTTTCAAGGGGTTGCGACATAGTGGTGACATCATTTGTAGACTCCCATTTCTTTTTTTTGCGGATCCGTAAATGCGGATGAACTAAGGATGCATGACGGTACGTATTTGCGGACAGCGTGCCTATATGCGAATGAGTCGCAAAAGACTTTGGATGACTAGGGATCCGTATTTGAGTAGAATAAAAGCCATTACAGTCGTGTGCATGAGGCCTTAGAGTCCATGCTGTTTAGTTTACAGATGATTGCTTAGGCTGGATACAATTGTAGCATATTATTATCCATGAGAAGTATTTGGCTTCTTTGGGTTTTCACTCCGTGTTTTTATCCCAATACAGCAAAAGTTAAAACAGAAATTTTAGCACAAAGGATATTATAAAGTTGTATAACATTTTTTAATTTACAGTGATCAAGGTTTATTTGCAGGGAACCCCTTTAATACCTACACCCATATTGTCCAAGATTCATATCCCTACATCCAGAGAATTAGAAATTCTACAAGTTTCAGTGTACCAACTATTCCTGTCCAATAGTGGAATGAGATGAACTGGACTTTACTAAATATATCACGCCATGAATTATTACTTATGTTACCTATAACCTCATATTTAACCCCTGACTTTTACAGTTATTTTTGGTTTTTCATTTTCGCTCTTTCCTCCCCAACTTCCAGAAGCCATAAGTTTTATTTTTTGGTCCAAAAAAAACGTATGAGGGATTGTTTTTTGAAGGACAAGTTGTACTTTTTCACGGCACCATTTATTGTACCATATTATATACTGGGAAACGTAAAGAAAATATTTGCTTAATCGTATTGTCTCCGCTTGTAAAGGGAGTCTAATATTACATTTTAGGAAACTGATGCTTAACCCCTTCGCGCTCAGCGACGTACTATTCCTTCGTGCTAAGTGCATCGTTCGCGCTCAGCGCTGGAATAGTATGTCGCGGGAGGAACGGACATTTTGGCCGTCTTCCCGACACATACAGGAGCTGTAACAGCTGCTAACTCGTACAGCAGTCGCCGCAGCTCCTTCTGCGGAGACTGATAGCTGTGTCCCCGCTGATTAACCCCTTGGAAGCCGCTTTCAATAGCGATAGCGGCTTCTTAGGGGTTAAGCTGCCATCATCGGCCCGCTACACGATAGCGGCCGGCGATGGTGGCTATAGCAACCGGACGCCTAACAATGGCATCCAGCTATGCCATTTATGGAAGCCTTGCTGTCAGTGAGTAGCTGACAGCTGTAATACACTGAACTACGCATATAGTGCAGTGTATTAGAATAGGGATCAGGGTCTCCTGCCCTCAAGTACACCAGTGGGACAAAGTAATAAAGTTAAAAAAAAGTTACAAAAAAATTGTGTAAAAATAAGAAAATAAAAGTTTTAAAAGTATCAAAAGTAAAAATCCCCCTTTTTCACTTATCAGTCTTTTATTATTAATAAAAATAAATAAATAAACAAATAAACTATACATAATTGATATTGCCGCGTCCGTAACGGCCTGAACTACAAAAGTATTTCGTTATTTATCCCGCGCGGTGAACGCCGTAAAAGAAAATAATAATAAACCATACCAGAATCACAGTTTTTTGGTCACTTCACTTCTCAAAAAATGGAATAAAAAGAGATCAAAAAGTCGCATGTACCTAAAAATGGTACTGATCTAAACTACCGTTCGTTACGCAAAAACAAGTCCTCACACGGCTTTCCTGATGGAAAAAAAGACAAAAACTGTATGGCTCCTAGAATAAGGCAACACAAAAAGTAAATGATTTTTAATAAAAATTATTTTATTGTGCAAACACCATAAGACATAAAAAACCCTATAAACATTTGGTATCGCCGTAATCGTATCGCCATGCTGAATAAAGTGAATATGTCATTTATAGCGCACGGTGAACGCTGTAAAAAAAATAGAATAAAAAACAATAGAAGAATTGCTGTTTTTTAGTCACCACGCCTCTTAAAAATAGAACAAAAACTGAGCAAAAAGTCACATGCACCCCATGAAAACTACAATGAATTCCCCAAGGGGTCTAGTTTCCAAAATAGTGTCACTTTTGGGGGGTTTCCACTGTTTTGGCACCACAAGACCCAGGGGCGTAGCTAAAGGCTCATGGGCCCGGGTGCAAGAATTCAGCTTGGGCCCCCCTACCACTCCCCAACACCACCATCATCATCAGACCCCTGCGCGCGCTTATGCCCAGACGCCTTGCTAGTAAACTTTGTGTAGTGTTTACAGTTGAAAAAACCTTATTAACATATTATTTAAAAAAAAAAAATTGTGAGGAAGTGTACTTTGCTCAGTAAGCCGTTTTGTTTACTATGATAATGAACACGTACACTTTGGAAAGTACCTGAAACATTAGTTTGTTTGTGATCGGCTGACAGTACACTATGAGATTTTTCCTTTGTATGAGCAGTTATGAGTTAATAATTGTTAGATATTTGGCAGTGCCAAAAGATAAGTTAAAATCAGCATAAGGGGGGATTCACACGAGCGTGATTTGGCAGCGTGTAGGGCGCGTGGTTTTCGCGCGGCACGCAATGCCCTATAGAAGTCTATGGGGCAGTACACACAGTCCGTGTATTTTGCGCAGCGTTTGTTCGCTGCGCAAAATACGCGACAGGTTCAATAACTCTGCGTATTTCACGCATCACGCACCCATTGAAGTCAATGGGTGCGTGAAAACCACGCATGTCGCACGGAAGCACTTCCGTGCGAACTGCGTGTTTGCGCAACAGCTGTCAAAAGGATGAATGGAAACAGAAAAGCACCACGTGCTTTTCTGTTTCCAAGCATCCAAACGGAGTGTCTTTGCGAGGAGCGAACCCCGACAACCGAAGCTAACTTCACCGGGTTCGGCCAAACTCGTTTTGGCCGAACCCGGCCAAAAAATTTCCGGTCCGCGACGTCGGGAGACATTCACTGTGCATGGTGCTGAAAGAGTTAAACTGTTTCAGCACCATGGACAGTGACTTGTGATCCCAAAATACATGAACCTGTAAAAAAAAAACGAAGTTCTAACTTACCGATTACTCCTGTCTCCTTCCTGCAGTCCGACCTCCCGGGATGACACTTCAGTTCAAGTGACAGCTCCAGCCAATCACAGGCCAAGCACAGGCTGCAGCCAATCACAGGCTGCAGCGGTCACTTGGACTGCCGCGTCATCCAGGGAGGTGGGGCCCGATGTCAAGAGAGGCGCGTCACCAAGGACGCGTCACCAAGGACGCGTCACCAAGGCAACGGCCGGGAAGTTCTCGGTAAGTAGGAACTTTATCTTTTTTTTTACAGGTTTTTCGCTGTTGTGTTCGGCATTCACTGTCGAGGGTGCTGAAAGATTTAGCTCTTTCAGCACCTTGGACAGTGACGGGCATCGACAAGCCTCATCTCTATGATTCCGGCTGCGCGAAAATCACGCAGCCGCGCATCAGACACGCATGACACACGCAGCTGTCAAATGGTTTTTGCGCTCGCAAAACGCCGCGTTGTTTGCGTGCGCAAAAACGCAACGTTCGTGTGAATCTGCCCTAAGGCTGGGTTCACACAGACTTTTTTGGGTCAGATTTTGCTCTGCCTGCACGCCGATTTTCGCAGCGTTTTTCGCCCTTGGCCATTGAGCGCCGCGGGCAAAAAACTCAGTGACATACGTTTTCTCTGCCTCCCATTGATGTCAATGGGAGGTCAGAGGCGTAAACACCCGAAGATAGGGCATGTCCCTTCTTTTTCCAGAGAGCCGGTTTTTCCGCTCGTGGGAAAAAAATGCCTCCGCCTCCCATTGAAATCAATGGGAGGCATTTTCGTAAATTTTTTGGCGCGTTTTCTGACACGGTTTCCGTGTCAAAGAACGTGTTAAAAAAACTCTGTGTGAACTGGCCCTAAGACAGATTATTTTACTTTTTTTCAAAGCACAATACAAATAGAGTAATAGTGTAAATAAGTATTTTGCCATTTTGTAATCCGTATACAGTATGTAAACCATAAATGTGCAGGAAAGATGGGTGTGTATAAATAGCACATCAAAGGCATTCTCTTAGCCTACACTCTCGATATAGGGCAACTGTACATGAAATCTCTGCCAAGTCCAAGGGAGTGTACCAATAAAGCTAACTTTATATGATATGGGTAGCGTTTGAAGACACTGTACCTGGACGACTTAAATTCTCTCTATCGAATTTTGCATTATTTTAAGATGGGAAAGGTACAGTGCTTGGGCTTAAAATAAGAATGTAAAATAATACTCAATGGGAGAAAGTTAGCCATGTTAATATGCCTGTTTTCTGGCAAAGAAATGTTGCAAACAGATCAAAAGTCGCAAAATTTGCATCTTTTGGGCAGTATCCTCCACTTTCGACCCCTTTTGAAAATGTAGGCGGAGCTTAGTGGAAGGGGCGTGCCCACTTCGGCCCGACATATTTACTATAATTTACACCAGAAACTGGCAACTTGCGAAAATTATAGCAAAGATCTACGACAGCTCCAGGTTGGCATAGATTTTATTTAGTGTCGCATGGACAACTGAAAATGCAAAACATTTATTAAGAGTCATTTGCCTCTTAATAAATTTGTTGCATCTTACTCTAGCTTGTTAGAACTAAAACTGGCACAATCTTGATACATCTTCCCCAATAAGTCTATAGGATTAAGCAATTTACATTTTCCTAGATTACATATTCGTTTTATAAGCGCTGGCAGTAGATTTACTTGCCATAATTTAAATATATGGTTTTCACAAATTTGTGTATGTGTGTATATAATTATACAGTACTTTTTGAGTTGATCATAAACATAATAAAGCAGAGTCCCTTATTTCAGAACATCTACAAAACGTATTGCTAAACGGAAGGAGCACTCACTAAATGACCTTGATCTCCTCATTGGTGGCTGAAAGATTAACCACACTATATGTAAATGTGTACACGTAATCCCTTTTGCTATTTTTTACTGACCAAGAGGGTTCACATGATGGCCCTTTCTGACCTCTCAGACTCTTTCAAAACTGAATAGGACATTGGGGTACACTTGGCTGTGTCTGGTGACAGACGATCTTTAAAGGAAATCTGTCACCAGACAAACCCCTTTAATATAGTGCATCTATGAGATACTCAACGTAATGTGCTTCAGGTGCCATGCAAAAGCGTGCTATACTAATTATGGTGTGTGCTCAGGCCTGATTGGCAAATGAAAATAGTTTTGTCTGCGACTCGACTAAGCACACAAGTGGTATGGCCGAAATCACATGATGCCTCTCGTTGAAAAAATATTGGCATATGGTGCACACTTCTGGATGACTCCCCTAACCGTTGTTTGGGGCACTATTCAGCATGTTCAATAGCTCTTGCTAAAGCAGAAAAAAACCATGGCCATCTTATAGATTCTCTTTGGCAAGCAGATACCGTGGTCATGTTAAAAATAATTCAGTGCAGTCTATGCTGAAGACTAAAAGAAACACAACAAAAAAAATATTTCTGTGACATTTTTATTCTTTATTTTTATTATTTTTTCCTTATGTTAGCATATAACTGCATATAACACATTCACTGCACATATCCATAATTCAATGGCAATTAACACAAGTTTTCTTAATTATTATCTTCATATGTATACACTTGGCTCTGCTCTCAGTACATAGGAAATAATAGAAGTTGCATGCAGCACCAGCCATAGGCATCATGCACACAAGCGTATTTGTCATTCATATCATAAGGATATTCAATACGATGTTACTGCATTTCAATGGGGCAGATGTGTCCACCCTTAACTTGTTTCTAAAGCCGACAAATCCCGAAATGTGTGACACAAAATGTTAAACAAGCAGGTAAAAAAAACATAAACCTCCGACAGATGCCATTCTTGAGCCATCCATTGCCCATTGACTCCCATGTTAAAAAAACCATAGCTTTAATGTATTTGTTTTTACTGGATAGCTGTGACGAATGTGTCTGACAGATGACATCCAACAGCCATTTGTTATCCTATGTTAATAGGTTTTTTACTAGAAGGTGCGAGATTGTATTGAAATGGTATCATGACAAATTGTATAACAACGCAATTCAAGAAAAGTTAATGGTGGGCACATCTGTACAATGGTGGAAACACATGCTGAGTCCACATTAAAAAAAATTTCAGTATGCTCCATCATGTTTTCAGTACATGTTTTCAGTATTTTGGGCTGTATTTGGTCAGTATTTTGCATCAGTATTTGGAAGTATTTGGAAGCCAAATCCTGCAGTGGTACCTAATGAGAAAAAAAGTATAATGGAAAGATTTGTACCTCTTCCATGTTTTGGACCCACTCATGGTTTTGGCTTCGTAATACTGATGCCAAATACTGACCAAAAACTGCCGTGTGAAAGTATCCTTAGTGAAATATCTCAAGGGGAAACAGCAATGACATATTCATCAGAGTCATATGTGTCTTGCGTTTGCAGTTTCTCCTCTGATGCATGTTTCTCTTTAGGTGACCTCAGAAACCTAAACAAAATAATTGTGGAATTAATCAGCATATAAATACATGTTTTTAATATGCAGAGAAAGCTAATTTTACAATTGAACATTTGTGTCTCGAATATGCAAACTCTTGACTGTATCACAATATTTGGAGGGATATTCTGTTTCATTGTCATTTTTATTTATTCATTTCTAGAATTGGAAACAATACAATTTTGTAATTTATATGTAATTAAAATTCTGCTCACATAATTTATTTTTACTAGTGTAGTCGACTCCAGTCTCTGCACAGTATAATGGATTAGTCCTAAGTAATCCACCCATAGGATGGATTCCTGCCTCTCTGGATTATTTGCCTTAATTGCTTAATTCATCTCACCCTTTTGGCATACTATATAAATCTGGCCAGGCTATTAAGCTTCCTGCCTCAAGTCTAGTTCCTTTCTGACTCTCTCTACAAAATGTTGCTGTCATTTGTGTACCGAACTTGCATTTTTTCCTGACCACGTCTCTGCCTCACGCGGTAACCTGTTGCTGCTCATCTGTGTACCGATCCTGGGCTGTTACTGGGCTACTCTTGCTATTATCACCCTCCTACATGATCTAGAATCTTAATATGCTATAAACCTTAGCAGACTAGTCTGGCTCACATGTGGAATCCCCTGGAACAAGTCCTTTGACAACTATGAAGCAACAAATTGCTGAACTACAAGCATTTGGAGCTACTTATCAAAAAAAAAAAATGTTCTCAGCTGCAAAATCGATTGGGAGAGCAACAAAGAGAGATGATTTAATTACAAAGACAACTTTTGTATGTGCGTGGCTCACTCAGCCACAGTCTCAAGTTTACACGCCATTACCCATTGGCGTAACAAACCCCCTGCAACCCTGACCGGAGGGTTAGGGGACCGAATCCCCCTCACGCTTGCTACATTAGTCCCTGGCAATGGTCTGCACCATGGCACATACAAGGTCCTGACCCTGGCAGCACACAACGTCCATCTCTAAGGTTCAGCGGTTTTTCATACTGTTGACCTGATCTACAGGATAGGTCATCAGTATATGATCGGTGGGGGTGTAACACCCAGACCCCATACCGATCAGCTTTTGGGGATGCTTCCAGGCCTTGGATGTTATGCAGTGGCTTGTGTCAGAAGCAGAAGGCTTCCGTACACTGTATTGCGGCCGTGCTGGGTTATTGCAGCTCTGCTCCTATTCACTATGAAACACTGCCCTGTGCTCGGACAACCTCTTTAATTATGCTACATATATTTTTCAAATTTACTAGTGAAAAGAAAAATGTATTGCTTACAATTAATCTTCTGACAGATGAAGCTCCAGTGTTGGCTTCTCTTTATGTAGAAAAGGATAGTAATCTTCTGAATGTTTTGGATGACTGTATCACTGCTATGAATCAAGTTTTAGATGATCCTAATTGTTATGCCACAGCTGAAGTTAGACTGCATAATCTGCGGCAAGGAAGGTGCTCAGTTCCGGAATGCACAGAAGAGCTGCTGGGTAACTGATACCACAGGGAAGCTAGCGGCTCAGAAGAGCCAATTTCAGAGAGGGCTTTCAAAGCAAGTGAAGGATGTACTTTCCAAAGTGATAACCCCAGAAAAGTTGGAGAACTTAATGCAATTGTGCATTCAAATTGATCAGAGACTTAATGAAAAACGAAAGACTATACTGTGGGTATTTGGAGATAATCCTGCCTTCTCCTTCGATCAATCAAGTCAGAATACTCAGAAAGATACTGAATCTATATCTGAACCAATTTGACTTTATGTTATTCAAAAACAACAGCAGAAAAAGAGAGGCGACCTACAAAAAATATTTGCCTTTATTGAAGTGTACTATGCTGTTTATTGCTCAAATTAGATCCGTAGGACAATCGCTGTCAAAGATGTAATAGAAAATGGAGACGATCTGTTGGATTAAAAAATACTATAGGACGAAGACAAGTTGCTGGCACCAGAGAATCTTATTTTATAGTGCCAATACACATATGCACTAAAACACATGAGATTTCTTGTTCTGATATATTTGACCCCTATCATCATGGCCTTTTTCTCATGAAATTAAGCATCTTGAAGTTCTCATCATGCCTGATCATCAAGAAGTTATTCATTTCCAACTGTTTCTTCTCCAAAGTTTTCAGTGATTTGGGGAATTCCTTGGCTTTTTACTCACAAACTATTCATCAGTTGGGAAACACGTTGTATACATTTTCCATCTGAGTACTGTCAGCTAAATTGTCTGCCTAAACTTTTTCAATACTTGAGAACACATCAATATCTGAACTTGCTGTTAACCCCTTAATACCGAAGGTATTTTAAACCTTAATGACCGAGCAATTTTGTAGGTTTTTCCATCGTCACATTCAAAGATCTATAACTTTTTTATTTTTGTGTCGACATAGCTGTATAAGGACTTTTTTTTTTTGCGGGACAAGTTGTATTTTATAATAGCACCATTTTGGGATACATATAATTTATTGATTAACTTTTTAATAACTTTTTTAAAAACAGAAATTTCGTCATTTTTTTGCATCTTAATTTTACGCCGTTTACCGTGTGGTATAAATAACATAATAACTTTATTCAGCGGGTCGTTACAATTGTGGCGATATCAAATTTATATTGATTTTTTTTATGTTTTCCTACTTTTACACAGTAACAACACATTTTTTTCAAAATTATTTGCTTTTGTGTCGCCATATTTTAAGAGCCATAACTTATTTATTTTTTGACCGATGCAGCTGTATGAGGGCTTTTTTTTTTGCAGGACGATTTGTAGTTTTTATTGGTACCATTTTGGAGTAGATGCGACTGTTTGATCAGTTTTTGTCAAATACTTTTGAAGGCAGGATGAATAGAAAACAGCAATTCTGGCGTTGTTTTTTATTATATTTTTTACGCCGTTCACCGTGCAGGTTAAATAATGTAATTATTTTATGGTTGAGTTCGTTACGGACGCGGCGATACCAAATATGAGTAACTTTTAACTTTTTTTTCATTATAAAGTATTTTGTAAGGGGAAAAAGTGGGTATTTATTTTTTATTCTTTTACTTGGGACATTTATTTATTTCAAACTTTATTTAACTTTTTTTTACTTATTTTAGTCCCACTGGGGGACTTTACAGTGCAAACTTTTGATCGCTATTATAATACACGCGGGGATGCCAGTGGGATGAGAGAGGGAGACCCCTCCCTCTAAAATCACTCAGATGCGGCGCTCGCTATTGAATGCCGCATCTGAGGGGTTAAATAAGATCGGAGAACACTGCTAGTGGTCTCCAATCGTTGTCCTGAAGCCCGAGGCTGTTAGCAACAGCATGGGCTTCAGGAGATCCCCGGATGATGCGGGGAAAAATCTTCTGAAGTGCCGACGTGAAAAGGCGGCGCTTCAGAAGAACTACCCTGAATGGCCGACGTAAAAAAAACTATACGCCGGTCGTTAAGGGGTTAAAGATTAATTACCATCACAATACAAAGAATTTCAGGATGTCTGTGATAAAAACAATGCAGATAAGCTACCTCCACATGGTTAATGATTGCCCAATAGAACTGTTACCCATAGCTACATAACCCTTTGGTCGAATCTACTTTCTTTCGGAAACAGAACTGAAAGCCCTTAAGGAATATTTGGATGAAAATTTGAATACAGGCTTTATCTTTCCATCTACATGTCCTGCGGGAGCACCCTTGTTCTTTGTTGAGAAGAAATATTTAACCTTACGTCCCTGCATTGATTATAGGGAGCAAAAAACGAACAGTTAAAAACCGATATCCTCTGGGGGCGTGGCTAGCCGGAGAACTGAGCAGACGTGCTTTCATGAACTCCGCATCTAAAAAAAAGAATCTAATAACATCACAGCCTTTAAATCTATTTTTTGAAAGCTGAACCGGTGTGGTAGTGCAAAGAGATTCTCTGCAGCTGGTCAATCATCGCTGGATTCTTTGCAGACAAGTTTAATACCATTGTGGCCTAGACCATGCTCAGACCACGCGCTACACCAATGGGGACAGCTGCCACGCAGGCTCAGAAACATCATCAAAGGTGAGCGGCGTACCAATCAAGAGATTAAATCTCTCCCCAGTCATATTTCAACAAAAGGTTAAGGCGTAAACTATAACGCAGCCTGTTCGATTTCTACCGCATGTAAGGGCAGACCCGCGCCCCCCCCCCTCTTAGATCTCTGAGACACTGACGTTTACAGACGCCCTGTTTATGCGATGGGGAAGCACTGTTGAGGTGTAACACAGAGAGTCACCGACCCCACTGACGTACCAAAGGATCAAAGACACCGTCCGAACTGAGTCCTTATTCACTTGGCTAGGAACGGCACTCATACTAACATACCTAAATAACATGCCAAAAGTATGCAAACATTGCACGGAGAGCATCAGTCACCTTCCCCAGATACTAAACGGTAGGACATACCATTGAGAAGACATAAAAGGAAGCGAGGCAGCACATCCAAAAAAGTGGGAATTTATTCACCCAATGCAGAACACTGTGGGTGCGGAAGCCATAATGTAATTCCCATTACAGTCCAATATTGTTCTGTGCAAAGTGATAGGACCGATGGCAATAGACAAAAACAAAAATGTCACAGCGCCAGAAAAAATGCTGCAAAGTGTACATGTCACAAAATAGGACTGGGTAAAAAGTCCCTATGAGTACACACAAAAAAAAGAAGCGTGGCAGCACATCCAAAAAAGTGGGAATTTAATATTGGGCTGTAGTGGGCTTACGCACCCCCAGTGTTCTGCATTGGGTGAATAAATTCCCACTTTTTTTGGGGATGTGATGCCTCGCTACTTTTTTTGTGTGTACTCATAAGGACTTTGAACCCAGTCCCATTTTGAGGCATCCACTCTTTGCTTCATTTTCATTGAAAATAACTTTGGGAAAGGGAAGAAACCAAACCCTTACTAGGCCTCAAAAAAGGGGACTGAATTTTGTCCTATACTGGAAAATGAACACGGCGTCCAGAACGCTATTTATGCAGTAAATGCTTTCTTTTACAGCAAGATAAAATAACAGCCTTGCAGAGTGCCCTCACCAGAGAAATAAAGGTCTAAATTTTACTGTGAAATAAGAGGTAACTCTCCTTTGTAAAAGGAGCCACCTTGTTTTTTCCTCATTATACAAGTGCTTAGTGCTTTTAATTAAATCTCTATGGTCTCAGAACAACTAATTACCTTTCTACAGAACTGTGAATTTAAACAAGAAAGAGCATAGTTCTAAAATTCCTGGACTCTCTGTGGTCTTCTGATTAACTTCTAATCTGAGTATTCAACCTAAAAAGGAAATTTACTACTAGACCTATCAGCACAAAAGGTCCGTCCTACAAATTTAGAGAATATCATTTATACTCAGTAGTAGTTCAGAACATGTATTAACCCCTTCCCGCTCAGCTCAGTACTATTACATTGTGCTGAGCGCATCGTTCGCGCTCAGTTCAGTAATAGTACTGACCTGAGTTAACACGGCGCCATCTTTCCCCGGCGCGTGTTTGAGCTGTGATACCTGCTGTTTCCGACAGCAGGCTATCACAGCTCAGTGTGCAGGGACCGATCGCGGTGGTCCCCGCCGATTAACCCCTTAGAAGCCGCGTTCAATAGCGATCGCGGCTTCTTAGGGGTTAAGCCACAATCGAAGGCCCGCTACACGATAGCAGCCCGCGATGGCTGCTATGGCAACCAGAGTACTAATAATGGACTCTGGCTACGCCATCAACGGAAGCCTAGTGGGTCCTGACAAAGTCAGGACCCACTATGCTTGCTGTCAGCGAATAGCTGACAGCTCTAATACACTGCACTACGTGTGTAATAGAATAGTGATCAGGGCCTCCTGCCCTTAAGTTCCCTAGTGGGACAAAGTAAAAAAAAGTGTAAAAAAGTTAAAAAAAGTTGTGTAAAAATAAGAAAATAAAAGTTTTAAAAGTGATAAAAGTACAAATCCCCGTTTTTCCCTCATCAGTCCTTTATTATTAATAAAAATATATAAATAAACAAATAAACTATACATAATTGGTATCGCCGCATCCGTAACGGCCTGAACTACAAAGCGATGTAAAAGAAAATAATAATAAACCGTACTAGAATCACAATTGTTTGGTCACTTCATCTGCCAAAAAATGGAATAAAAAGAGATCAAAAAGTGGCATGTACCTAAAAATGGTACTGATCGAAACTACAGTTCGTTACGCAAAAAATAAGTCCTTGCACGGCTTTCCTGATGGAAAAATATAACAGTTATGGCTCTTAGAATAAGGTAACACAAAAAGTAAATGATTTTTTACAAAATGTATTTTATTGTGCAAACGCCATAAGACATAAAAAAACTATACACATCTGGTATTGCCGTAATCGTATCGCCCACAGAATAAAGTGAATATTTCATTTATAGCGCATGGTGATCGCTGTAAAAAAAAAAATAGAATAAGAAACAATAGTAAAATTGCTGTTTTTTAGTCACCACGCCTCTTAAAAATAGAATAAAAACTGATCAAAAAGTCGCGTGCACCCCATGAAAACTACAATGAATTCCTCAAGGGGTCTAGTTTTCAAAATAGGGTCACTTTTGGGGGTTTTCCCACTGTTTTGGCACCACATGGTGTTTTGGCACCACCATGGTGCCTAATAAATTAAATTAATTAAATTTCACCTCTACTTTGCTCTAAATTCCTGTGAAACACCTAAAGGGTTAATACATTTTCTAAATGCTGTTGTGAATACTTTGAGGGGTCTAGTTTCTAAAATGGGGTGTTTGATAGGGGTTTCTAATATATAGGCCCCTCAAAGCAACTTCAGAACTAAACTGGAACCTAAAAAATAAATAAAAATGAGGCAATACTTCGCTTCTTACATTATACGGATAATGAGCAGTGCCCACCCCGAGATGACCCCAGTTTTGACCGTTTGTATAAATGGAGACCCCTATTAGTAGACCGTTTCAGTGCCCGGTTTTCCCAAGCATACACCCCCGAGAATAGTATTTCTATTGATGAGTGCTTGGTACATTTTAAAGGGAGGCTTCAATTCCGCCAGTACCTGCCGAGTAAGAGGGCAAAGTATGGCGTGAAGATGTATAAGCTGTGCGAGGGGGTATCAGGGTAAACCTACAAATTTAGGATATATGAAGGGAAGGACACCAGTATTCAGCCCCCAGAATGCCCCCCTTTACTGGGAGTTAATACAAAAATTGTGTGGGATTTTGTGCACCCACTGCTGGACCAGGGTTACCACCTCTACCTGGATAATTTTTATACCAGTGTCCCACTCTTCAACTGCCTCGCTTCCAGAAGTCCTGCGGCATGCGGCACTGCTAGAAGAAATCTGAGAAGCCTCCCTAAGACTCTGCTTGGGCAAACAAGAAGTGGTGAGAGCTGGGCACAATCCAGCAGCAATATATTGTGTGTCAAGTACAAGACAAGAGAGATGTCCCACCAGTATCTATGTACCTGTATGAGGTACCAGAACAGAGACCCCCAAACCAGACTGCATCCTGGACTACAGTAGGTACATGGGAGGGGTGGACTTGTCAGATCAAGTCCTGAAGCCCTACAGTACTTCTGGAAGCGAGGCCACACGCATCGTACCAGGGCAACACTTTCCAGGAGAAGTTCCCCAAACTGGCAAGAAGGGAAAAAGTCAAAAGAGCTGCAAAGTCTGCTATAAGAGGGGGATAAGGAAGGACAAAATATACCAATGTGACACATGTCCCGAAAAACCAGAGCTCTGTATGAAAGTGTTTTAAAATTTATCATCCATCCCTTTATTTTTAATTTACCACAGTTTTACTTACCCTGATGCACTCCGCACAGCTTACCCCTCCTCATATTTCCCCTCTGAGCCCTACCTCAGGGGCTTCTGCGTACATGACTTAGCACCAGAAAAGCTCCAGTAGGCCAAATGGTGGTCCTTTCTTTCTGAGCCCTGCCGTGTGCCCAGGCAGCTAATAACAGCCACATGTAGGGTATTGCCATACCCGGGAGAACCCACATTACAGTTTATGGGGTGTATGTCTCCGGTGGCACATGCTGGGCACAATATATCGGAAACTGACATGGCATATATATATAGAAAAATTGCAACTCTCACTCTGCACCATCTGTTGCGCATTATCTTTTACACAGTACCTGTGGGGTCAAAATGCTCACTACACCTCTAGATGAATTCCTTAAGGGGTGTCGTTTTTAAAACGGGGTTCACTTCTCAGGGGTTTCAACTGTACTGGTACCTCAAGGGCTTCTGCACACATGACTTAGCACCAGAAAATCCCCAGTAGGCCACATGGTGGTCCTTTCCTTCTGAGCCCTCCCATGGGCCAAAACGGCAGTTTATCACCACAAATAGGGTATTGCCGCACTCAGGACAAATTGGGCAACAAATTGGGGTATTTTATTCCTTGTGAAAATAAGAAATTTTGAGCCAAAACAACATCTTATTGGAAAAAAGTTGTTTTTTTTGTAATTCACAGCCCAATTCAAATAAGTTCTGTGAAAAAACTGTGGGGTCTAAATGGTCACAACACCCATAAATGAATTCCTTGAGGGGTGTAGTTTCCAAAATGGGGTCACTTCTGGTGGGTTTCCATTCCTTTGATACCTCTGGGGCTCTGCAAATGCGACATGGCACCCGAAAACCAATCCAGCTAAATCTGGACTCCTAAGAACACATAGCGCTGTTTTATGGGGGTTTCTAATACATAGGCCCCTCAAAGCCCCTTCAGAACTGAACAGGTACCTTAAAAAAAAGGCTTTTGAAATTTTCTTAAAAATATGAGAAATTGCAGTTTATGTTCTTAGCCTTGTATCGTCCAAGAAAAATAAAATAATGTTCAAAAAACTATGCCAATCTAAAGTAGACTTATGTGAAATGTGAACTAGTAACTATTTTGGGTGGTATAACCATCTGTTTTACAAGCAGATGCATTTAAATTCAGAAAAATGCTATTTTTTCAAAATTTTCTCTACATTTTGCAATTTTTCACAAATGAACACTGAATATATCGACCAAATTTTACTACTAACATAAAGCCCAATGCCTCACGAGACAACAGTCTCAGAATCGCTTGCATAGGTTTAAGCATTCCGACGTTATTACCACATAAAGTGAAATATGTCCGATTTAAAAAATGGGCTCTGAGCCTTAAGGCCCAAACTAGGCTGCAACCTTAAGGGGTTAATATGGGAACCCTAAGGGCGGGTTCACACATGGCGGATTTTCACTTAAATTCCGCTGCGGACACTCCGCAGCGTTAATCCGCAGCGGAGCCGTTTCTCCATTGACTTTCACTTTAATTTCGCAGTGTTCGTTTACACGATGCGTACAATTCCGCTGCGGAGCATAGGCTGCGGAGCGGAATGTGGTGTCCGCAGCATGCTCTGTCTGTTGCGGAGCAGTGGCGGACTGGTTGCGGACTCATGGCGGAATTTCTCCATTGACTTCAATGGAGATTCTAAGTTCCGCAATGAAGTCCGCAGCTGTCATGCACATGTTATGTGTGGTGCGGAGCGTATTGCTTTTTTGACATGACATTTCTTCATTCTGGCTGGACCTATGTATTTCTAGGTCTACAGCCAGACTGAGGAAGTCAATGGGGCTCCCGTAATGACGGGAGCGTTGCTAGGAGACGTCTGTAAATAGTCACTGTCCAGGGTGCTGAAAGAGTTAAGCGATCGGCAGTAACTGTTTCTGCACCCGGGACAGTGACTACCGATCCCAATATACATGTATCTGTAAAAAAACATATAAGTTCATACTTACCGAGAACTCCCTGTTTCTGTCTCCAGTCCGGCCTCCCAGGATGACGTTTCAGTGGAAGTGACGGCTGCAGCCAATCACAGGCCAAGCACAGGCTGCAGCGGTCACATGGACTGGCGCGTCATCCAGGGAGGTCGGGCTGGATGCCGAAGGAGGGACGCGTCATCAAGACAACGGGCGGTAAGTATGAATTTCTTTTACTTTCACTAGGGAAAGTGCTGTCCCTTCTCTCTATCCTGCACTGATAGGGAGAAGGGAAGCACTTTTCCTGCAGTCCGCAGCGGCCAGTCCGCATCAATTTTCTGCACATTTTGTGCAGATCCGCAGCCGTAATCCGCAACCCGGATTAGGTGCGGCATTGATGCGGACAGTTGCGGAGGAATTCCGCCATGTGTGGTCATGCCCTAAATGTCCTATTTACATAATACAGTTCTTCCAGCAAGTTATATAAGAAAGGGATCATAATGGGCAAACCCAAAAAAAACTCAATCGATGAACAAGTCAAAAACAGCAAAACCACAAAAAAAGGTAAAGAAAAAAAATGTAAAGAAATGGAAATTACCAGCCTATGGGGAAAATCAAAGCTCGATTTCAAGAGTTGATCCTAAGAAAGATAAATCTAAGGATAATTTTGCAACTTCATGTTGGTCAGACAGTGAAGAAGAAGACCTAGCAATACAAGATTCCTCTGATCTCAAGGACTATATTAAAGAGGCTCTGTCACCACATTATAAGTGCCCTACCTCGTACATAAAGGGATTGTCACTGTAATGTAGATAACAACAGTGTTTTTTATTTTGAAAAACAATAAATTTTGAGCAAGTTATGCACAATTTTAGATTTATGCTAATTTGTTTCTTAATAGAGAACTGGGCGTGTTTTTACTTTTTTACCAACTGGGCGTTGTGGAGAGAAGTGTATGACGCTAACCAATCAGTGACCAATCAGCATCATACACTTCTCTCCATTAATTTTTAGCAGTGCTCACAACACAGCGTGATCTCGCGAGATCACGCTGTGCAGTCACATACTCCCATATTAACTTTACCGAAGTGTCTTGGGAGTGGATAGACATCACCTCCAGCCAGGACGCGATATCTATTCATCACTCCTGACACTTCGGTAAAGTTTCTGTGAATGACAGCACACGTGATCTCGCGAGATCTCATTATGTAGGAGATAGGGCACTTATAATGTGGTGACAGAGCCTCTTTAAAGCTCTTCCTACAACGGCCTGTACCTGGAGCTTATTTAAAGAATTTACCCAGACAGTAAAAGAAGAAATATCAGAAATGAGGAATGATGTTAAACAAGCCTTTACCAGAATCCAATCCCTAGAGTATATCTGCACCCGAGTTATCTCTAATGTTGAAAGAATGTCTGAGATACTCATGGACAAGCAAAACAAAATGTTTTTGGAAAGACTACATATAGATGACCTTGAAAATAGATCTAGAAGAAATAACCTGAGAATAAGATGTATACCTGATAAATAAATTCCTAATGTACTCACTCAAATATTCAACTAACTTCTGGGGAAAGAAGAAAGCCATGATATAAGTCTCAAAAGAGCACACAGACTGTTCTTGCCCAAATCTGTCGGCCCAGAAAAACCTAGAGACATTCTATGCTGCACACAAAAATTTAAAATGAAAGAAGAAATACTACTGAAAGCAAGATACGCTAAGATAATTGAATATGAAGAAATTAAAGCAAAACTCTTATTTATCAAGACCTCTCTAAACTGACTTTGGAACTGAGAGGCCAACTATAAACTTTGAGTAAAACATTGAGAGAGAGGGAGAAGTATCCCCTACAGGTGGATGTTTTCCTTTGGACTTGAAATAACTTTACACAACAAAACAATGACCGTTAAAACGCTAGATGACCTGGACTTTGTCCTTAGCTAATTGGATTTATGTCATCTACAAATTCCAGATTGGACCAGTCCAAAAGAACAACTCAACTTTCCACAACTTCTAAAACATGACAATTGGGAAACAACTAACCCAAAGAAAACTAAAAAGATGAAAAAGACAAAGGCATCAATATTTTCAATAAGAGACTTCAAATACTGCAGTTTTTAGAAAAGGAACGAGTAGACTTTGCATTATTACAGGAAACCCATTTTAAAAAAAGACTACACTATATTAACAACAAATAAGGCTTATAGAAAGTGGTATAATTCATCTACACCTCATAAAAGATCTAAAGGGGTTGCCATTATTATCATCAAAAGGGTTCCTTTCACTTACAAAGATGTAGTTATAGATATTGAAGATAGATAGTTTTTTTTCTGAAGGGAATTATCTTTGGTAGAATATTCACGTTTGCAAATTGCGCCCAACACTAATCAGGAAAAAAATTTCAAGCAAATATTACTAAAACTTGAGAAATTCAATGAGGGCGATTTAATCGCAGGTGGTGACTTTAATACAGCACTTCAACCCTCATTAGACACTCTTTGCAGAGTTTCATTTAGTTGATGTATGGAGAACTCGATACCCTTCTACCAGAGATTATTCATTCTATTCAACCGTTCATAAAAAGTACTCTAGAATAGACTATTTGCTTATTTCTCATCCCCCTTATCAATGCTATAACACAGGTGAAATATGGTTCAATTACACAATCGGACCATGCTCCACTTATGTTAAAACTTTCAATCTCAAAAAAACAGAGCATCAATTATGTATCTACTTGTAAAACAGATAGTAATACCACACAAAATTGTTGCTAATTAACATCCCCCATATGTCTACTTTATATTTGCATCCTTTTTTGAAAATTATTTAATTTTTCTAGGACATTACAAGGCTTAGAACTTTAGCAGCAATTTATGACATTTTCAAGAAAATTTCAAAAGGCTATTTTTCAAGGACCCGTTCCGTTCTGAAGTGGCTTTGAGGGCCTTATGTACTAGATAGACCCCATAAATCACCCCATTTTAAAAACTGCACCCCTCAAAGTATTCAAAACAGCATTCAGAAAGTGCTTTAACCATTTAGGCGTCTCAGGAATTAAAGCAATGTAGAGGTGAAATTTACAAATTTAATTTTTTTTGCCGCAATTCATTTGTAATAAAAAAAATCTGTAACACAGAAGGTTTTATCAGAGAAACGCAACACAATATTTATTGCCCAGATTCTGCAGTTTTTAGAAATATCCCACATGTGGCTCTACTGTGGTAATGGACTGAAGCACAGGTTTCAAAAGTAAAGGATCACCGAGAGTATTTTAGGACATCCTTTTTTTTAAGAATATATTTTAGGCACCATGTCAGGTTTGAAGAGGTCTTGTGGTGCCAAAACAGTGGAAACGCCCCAAAAGTGACATGGTTTTGGAAACTACACACCTCAAGGCATTTATCTAGGGGTATAGTTAGCATCTTTACCCCACAGTTCTTTTGCTATATTTATTGGAGTTTGTCTGTGAAAAGGAAACTTTTTTATTTTTTCTCCACCGGAGCTGTGCGAGGGCTTATTTGTTCCGTTACAATCTGTAGTTTTCATTGGTACAATTTTAGGGTACATCACTTTTTATTCGATTTTTTTGGCAAGCAAAGTAACAAAAAAACAGAGTTCACCATGCGCCATAAATTAGATTTTACTTGATTCTGCGGGTCGATACGATTATGGCGATACCATATGTATATAGGTTTTTTTATGTTTTGTAGCGTTTGCACAATAAAATCACTTTTCTATAAAATAATTTATTATTTGTGTAAGCATATTATGAGAGCCATAACTTTTTTATTTTTCAGTCAAAAAAGCTGTGTAAGGGCTTGTTTTTTGTGGGATGGGTTGTAGTTTTTATTGGTACTGTTTTGGGTTACATGCGACTTTTTGATCACTTTTTATTCTATATTTTGGGAGGGGTGATGATCAAAAAAATAGTGATGCTGGCATTATTTTTTTATTTTTTTTGCGGTGTTCACCGTGCGGGAAAAATAATATTATAGTTTTATAGTTTGGGTCGTTACGAACGCGGTGATACCAAGTATGTGTACTTTCTTTAACATTTTCATTTTTTTCCTATAATAAAAGTCTTATTATAGGAAAAAAATCATTTTTTGTTTTTACACTTTTCTGAAACATTTTTATTAATTTTTTTTTTTACTTTTAGACCTGCAGCACTGATAGCTGCTATAATACAGTACACTACCTAGGTAGTGTAACGTGTTATAAACTCTCAGTGTGACGATGAGAGTCACACTGACAGGAAACTTATGAGGACTAGCCTCCGGGTGGTCGTCATAGGCTTCCGTGCATGGCAGACCCGGAGGCCGTTGTATGGCCTCCGGTTTTGCCATGCAACCGATGGCAGCACCCGCAATCGGTCCCGAGAAAGTTTGTTGTAGCAACAAACTTTCCAGTTTGTTGCTACAATAAACTTTCCCTGCGATCACATGATCGTGACCAGTACCAATCAGGTCCCGATCATGTCTCCCGGACCAGAGGCAGGGGTTAACAGCGCGATCCGGGTGTCAGCACTACTCTGAGACACTGGATCGCGCTTTTAATACCCACTGTGATTTCACGTTGGCGCTGCACAGAGCCCAGCACGCGCCGACATGAATTTACTGTGGGCGGTCGGGAAACAATCAAAAATAGTGATAATATTCTCTGTAGCTGAACCAATCGGTTCAGCTGTCAGAAAACAGGTTGCTGGGGAGCCGCGGACACTGACACCACCGGTGTCAGAGCGATCTCTCCAGCTCTATGCTGGCAAAAGCAGAGGTTTGCAGATTCACGTCCTATCTGCACGGGGTATATGCGAATAGGACGTGAATCTACAGATTGTCGGCATGAAAAGGTTAAACTCAGAACAGAACTGAAAGACTTACTGAACTATAATGCAGAAAAAAAATTAACTTTGAAAAATCTTAAATGTACGTGAATGCAGATAAATGGGAAATAAATTAGCCAATCTAATTAAAAAACAACACTCAAACACCTTTATACCCAAAACAAACGAAACTTCATTACGCTACTGAAGAAATAGCCAAGGAATTTTGTTCCTTTTACTCAGAGGTATATAACTTCTCAATGACCAAACATTGACTAAAAAAACCGAAGCGATTAATAAACTACTAGACAAAATAACACTTCATTACATCTCAGAAGCTCAGAGTCAAACGCTAACTTTACCCATCTCAAAACAAGAAATAGACAACACTATTAATACTAGCCCAAAAGGCAAGAGCCCGGGACCTGATGGGTTTTGTATGTCATACTATAAAATATTTAGTGAAACTCTATCTTCCTTCCTAACACAATACTTCAACACAATAGACTTACACAACCTTTTCTGTAAAGAGTCCTTAACTGCACACATCACCTTAATTCCTAAAGAAGAGAAAGACCACACTATTTGTGGAAATTACAGACCCATCTCTTTAAGGGTATGTTCACACGCACTAATTACGGACGTAATTCGGGCGTTTTTGCCCCGAATTACGTCCGAAAATAGCGCCTCAATAGCGCTGACAAACATCTGCCCATTGAAAGCATTGACTCCAATGAATAGCAGCGCCAATTACGTCCGTAATGGACGCGGCGTCCAAGCGCCTGCACATGCCGTTACGGCTGAAATTACGTGGATGTTTTCAGGCTGAAACATCCCCGTAATTTCAGCCGTTACGGACGCCCTCGTGTGAACATACCCTAATAAATAATCACATCAAACCATTTGCAAAAACAACAGCTAATAGATTTACAAATTTCGTACCAAACATAATTATCCTAGAACAAGTAGGCTTGACACCAGGTAGAGAAGCAAAAGAAATAGTCAGAATTCTGAATGTAATTCAAGTCGCACAGATTATAAAAATATCCCTCTAGCTCTACTCACCGCCGACGCCGAAAAGGCTTTCGATAGATTAGACTGGCTTTTTATCAAACTGACACTACAGAAATTTGGGCTACTACTAATGTTTGTAGATAAAATTATGGCTCTATATAAAAATCCATCTGCAAAAATCAAAATAAATGCTGAGTTTTTTGCATAATTTTGAAATAAAAAATGGTACAAGACAGAGTTATTGTAACGTCTATGGCCATGGTCCGTCGTTCTGCCGTTAACCTCGACGGCCGTGGCCATGGACATCTTACCTCCCTGCAGCGTCGTCCCACTGTGAGGCGTCGACACTCACTTCCGGACTTCGAGTGTCTCCAGCGGGCGCGCCCGCGCGTGCACTGTCTTAAAGGGCCAGTGCGCGCATTTTGCAGGAAGTCTACAAATCTAGCCCAGGATGCCCTGGGCTATAAAAAGGGTTCTGCCCTCTTACCCCTTGCCAGAGCATTGTTTGTTCCCCTTAGTTTGTCGTGCTTATGGTCTCCCAGTGTCTTCCAGATTCCCAGTGTACCTTGTTCCTGTATCCCTTATCCTGTTTCCGTGCTACCCAGATCTAGTGCTGTTTCCGTGCTGTGCTACAGTCTCGCTTGATTTGCTACGCTTCTCCCGACGTCTTCCCGCCGCCTGGTCCTGGAAGTGCCTGCCTCGTTACTGCCTACGATTGCCTCAGGTACCCTCGCTGAACTATTTGAACTCTGTACTTACCAGTTTGGCCAACTGCCATCCCGCTACGCGGTACGGCCCAGTGGGTCCACACCCCGCATCGTGACAGTACGCTCTGGCCATGGACTCTGCTGGTCAATTCAAGGGCTTGGCACCCTCCCAAGCCATGCAAGCGGACCTGCTGGATCTCCGAGCTAGGCAGGATCAGCTCCTTGTGGCAGTGGACTCTATGGCGCAGCAGCTAGGGACGCTAGTTGCTTGTCTTCCTGCCTCTATGCAAGTCCTTCAAGCCGATCCTCCTGTTGCTCCTCCTGGCAGTTCCTGTCCGGATCCTCGGTTCTCACTGCCACTGCCCTCTCAGTTCGATGGAGACGCCAGTGTTTGTCGGGGGTTTCTGAACCAATGCCACATTCATTTTACCCTGCACTCTCAAGCATTTCCGTCGGACGGAGCCAAGATCGCATTCATCATATCCCTCCTGACTGGCAAGGCCCTGGCATGGACTAATCCTATCTGGGAACGTCAGGGACCCGAGACCCAAGATTTCCAGGGGTTCATGCGAATATTTCGAACTGTTTTTGAGGAGTCTGGGCAAGTCTCATCGGCAGCCACTGCCATCTTCAACATTCGCCAAGAGGACACCTCTGTGGGCGAGTATACGATCCAGTTCCGGACTCTGGCAGGAGAGCTATCCTGGAACAATGAAGCCTTGGTGGCATCCTATTGGCATGGCCTGTCGTCCGAGATCAAGGATGAACTGGCCGCTCGAGACCTGCCTCCTGCCTTGGACGACTTGATTCTGCTTGCCACTCGGGTAGACATAAGGCTGAGGGAGAGATATCACGAGATTCGTCAGGAGCGTCGGCGCCCTAGACTGGCGTCCAACTTTCAGCAACCCCTCTTGCCTGCTTTTATTGCTTTGCCGAGGTCCCGATGCAAGTAGACCGCAGGCGCACCTCTAGACTTTGCTTATATTGCGGCCTCGCTGGCCATTTTGTGCATCTGTGTCCTCACAAGCCAAAAAACCCCAGCGCCTAGGTTTGTTTGGAGAGACAACCCTGGGCGTCAACACATTGAATCAAGAACTCTCTTCCAAGCTATTCATTCCCGTAACCATCATTGCTGGCGAGAGGTCCCATCCGGTCTCTGTCTATCTGGACTCCGGCTCTGCAGCCAACTTCATCTGCCAGGACCTTGTGGATCTCCTTCTGTTGCCTACTATCCCTCTTGAAAGACCGTTGATCGTTGCCTCGGTGGATGGACTGCCATTGCCTGACCCAGTTGTGTCCGTAACCAAGCCGTTGAGACTACAAGTAGGAGCCCTTCATGCTGAACTCATCTCCCTGTTCGTCCTGTCCAAGGCCGTCAACCCCGTGCTGCTGGGTTTGCCTTGGCTCCGTCTGCACGCCCCGTCCTGGATTGGAACTCTGGAGAGGTCCTCCAGTGGGGTCCGAAGTGTCTTGACCGCTGTCTGGGCCATATCCAGTCGCCACAGCCTGCCCCTCTTCAGTCTTTGACAGGGTTGCCTTCTTGTTTCTCCATGTTCTCCGATGTCTTCAACAAAAAGGAGGCTGAGACCTTGCCGCTACATCAGGCATATGACTGTCCGATCGACCTGGTTCCCAAATTGTCTCCTCCTCATGGCAGAGTGTACCCTCTCTCCTTGCCAGAGACCCAGTCCATGTCAGCCTACATTAAGGAGAACTTGGAGAAGGGTCCTTCTTTGTTAAAAAAAAAAAAGATGGATCGTTACGACCTTGCATTGACTACCGAGGCCTAAACCAGATAACGGTGAAGAACAGGTACCCTCTGACTTTGATTTTTGAACTGTTTGATCGCATACGGGGGGGGCGAATTTTTTTTCTAAACTGGACCTGCGGGGTGCCTACAATCTGATTTGGATTCGTCGAGCTGATGAATGGAAGACTGCTTTTAATACTCATGATGGGCACTACGAATACTTAGTTATGCCCTTCGGCCTGTGTAACGCCCCGCAGTATTTTAAGAATTTGTCAATGACATTTTTCGTCATCTCCTTTATGTTTGTGTTGTGGTGTATCTCAATGACATTTTGATTTTTTCCCCAGATCCAGTAACTGATCTAAGTCATGTCCGCCAGGTGTTGCTCCGTCTAAGAGAGAATCGCCTTTATGCCAAGTTGGAGAAATATGTATTTGAGAAGAAGTCTCTATCCTTCCTGGGCTATATTATCTCCGATCAGGGCCTCAAGATGGACCCCCAGAAGGTAAAGGCTGTTCTGGAGTGGCCACGCCCCCGAGGCTTAAGAGCCATACAACGCTTCCTAGGATTCGCCAACTTCTACCGACTGTTCATCTCCAACTTCTCATCTTTGACTGCTCCTATCTCCACCCTCACTAAGAAGGGTAGGAATGCCAAGATGTGGACTCCGGAGGCTGAGGCCACATTTGAATCCTTAAAAAAAGCCTTCACGTCTGCCTCCATTCTGCACCATCCTGATGTATCCCTACAGTTTTCATTAGAGGTGGACGCTTCCTCGGTTGGTGCTGGTGCACTGTTGTTCCAGAGAGGATCGAAAGGCAAGGCTGTGGTATGTGGCTACTATTCTAAGCGGTTTTCTTCCGCAGAGCGCAATTACTCGATTGGGGACCGGGAGTTACTGCCCATCAAGTTGGCTATGCTGGAGTGGAGACATCTACTGGAGGGCGCGGTTCATCCTATCAAGATCTTCACGGATCACAAGAATTTGACCTACCTACAGACGGCCCAGCGGTTGAATCCTCGTCAAGCCAGGTGGTCGTTGTTCTTTGCTCGGTTCCGGTTTGAACTCCCCTACCGACCGGCCGACAAGAATGTGAGTGCCGACGCCTTGTCCAGATATTTTGAAACTGAGGACGCCATGGAATCCCCACAGAATATCATTGACCCATCCTGCATCTTTTCTGTGAATCCCCTGCAAGTTAGAGACATTCCTCCGGGTAGGACTTTTGTACGTCTGGCTGACCGAGGAAGAATTCTTAGCTGGGGTCACAGTTCTAAGCTGGCAGGTCACGCGGGTGCTCGTAAGACCCAAGATCTAAACACCCGTCAGTTCTGGTGGCCCACGCTACCCAAAGACGTTATGGACTTTGTCTCCTCATGCACGGTATGCGCAGCAAATAAAATTGCTCACTCCAGACCTGCTGGCCTGCTCCAACCACTGCCTGTGCAACATGTCGCTATGGACTTTGTCACGGATCTTCCTTCTTCTGCGAGTTGCAGTGTGATCTGGGTGGTGGTGGATCGATTTTCCAAGATGGCTCACATCATTCCCTTGACCGCCCTGCCGTCTGCTACGCGATTGGCTGACCTCTTCATACAACACATCTTTCGTCTGCACGGCTTGCCCTGCATATTTTCTTGGACTGAGGTGTCCAGTTCACCTCAAAGTTTTGGAGAGCACCCTGCGGCCTCCTCGGTGTAAAAAAGACGTTATGGACTTTGTCTCCTCATGCACGGTATGCGCAGCAAATAAAGTTGCTCACTCCAGACCTGCTGGTCTGCTCCAACCACTGCCTGTGCCCATTGCCCCCTGGCAACATGTCGCTATGGACTTTGTCACGGATTTTCCTTCTTCTGCGAGTTGCAGTGTGATCTGGGTGGTGGTGGATCGATTTTCCAAGATTGCTCACATCATTCCCTTGACCGCCCTGCCGTCTGCTACGCGATTGGCTGACCTCTTCATACAACACATCTTTCATCTGCACGGCTTGCCCTGCATATTTTCTTGGACTGAGGGGTCCAGTTCACCTCAAAGTTTTGGAGAGCACCCTGCGGCCTCCTCGGTGTACAATTGGACTTCTCTTCGGCCTATCATCCCCAGTCCAATGGGTAAGTCGAGAGAGTTAACCAGATTATGGAGAACTATCTACGTCACTTTGTTTCCAGGTGCCATGATGATTGGGTGCAGTTGCTCCCATGGGCAGAGTTCTCTTATAACAACTACACCAGTGAGTCGACCACTTCCAGTCCATTCTTCATCGTCTACAGTCAGCATCCTCGTATACCTCTTCCTGTGTCTACTATGTCCCAGGTTCCTGCAGCCGACTCGACCTTCAGGGACTTTCTACAGATTTGGCAACAGACCCGACCTTCAATCCTGTTGGCGGTGGGCCGCATGAAGAGAAAGGCAGATACAAGAAGTCGGGCACCTCCGCAGTTCCTTCCAGGGACTAAAGTCTGGTTGTCTTCTAGGAATATCCGGCTGAAAGTGCTGTCGTGCAAATTTGCCCCTAGGTTCCTCGGACCCTTCTAAATCCTGCTACAGATCAACCTACAAGCTGCGGCTCCCCCCTACCCTCAGGATTCCTAACTCCTTCCACGTCTCCCTGCTGAAACCTATGGTCCTGAACCGCTACTCAAGGACTCCTAGTTACACAGTGGTCCCTGGCGGCTTATCGGGGACTTTCGAAGTAACAGAGATTCTAGCTACCAAGAAGGTGGGAGGAAGGACATTTTATTTAGAGGATTGGAGGGGGTTCGGCCCAGAAGAGAGGTCTTGGGAGCCAGAGGAGAACATCGATGCTCCTGTCCTCGTGAGGAAGTTTCTCTCCCGCTCTGGTCCCAAGAAGAGGGGGCGTCTATACTATAACGTCTATGGCGTCTATACTATAACGTCTATGGCCACGGTCTGTCATTCTGCCGTTAACCTCGATGGCCGTGGCCATGGACATCTTACCTCCCTGCAGCGTCGTCCTCCTGTGAGGCGCCAGCACTCACTTCCGGACTTTGAGTGTCTCCGGCGGGCGCGCACGCCCGCGCGTACACGGTCTTAAAGGGCCACTGCGCGCATTTTGCAGGAAGTCTGCAAATCTAGCCCAGGATGCCCTGGGCTATAAAAAGGGCTCTGCCCTCTTGCCCCTTGCCAGAACATTGTTTGTTACCCTTAGTTTGTCGTGCTTATGGTCTCCCAGTGTCTTCCAGTTTCCCAATGTACCTTGTTCCTGTATCCCGTATCCTGTTTCCGTGCTACCCAGTTCTAGTGCTGTTGCCGTGCTGTGCTACAGTCTCGCTTGACTTGCTATGCCTCTCCTGACGTCTTCCCGCCGCCTGGTCCTTCACGTGCCTGCCTCGTTACTGCCTACGATTGCCTCAGGTACCCTCGCTGAACTATTTGAACTCTGTACTTACCTGTTTGGCCAGCTGCCACCCCGCTACGCGGTACGGCCCAGTGGGTCCACACCCCGCATTATGACAGTTATCCTTTATCTCCATTACTATTTATAATGACCATGGAAGTTCTAGTCCAAATGATAAGAGAAAACAAGGAAATCACTGGTCTTTCATTTAATAAATTAGAACAAAAGACTGCTGCATTCTCAGACGACATGCTAATAATTCTTTCAAACCAAAGAAAGACAATTAAAGCCTTACTACATGGATATTTAAAATATTTGGACAAATCTCAAACTTTAAACTAAATACAACAAAATTAGAATTATTAAATGTAAACATAGACCCCAAAACGTGGGAGGAATTTACTTAAAAATTTTCCTTTAAAAATAATTGCGTACATTTCACCTTTTTAGGAATAAAGATTAACAATTCTTTTAAAGATATTATCGAGTTGAATTATAAGGCAATACTGACTAAAATAGAAGCAGACTTAGAGAAATTTAATACTTTGCCGATCTCATGGTTTGGGAGAAATAATATCATAAAAATTGTAATATTACCAAAAATACTTTACCTACTGCAAGTTTTACCAATTGTGGTGCCTCTGACATTTGTTAATAAACTCAAAAAGATTATAACTGTCACGGCGCGGGTAGTGGACCCACTGGGCCGTACCGCCATACCGGGAAGGCAGCTGGCCAAACCACAGGAAACCCCAGAAATACAATGTCCCGCACAAGGGTACCTGGATAGTCCGGACGGTGACCGAAGCTCTGGCACAGATGGAGATGGTTGCAGCAGACAGCGCCAAACGTGGCGGATGGCACAGGAGCCGCAAGTTGCGCCAGATGTGGCGGATTCCTCCGGACGAGGCAGATGACACAGGACGTGGTGGATTCCTCCGGACGTGGCAGATGACACAGGACGTGGCAGATTCCTCCGGACGTGGCAGATGACACAGGATGGGGCAGATTCCTCTGGACGTGGCAGATGACACAGGACGTGGCACGACTTGATACTAAGGCAAAGCACGGGAAACAGGAACGGGAACAAGGCACGGGTAACAACAGGAACGAGAAACACTAAGGGACCATTTGCAAGACAGACTGGGAAAACTAACAACGCTCAGGCAAGGATTAGAAGGCCAGGGCCTTCTTATAGACCAGGAAATCGTGGCAGTTGATGATGATGACTTCCTCTAAATTGCGCGCGCTGGCCCTTTAAGACCGGGCACGAGCGTGCGCGCGCACCCTACGGGACACAGCCGAACAGAGCGGTAGTGAGCGCTGGCGTCTCCTAGGAAGGAGATGGGGACCAGCGCTCACAGATCCATGGCTGCGGGCGTCGGGAGGTGAGTAAACCCGACGGCCCGCGGCCATGGACGCTACAGTATCCCCCCTCTTACGCCCCCTCTTCTTGGGGCCAGAGTGAGAGAGGAACTTTTTAATAAGAGCAGGAGCGCTGAGGTTCTCCTCTGGCTCCCAGGACCTCTCCTCAGGACCAAACCATCTCCAGTCCACCAAATAGAAAGTCCTTCCTCCTACCCTTTTGCAGTCTAGGATCTCCTTTACCTCGAATACATCAGAAGGGCCGCTGGTAGCAACTGTGGAACTAGAAGTCTTGCTGTAGTGGTTCAGGACCACTGGTTTCAGGAGGGACACATGGAAGGAGTTAGGGATTCTGAGGGTAGGAGGCAGCCGCAGCTTATAGGAGACAGGGTTGATTTGTTGCAGGATCTCGAAAGGACCAAGGAACCTGGGAGCAAACTTGTATAAAAGCACCCTCAAGCGAATGTTCCGAGATGACAGCCAGACTTTAGTCCCAGGAAGATACTGAGGCGGCTCTCTTCTCTTAGTATCTGCCTTTCGCTTCATGCGATCTACCGCCAGCAAAATAGAGGACCGGGTCTGTTGCTAGATTTGCAGGAAGTCCCCATATGCAGAGTCAGCAGCGGGTACCTGAGATGAAGTTGATACAGGAAGAGGGACTCTGGGATGTTGACTGTACACGATGTGAAACGGAATGGAAGTGGTGGACTCACTTGTGTGGTTGTTGTAAGAAAACTCGGCCCATGGAAGAAGCTGTACCCAGTTATCGTGCTGTGAAGAGATGAAGTGGCGGAGATAATTGTCCATGTTCTGGTTGATCCTCTCTACTTGCCCATTGGACTGGGGGTGATAGGCAGAGGAAAAGTCCAAACTCACATCCAGGAGTTTACAGAGGGCTCTCCAGAACTTAGAGGTAAACTGAACACCACGATCTGACACGATGGCGATGCAAGCGGAAGATGTGTAGAATAAAGAGACTCGCCAGACGAGGAGCAGAAGGTAGGCCGGTCAGCGGGATAAAATTAGCCATCTTAGAGAACCGGTCCACCACCACCCAGATGGTGTTGCATCCTGCTGAGGGGGGAAGGTCTGTGATGAAGTCCATCGCAATGTGCTGCCAGGGGGCATTGGGTACAGGCAGAGGTTGAAGCAGGCCGGCAGGCTTGGAGTGAGTCACTTTGTTAGAGGCACACACCGTGCAAGAAGAGACAAAGTCCAGAACATCTTTAGGTAGCGTGGGCCACCAAAAGTGACGAGCAATCAGATCTCGGGTTTTACGGACACCAGCGTGCCCAGCAAGTTTAGAACTATGTCCCCAGTGGAGAATTCTTCTCCTGTCTGCCAACCGAACAAAAGTCCTCCCAGGAGGGATGTCTCTAACCTGCAGAGGATTAGCAGTGACAATGCAGGACGGGTCTATGATGGTCTGAAGGGACTCCACCGTGTCTTCCGTCTCAAACGATCTGGACAGGGCATCGGCCCTCACATTCTTGTCCGCGGGATGGTAGTGGAGCACAAACAGAAAACGGGTGAAGAACAGCGACCACCTGGCTTGACGAGGATTAAGTCTTTGAGCGGACTGAAGGTAAGTAAGGTTCTTGTGGTCGGTGAAGATCAGGATGGCGTGAGCAGTGCCCTCCAGAAGATGTCTCCACTCCTCCAGAGCCAATTTGATGGCCAGCAGCTCCCGATCTCCAATGGAGTAATTGTGCTCAGCAGAAGAAAACAGTCTAGAGTAGTAGCCACATACTACTGCCTTTCCTTTGGAGCTCCTCTGGAACAGAAGTGCACCTGCACCAACAGAGGAAGAACTGCCAAGATATGTCAGGATGATGGAGGATCGAGGCTGAGGTGAAGGCTCTCTTGAGGCTAATAAATGCGGACTCTGCCTCTGGAGTTCACACTTTGGCGTTCACACCCTTCTTGGTAAGGGTCGAGATGGGAGACGTCAGAGAAGAGAAATTAGGAATAAACTGGCGGTAGAAATTGGAGAATCCCAGGAACCGCTGTATCGCCCTTAAGCCTTGTGGACGTGGCGACTCCAGGACAGCCTTCACTTTCTTAGGATCCATCTTGAGGCCCTGATCCGAGATGACGTAGCCCAGGAAGGGCAGAGAACTCTTCTCAAAGACGCACTTCTCCAACTTGGCGTATAAATGATTCTCCCTCAATCGTAGTAGAACCTGACGGACATGCCTCCGATGAGTCGTCGGATCTGGGGAGAAAATCAAAATATCATCGAGATAAGCAACAACACAGACATAGAGTAGATCCCGGAAGATATCGTTAACGAACTCCTGAAACACTACGGGAGCGTTACACAGTCCGAAGGGCATCACTAGGTATTCGTAGTGCCCGTCCCGGGTGTTAAATGCCGTCTTCCATTCATCACCCCGGCGAATCCGGACTAGATTGTAAGCCCCACGCAGGTCTAGCTTAGAAAAATTTTTGGCCCCTCGTATGCAATCAAACAGCTCAGAGATGAGTGGCAACGGGTATTTGTTCTTGACTGTGATCAGGTTGATGCCCCGGTAGTCAATGCAGGGACGAAGGGATCCATCCTTCTTTTTAACGAAGAAGAATCCAGCCCCGGCCGGGGAGGAAGATTTTCGTATAAAACCCCTCTCCAGATTCTCCTTGATATAGGCCGACATAAATAAAGACTCAGGCAAGGAGAGAGGATATACCCGTCCACGGGGGAGAGAGGCATTAGGAACCAGTTATATGGGGCAGTCATAGGTCTGATGTAGAGGCAGCGTCTCAGCCTCCCTTTTGATGAAAACATCTGCATATTGAGCCAACCACTGAGGCAGAGTAGGCTTGACAGGATGGATCTGCAACAGACAACGACCATGGCACTTGGAGCCCCATTGGAGAACCTCTCCAGAATTCCAGTCCAGGACTGGGGCATGTAGTCGAAGCCAAGGCAGGCCCAGCAGAACAGGATTGATGGCCTTGGGCAAAACAAGGAAATAAATAAATTCAGAATGAAGTACTCCAACCTGGAGCTTCAATGGCTTGGTTTTAGAGATGATGGGATCAGGCAGAGGCAGTCCATTAACTGAGGCAACAGCCAAAGATGTCTCAAGGGGAACTGTGGGCAACTGAAGATGATCCACAAGCTCTTTCTGGATGAAGTTTGCAGCAGAGCCAGAGTCAAGATAGGCAGAAACTTGATGCGTCCTCTCGCCGGATACCAGGGTCACAGGAATAGTCAATTTGGAACCGAATGCTCTGTTAGATTCTGTTCCACCTAGGGTTGTCTCTCCAACCAATCCTAGGCAATGGGGTCTCTCCGGCCTCTGGGGACACAGACGCACAACATGGCCTCCACGGACGCAATACAAACAAAGTCCAGAAGTGCGTCTGCGTTGTTTCTCCTGGGTAGACAATTTCACATAATTACCCTGCATCGGATCCTCTGGTGGGACGACTGAGGGGGATTGCGGGACAGCAGAATCCAGCCCAGGAAGTACTCTCTCCCAGAGAACCTCTTGGGAACGTTCCCGGATCCTCATGTCGACACGGGAGGCGAGTAGGATAAGATCGTCCAGGGTA
Source organism: Rhinoderma darwinii (assembly GCF_050947455.1). NCBI lineage: Eukaryota > Metazoa > Chordata > Amphibia > Anura > Rhinodermatidae > Rhinoderma > Rhinoderma darwinii. The sequence goes on along the minus strand of NC_134688.1, from coordinate 341,886,341 downwards.
GATGGCAGATTGCGAGCAGCCAGCTCGTCCTTGATCCCTGAAGACAGTCCCTGCCAGAATGTAGCCACCAAAGCCTCGTTGTTCCAGGTCAATTCAGCAGCCAGGATACGGAACTGGATGGCATACTCGCCCACGGAGAGGTTTCCCTGGTGTAGGGTTATGCAGCAGCCGAAGAAACTCTCCCAGGTTCCTCAAAGATCGAGCGGAAGGTCCGTAAGAAGCACTGCAAGTCCCGGGTCTCTGGTCCCTGATGTTCCCACAGAGGATTAGCCCATGCCAGGGCTTTGCCAGTAAGGAGAGAGATGATGAAGGCGATCCTGACGTTATCCGAACAGAAGGACCTGGCATGAAGTCTGAAATGGATCAGGCACTGATTCAAAAATCCCCTGCAGGACCTCGGATCTTCGTCATAGCGTGGAGGTAGCGGCAAGAAACACAGGGGGTTGGTACCGGTACAGACAGGAAGTGTAGCAGGAGGAACCGCAGGGACAGGTGCGGGGACGACTGTGGTTGGAGCGAGCAATCGATGGGCTATGGCATTCACCGACAGGAGGAGATGGTCTTGTCGTGACTGGAGATCCTCCATCTCGGCCAGCATGGCTTGTGTCCCAGGTTGACCAGCGGGGTCCATGGCCTGAGCGAACTGTCACGGCGCGGGTAGTGGACCCACTAGGCCGTACCGCCGTAGCGGGAAGGCAGCTGGCCAAACCACAGGAAACCCCAGAAATACAATGTCCCGCACAAGGGTACCTGGATAGTCCGGACAGTGACCGAAGCTCTGGCACAGATGGAGATGGTTGCAGCAGACAGCGCCAAACGTGGCGGATGGCTCAGGAGCCGCAAGTTGCGCCAGACATGGCAGATTCCTCCGGATGAGGCAGATGACACAGGACGTGGCGGATTCCTCCGGACGTGGCAGATGACACAGGACGTGGCAGATTCCTCCGGACGTGGCAGATGACACAGGATGTGGCAGATTCCTCTGGACGTGGCAGATGACACAGGACGTGGCACGACTTGATACTAAGGCAAAGCACGGGAAACAGGAACGGGAACAAGGCACGGGTAACAACAGGAACGGGAAACACTAAGGGACCATTTGCAAGACAGACTGGGAAAACTAACAATGCCCAGGCAAGGATTAGAAGGCCAGGGGCCTTCTTATAGACCAGGAAATCGTGGCAGTTGATGATGATGACTTCCTCTAATTTGTGCGCGCTGGCCCTTTAAGGCCGGGCACGAGCGTGCGCGCGCACCCTACGGGACACAGCCGAACGGAGTGGAAGTGAGCGCTGGCGTCTCCTAGGAAGGAGATGGGGACCAGCGCTCACAGATCCATGGCTGCGGGCGTCGGGAGGTGAGTAAACCTGACAGCCCGCGGCCATGGACGCTACAATAACAAAATTTGCATGGCAATCTAAAGGATAAATATTTAAATTCTCAACGCTCATTAAAAACAAAAAAGCAGGCGGAATAGGCCTACCAGACCTGGAAAACTACAGGGATGCTATACACTTTCTGGATTTATTGAATGAAAAAATTATATTAAACCCTTAATGACCGCTTATACGTGTTTTCACGGCGACCATTAAGGGTACTTATGCCAGAGCGCCGCCTTTTCACGGCGGCACTTTGGCATAAGATAGCGTCCCCGGGAGGTGCTTAAACTCTGTGCACTCAGCTACGGAGGTAGCTGAGGCCTCGGAGCACAGACCGAGGGTCACATGATCGCCGTCATTTCAACGAATAACGGCGATCGCTGTAAGAACAGCGACAGTTCGTTCTCTCTCTTCTCTCACAGAATATATTCTGTGAGAGAAGAGAGAAATGGTCTAAATAAGGGCCAGCACCCCCCTGTTACACCCCCGATCAACCCCCCCCATCCGCCCCCCTAACCTGATTCGGATCTTCAAGATGGCGCTTGACTGACTGTCCCGTTACAATGACAGAACACATTACACTCCGTAGGTCTAGCAGCGATCTGAGCTGCAAGTCTAAATGTCCCCTAGTGGGACAAGTAAAAAAAAGATAATAAAAATGGTTTAAAAAAGTGTAAAAATAAAAGTTATAAGTTACATAAACAAAAAATGCTTTTTTCCCTATAAGTCTTTTATTATAGGAAAAAATTAACACGTTAAAAAAGTACACATATTTGGTATCACCGCGTTCGTAATGACCCCAACTATAAAACTATAATATTATTTTTCCCGCACAAATAACACTGCAAAAAAAAAAACAACGCTAGAATCACTATTTTTTGGTCACCACCCTTCCCAAAATATACAATAAAAAGTGATCAAAAAGTCGCATGTACGCCAATATTGTACCAATAAAAACTACAACCCGTCTCGCAAAAAAACAAGCCCTTACACAGCTTTTTTGACTGAAAAATAAAAAAGTTATGACTATTAGAATACGGTGACACAAAAAATTAATTATTTTATAAATAAGTGATTTTATTGCGCAAACGCTGCAAAACATAAAAAAAACTATATACATATGGTATCGCCGTAATCGTACCGACCCGCCGAATAAAGTAAAATGGTAATTTATAGCCCAGGGTGAACACCGTAAAAAAAATTATAAAAAAAAAACATTGTCAGAATTGATCGTTTTTGGTCACTTTTTTGGAATAAAAAGTGATCAAAAAAATTGCATGTACCAATGAAAACTACAGATTGTCCTACAACAAATAAGCCCTCACACAGCTCTGGCGAAGAAAAAAGAAAAAAGTTCTGGCTCTCAGAATATAGCGATGCAAAATGTGCAGTGTTCCAAAAGCGGAGAAGATTGGGCACCATTTATCAGTGCGACACTGGCCACATATCTGAGGATTATTATTTATTTACCCCAGTATTATACCTTCTTATTATACCCTGATGTACTCCGGACAGCTTAATGCCCCCACATTATAAACTGAAATAGCAGCAAAACGCCAAACAGAAATACTACCAAGCTAAATATGCACTCCAAAAGCCAAATGGCTGTCCCTCCTTTCTGAGCCCTACAGCGTGCCCAAACAGCTGTTTACATCCACAGATATGGCATCGCCATAACCGGGAGAACCCGGTTAATATTTTATGAGGTATTTTTCTTCAGTGGCACAAAGTGGGCATAACATATAGTGTACTAAATGGCATATCGGCGGAAAATTTTAATTTTCACTCCACCCCATTAATTGCGCATTAACCCCTTTGCACACCACGACTTAATAGCATGTCGTGGTGTGGGGGTGATGTATGGAGCAGGCTCCCGTGCTGAGCCCGCGCCATACGCTGCGGGTGTCGGCTGTGTATTACAGCTGACACCCGGGACTAACGGACAGGAAAAGCAATCAAGCTGTTACAGGAGCCTGTAAAAATGACAATATACTGCAATACATTAGTATTGCAGTGTATTGTACAAGTGATCTAATGATTGCTGGTTCGAGTCCCCTAGGGGGACTAATAAAATGTGTAATAACAAAAGTAAATTATTATTATTAGTGAAAAAAATTAAATAAATATTTAAAGTCCAAAAAAAAAAAACCTTTTCACATTTTTTCTCTAAAGTAATGTCAAAAAATAATAAATCCACAAAATAGGTATAGCTGTGTCTATAAAAGTCCAAACTATTACAATACAGCTTTTTTAACTCGCACGGTGAACGCCGTGAAAAATAAAGACTTTAAAACGGCAAAATCGCTGCTTTTTGATCACTTTGTCCCTACCAAAAAATGTAATAAAAAGTGCTCAAAATGTTGTATGTGCCAAAAAATGGTACCAATAAAAACTACAGCTTGTTCCGCAAAAAATAATCCCTCACACCACTTTATTGACGGAAATATAAAAAAGTTATGGCTCTTGGAAAGCAGGGAGGGAAAAACAAAAAGAAAAAGCAAAAATGGATCAGTCTGGAAAGGGTTAATTTTTTTGTAATGAAAAAACATTTATGACCACATGTGGGGTATTGCCGTACTCGGGAGAAATTGCTTTACAAATGTTGGGGTGCTTTTTCCTCCTTTATCCTTTGTGAAATTGAAAAAATTCAACATATTTAGTGGAAATAATGTTGATATTCATTTTCACGGCCTAATTCTAATAAAGACCTGTGGGGTCTAAATGCTCACTATACCCCTAGATCGATTTCTTAAGTGGTGTAGTTTCCCAAATAGTGTGGCTTTGCAAATGCTACATAGCACCCCGAAAACCATTTCAGCTAAATTTGAGCTCCAAAAGCCAAATAGAGCTCCTTCCCTTCTAAGCCCCGCTGTGGGTCCAAACAGCAGTTTATTACCACATATAGCATATTTCCATAATCGGGAGAAATTGTTTTACAAATGTTGGGGTGCTTTTTCTCCTTTATTCCTTGTAAAAATTAAAAATGTCTAAGTTTTTTCAGAAATAAAGTAGATTTTTACCTTTACAGACTAATTCCAATGAATTCAGCAAAACAACTGTGGTGTCAAAATGCTAACTTTCCCCTTAGAAAAATTCCTTGAGGGGTGTAGTTTCCCAAATGGGGTCACTTTTGGGGAGTTTCCATTGTTTTGGTCACTCCAGTACATTGCAAACGTGACACAGCACTGAAAACGATTCCAGCAAAATCAGAAATCCAAAATCCAAATGGTGCTCCTTCTCTTCTGAGCCCTGCTGTGGGTCCAAACAGCAGTTTATTACCACATATGGGGTATTACTATAATCGGGAGAAATTGCTTTACATATTTTCGTGTGTTTTTTCACCTTTATTCCTTGTAAAAATTTAAAAAATGTAAGTTTTTCAGACAAAAAAGTAGATTTTCATCTTCACATACTAATTCAAATAAATGTAGCAATAAAACTGTTCGGTCAAAATGCTAACTACAACCCTAGATAAATTCCTTGATGGGTGTAGTTTTCAAAACAGGGTCACTATTGGGAGGTTTCCACTGTTTTGGCACCACAAGACCTCTTCAAACCTAACATGGTACCTAAAATATATTCTAAAAAAAGGAGGCCCTAAAATCCACTAGGTGCTCTTTTGCTTCTGAGGCCTGTGTTTCAATCCAGTAGCATACTAGGGCCACAAGTGGGATATTTCTAAAAACTAGAGAATATGGGCAATAAATATTGAGTTGCATTTCTCGGGTAAAACCTTCTGTGGTACAGAAAAAAAAAATGTATTACAAATGAATTATGGCAAAAAAAAAAGAAATTTGTAAATTTCACCTCTACTTTGCTTTAATTCCTGTGAAACGGCTAAAGGATTAAAACACTTTCTGACTGCTGTTTTGAATACTTTGAGGGATGCAGTTTTCAAAATAGGGTGATTTATGGGGACTTTCTAATATATAAGGCCCTCAAAGACACTTCAGAACTGAACTGGTCCCTGAAAAAATAGCCTTTTGAAATTTTCTTGAAAATATGAGAAATTGCTGCTAAAGTTCTAAGCCTTGTAACGTCCTAGAAAAATAAAAGAATATTCAAAAAACGATGCAAACATAAAGTAGACATATGGGAAATGTAAACTAGTAACTATTTTGTGTGGTATTACTATCTGTTTTACAAGATAATACATTTAAATTTAGAAAAATTATAATTTTTGACAATTTTCTCCAAATTTTACAAATTTTTTACAAATAAATATTGAATTTATCTACCAATTTTTTTCACTAACATAAAGTACAACATCTCATGAGAAAAAAAAAATTCTCAGAATCGCTTGGATAGGTAAAAGCATTCCAAAGTTATTACCACCAAAAGTGGCACATGTCAGATTTGAAAAATCGGCTTCGTCATTAAGGCCAAAACAGGCTCAGTCTTGAAAGGGTTAAACGGAAACTCTGGGTAGAACTTTAATTATATCTCTTAAAAACGAATATTGAAGAACTTTTATGGCCGACATCTTATGATAAATTTAAATATTCCTCAATCCTTTACCTAAACAAACTGTCAGAATCTGGCACAAACTAAACAAAAGACACCAATTTTTACCTAGTACATGCATTCATACCCCTATCTTTTTCTTGATACCTAACAAATTCAAAAAACTAAAGGGAAGCATTACGGGAAGGAATTATCTAGGAACTTAAGGGAAGCATTACTTCCAGTAAGCAATTTTATTCATAACAAAGCTGTGATTACATTTAACCCCTTAGTGACCGGCCCATAGTCTTTTTACGTCGGTCACTAACGGGTCTTATTCCGATGCCATAGACTTTTTACGTCGCGGCATCAGAATAAGTAAACAGAGCAGGGAGCTGTCAAATCTCCCTGCTCTCAGCTGCCAGAGGTAGCTGAGGGCTGTGAGCGTCCCTGCTCTGCTGGGTGAGATCGATATTCGTATCGATTTCACCGGTTTAACCCCTCAGATGCGGTGCTCAATAGCGAGCACTGCATCCGAGTGGTTTTGGAGAGAGGGTGGGAGCTCCCTCTCATCCCACTGACACCTGGCGATAAGATCGCCGAGTGTCTGTGTCTCCAATGGCAGCCGGGGGCCTAATAAATGCCCCCAGGTCTGCCTGTAGTGAATACCTTCTAGGCTATGTCAGAGGCATGTCCTAGCAGATGCCTGTCCATTTTAAACAGACAGGCAGTAATACACTGCAATACAAAAGTATTGCAGTGTATTATAATGGCGATCGGAGGATCGCATAGTGAAGTCCCCTAGTGGGACTAGTAAAAAAGTAAAAAAAATTGTAAGAAAGTTAATAAAAAAAAATGAAAAACACACTTTTTCCCCTTACAAATTGCTTTAGTAGTAAAAAAACAAAATAAAGTTAAAAAGTTACATATATTTGGTATCACCGCATCCGTAATGACCCCGACTATAAATCTATTACATTACTTAACCCACACGGTGAAAGCCGTAAAAAATTAACTCAAACACGACGGAAAAATTGCTGTTTTCTGTGAATCCTGACTTTAAAAAAATGTGATTAAAAAGTGATCAAAAAGTCGCATCTACTCCAAAATGGTACCAATAAAAACTAAGTCTTCTCGCAAAAAAAAAGCCCTCATACAACTGCATCGGCGAAAAAATAAAACCATTACGGCTCATCAAATATGGGGACACAGAAACAAATAATTTTGAAAAAAAAAAAAGCGTTTTTAATGTGTAAAAGTAGTAAAACATACAAAAACTATACAAATTTGGTATCGTTGCAATCGTAACAACCCGCTGAATAAAGTTATTGTGTTATTTATATCACACGGTAAACGGCGTAGATTTAAGACGCGAAAACGTGTGGCAAAATTTCTGATTTTTTTCTATCTCCCCCCCAAAAAAAGTTAATAAAAGTTAATCAATAAATAATATGTACCTGAAAATGGTGCTATTAAAAAATACAACTTGTACCGCAAAAAACAAAACCTTATACAGCTATGTCGACGCAAAAATAAAAAAGTTCTAGCTTTTGGAATGCGACGATGGAAAAACGTAAAAAATAGCCTGGTCATTAAGGTCTAAAATAGGCTGGTCATTAAGGGGTTAAACAAATGAAAAGTATAATCCCCAACCTCACGTTTAATGTTGGGAAATAGAACATAATTGCTGAGTCTTTTCTCACCTGACATCTTAGACTTAAATACTGTAAATTTATTCACTAATTTTTACTCTTCTAGAATTATACCCAAAAAGACATTTCAAAACTTTACCTACGTCTTATTACTAATTCAGAAACACCCTAATTTATAACAAAATGGGAAAAAAATCTTGGTAAAACGTTCACCAGGGAACAGACTGATCAAATCTAGAAAAATTCTTAATCTCCCTCTAGTTCTACAAAAATTCAAGAACTAAACTATAAACTAGTTGCACGTTGGTATAAGACACCAGAGCTCTTGAACAGAATTGATCCCAACCAAAACCCAATATGCTGGAGCTGTAAGAAAGAAACAGGGAATTTGTCACATATTTGGTTTAAAGTGTAGCTCAACTTTTGGCAGACTTCTGACATGTCATAGTGACATGTCAGAAGTTTGGATTGGTGGGGGTCCGAGCACTGAGACCCCTACAAATCGCTAGAATGAAGCAGCTGAAGCGCTTGTGAGCGCTCAGCCGCTTAGTGTCTGTTCGGCTTTTTCCGGAAAGCCGATGTATCGGAGTATGGGCTCATGGACATTCTATTCTGTCCGTACTCCGATACATTAATTTCCGGAAAAAGCCGAACAGACACGAAGCGAAACAAAATGGTCAATAGAACAATCTAGATAAGTATTACACGATTTAGGGCAGATGGATAAAAGCACAAAATTTTGACTAACTTTTTATGATTGGTGGGGTGTCAGTTTCTTCTCAAACTTAGAATACTTGATGCCAGTTACATATATCATATAATCCTTTAATCTTGTACAGAATTATATAGGTCTGTTTCTAATTCATACTAACAACAGCAGAGACAATTGTTCGTTTTTCTTTCTGTATTTGTATATTTTGTAACCCCCTGCCCTCTTTCCTTCCATTATGTACTCTCTATCTCCTCCCTTAAAAAAGTTAAACAAAGAAATTATAAAAAAAAAAAAAGCAATATCCTCACCTTTTAATTCCAGAATTACTTAAAAGGCTTTGCACAGCTAAAATATTTAATAAGCTTGATCTAAGAGGAGCAAATAACCCTGTTTTAATCTGTCCTTGGGATGAATGGACACTTTGGACAGTTTGGACACTTTGAGTATCTTTTAATGTCTTTTGAACTTTGTAATGCTCCAGTCGCTTTCTAACACTTTATCAATGATCTTTTTAGGAACTTATTTTGGCAACTTGTAATAGCCTACCTGGATGATATCCTCATTTTTTTTTCAGACATTCTTTAGGAGCATCGGAAACATGTCTGCACTGTACTACAAAGACTTTGGGAATATTGCTTACAGTGAAGGAAATAAGTATTTGATCCCTTGCTGATTTTGTAAGTTTGCCCACTGTCAAAGACATGAACAGTCTAGAATTTTTAGGCTAGGTTAATTTTACCAGTGAGAGATAGATTATATAAAAAAACAAACCAGAAAATCACATAGTCAAAATTATATATATTTATTTGCATTGTGCACAGAGAAATAAGTATTTGATCCCCTACCAACCATTAAGAGTTCAGCCTCCTCCAGACCAGTTACACGCTCCAAATCAACTTGGTGCCTGCATTAAAGACAGCTGTCTTAAATGGTCACCTGTATAAAAGACTCCTGTCCACAGACTCAATTAATCAGTCTGACTCTAACCTCTACAACATGGGCAAGACCAAAGAGCTTTCTAAGGATGTCAGGGACAAAATCATAGACCTGCACAAGGCTGGAATGGGCTACAAAACCATAAGTAAGACGCTGGGTGAGAAGGAGACAACTGTTGGTGCAATAGTAAGAAAATGGAAGACATACAAAATTACTGTCAATCGACATCGATCTGGGGCTCCATGCAAAATCTCACCTCATGGGGTATCCTTGATCCTGAGGAAGGTGAGAGCTCAGCCGAAAACTACACGGGGGGAACTTGTTAATGATCTCAATGCAGCTGGGACCACAGCTGCCTTGAAAACCATTGGTAACACATTACGCCGTAATGGATTAAAATCCTGCAGAGCCTGCAAGGTCCCCCTGCTCAAGAAGGCACATGTACAGGCCCGTCTGAAGTTTGCAAATGAACATCTGGATGATTCTGAGAGTGATTGGGAGAAGGTGCTGTGGTCAGATGAGACTAAAATTGAGCTCTTTGGCATTAACTCAACTCGCCGTGTTTGGAGGAAGAGAAATGCTGCCTATAACCCAAAGAACACCGTCCCCACTGTCAAGCATGGAGTTGGAAACATTATGTTTTGGGGGTGTTTCTCTGCTAAGGGCACAGGACTACTTCACCGCATCAATGGGAGAATGGATGGAGCCATGTACCGGCAAATCCTGAGTGACAACCTCCTTCCCTCCACCAGGACATTAAAAATGGCTCGTGGCTGGGTCTTCCAGCACGACAATGACCCGAAACATACAGCCAAGGCAACAAAGGAGTGGCTCAAAAATAAGCACATTAAGGTCATGGAGTGGCCTAGCCAGTCTCCAGACCTTAATCCCATCGAAAACTTATGGAGGGAGCTGAAGAGCCGAGTTGCCAAGCAACAGCCTCGAAATCTTAATGATTTACAGATGATCTGCAAAGAGGAGTGGGCCAAAATTCCATCTAACATGTGTGCAACTACAAAAAACGTCTGACTGCTGTGCTTGCCAACAAGGGTTTTGCCACCAAGTATTAAGTCTTGTTTGCCAAAGGGATCAAATACTTATTTCTCTGTGCACAATGCAAATAAATATATATAATTTTGACAATGTGTTTTTCAGGTTTTTTTTTAATATAATCTATCTCTCACTGGTAAAATTAACCTAGCCTAAAAATTCTAGACTGTTCATGTCTTTGACAGTGGGCAAACTTACAAAATCAGCAAGGGATCAAATACTTATTTCCTTCACTGTATATATTAAACTTGAGAAATGTAATTTTGAATAGACTACAATTAAATTTCTTTGGGTACAGTATATCTCCAGCACATCTCAGTATGGACTGGCTGGTGTTGATTGGCCAACCCCAAAAAATGGAAAATTCTGTAATTTATTGGTTTTGCTAATGTCTACAGAAAGTTAGTTCGAAACTTGAATGCTCTCATTAAATTAACAGCTTAGCATACAATCACATACATGCTTCTGATCGCGCGGGCACAGAAGCTGTGCTCGCACGATCACTGCGGGAGCCTGGCTGTTACTGACCGCTGGGCATCCGCTGCAACAGCTAGGATTGGAGAAACCTCCAATCTTGCCATTTGACACCTTAAATGCCACGGTCAATAGTGATTATATTATAAAGCTGCAGAAGGAGTAAATATAAAACTTAGCTTTTAATAAGCTGTTAAAACGTGGAACATCACACATTTACTTATAAGGACATATACTGACATACATAACATATAAGTGTCAATTAAGTATAGGGTATTGGTTCCTGTGTTAAGATTTTTGTTCAGAGTATAGTCAGAGTCTTATACGAGGATCGTATATTGCATCCTTCCCCTCCCCTCTATATGCGTAGTCTAACCCAATCCCTATAGGAAACATGCAAAATTCACATTTTCATTCACACCGTCTGGAGATACCGATCTCATCTTGTATATCCATCTCGACTCTGTCTGTAATAATAATTTATCCCAGTTGCCACCTCTAGGGCTAGGTTCAATATGTTAAATAACTCATTTGTACATTCAGGAATAAACCTGCAGTTGTTAGCTGAAATACAGACAACAAAGGTTTGATGTGAAACCAAGTAAAACTTGGTGTATTGACCTTAAAATATCATAAGTATACCTATAAACCAAGGTCAATTAACACTCAGATAATTGATAGAAAAATTACAAAACTTTATTAGGACATAAATACACATATAATGAATAATAAAAATAGAACCATGCTATGCAGAGAGTGTCCTGCAGTTGGAAGCAATATAGGAAGACTAGGATCCAAAAAATGTCGTGCGGTGCAGAAATCCGGCGTTTTATAATATATATTAATAACAAGAGTCAAGTGACACATGTATTATCGCCCAGTGTTGCCTGCATGTACCATTGTGGAGTCTAAACATGGGCCAGATGTAAGGTCAAGAGAAGACTTACCCATGAGTGATTGCTCCTGCAACTGCAGAGACACCAACCCGACGCGCGTTTCGGCAGAAATGCCTTCGTCCGGGGGTGGCATCTCTCCAGCGGAACAAGGTATTTAAACAGCCAATATCCAATGAAAATGTTAGGGGCACATACGGAGAGATAATCAATGTGATTAGCCACTATAGAGCGACACGCGTGAGGTACAGAGCGAACCCGTGACGTACTTCCGGTACTGCGTCATCAGGGAGGACGGAACAGGAGCGCACCTGGCGCACATGCTACGCCCCTCCAGATGAAGACACATAGACGAAAGACGTCCGAGACACTCCCTCCTGACGTGAGCGCTGGGCTAATCATCTGTCAAAATGCAGTATGTATGTAAACTCCGCCCTACATGGGATACACGGCTGTTGATGGGAAAGAGATAAGACAGAATAAAAGATGAGGCTACAAATAAGATATCGAAACATATAGATGGAGCAGGTATTGAGAAACAATACTGATCATAATGAAACATAATACAGCATATTATATATAAATCGGAGATTACAAATAACAAGGTGGTCTTAAAACTATAAATACACAGAGTAATAAAAAAAAAAAAAACTAAACAGACGAAAATAGGCATTAAATATGCCACAATTATTCTATATATATATATGTACTGTGTAAAAACTAATAAATGCCAACATTTGCCGTACAAAACATTTGTATAATCGTAAACAAAACAAAAAAATTCATAAATGCACAAACCTGTATTGCTGACAAATGGACTAAAGCATGATACAAGAGAATTTGATAACAATGAAAATGAAAAATGGGTAAAAATAATAATAATAAAAATAATAATGAAAATAAAAGTGAATGTGGGTAATAAAAAAAAAAAAAAATGAATAAAAAATAATAAATAAATAAAAAATAAAAAATAAAAAATAAAAAATGATAAATAAAAGATGAATAAATAAATAAAATAAGATAAATGAAAATGATAACAAATAAATATATATACACATACATACGCGAAACATATATATACATATATACACCCATTAAAGTATGGGAAAATTATGCATAAATAAATAGATGAATAATAAATAAAAAGTGAAAACCAATGAAAAAATAAAAGATGTGTATATGAAATATATATTGTGAGTGTAATGCTGAAATACATAAAAAATGTGTATATTATTATGTGTAAATATAAAATAATTATTGTATAAGTGTAATAACGTGATATGATGCATTGTGAGGTTGAAACAAAAATGAAATATAAATATATGTGTGAAAAGGTGATATAATGAAATAAAATATGCAACATATATGTATATATGAGCAATATAAATAAGAATACATAAACATGCATATGTGCATAAGTGTGCGAAAATATACAAACATATTAATAAAAACAATTATTGTTGTATATAGTGAAGTAAAACTAAAATAAAAAGTGCCTACGAAAAATTTCATTGGTTACAAGTAAGTCAGCTATTACATGCAATATGTAACGAATAGTGATTGCATAAATAATAATAATGTTTACATTCATATTCCAAAGAAAATGCATAAATGAATAAATGGGTATAGAAGCTGATCCATATTGTTCATCATCAACGGGTTGTATTCCAATATATTCTTTTCATCTCCATCTTTCCAGAAGAAATACAGATCTATGGTGCCTCAAAAATTCATCTGTCTATATATAAGAGATACAAAAAGTATAATTAAAAACAGATTAAGAACAATTAAAAATGGGACCGCTGAGGATACCATAGGTCAAAGAAACGGTGCAAAGCTGAGAACTTCATTTAAACCTAGTGGAGAAAGGGTTTTGAGAGTCCAAATCCATTTCACCTCGCATTGAGCCAACTTTTGGCCAATGTCTCCCATTCGAATGCCCATCCTAATGCAATCAATGCCCTTAACTCCAATCAGAGCTAAAATCTATGTCAGAGGGATAAGGATTAGAAAGCAAAATCCTCAGCCCCCTGGGAGTAATACTTTCGGCGATGTACGTTTGCACGGATACTTGCTTCAGTGGAAGAGCTGAGTGGCAGCCAGTGAGAAAGAAGAACTTCTATGGTGTGGTTCACACAGGAGAAACCACAAACGCAATGGAGCAAATCTTTGCAGCGGGACGTCAGATCCAAAAGGAAAGTTTAATCCCGAACTAGGCAGATAGGAGATACAAAACACAGCGCCACATAGTGTAGATTACCAGGGGTAAAGAGGTACAGAATCCAGAAATCCAATTGGTTGCTCACCTCGGATTAAAGGACAACGAACAGTGGAGAGAATAATTGCTGCTGCTGCCAGGACTCGGTGCCGGTGTTCCAAGGAAAACCGCAAGAGATATACTGATATAAGGTAAAAAATAGAGTCTCCAAGGCGCTGCTGCACAGGGAAGGCAATGAGCAAGAAGGATAAGTGATGTATAGGTAGTTTATTGAATACAAGGCTACGCGTTTCAATGCCGCACCGGCATCTTCATCAGGCCATAAAAGAAACATAACAACTGCACAGTTTAAATACACACTGAACAATGAAAAAACCCGCCAATGTGACCGGGGTCAAAGTGCTCGGATGACGTCACAAATGAAAAGGAATGCAACCATTCACACGAGGCAGTAGATGGTATAATCAGCGGTCAGGACCATGGACAGCAGCAATGTCAAACATACGCAACTGCATCAAAGGAAAACACATAGCAAACTGAACAATAATGGTACATAGGGTATAAAAATGCAAATGGGATAAAATATAATTAAAATACTCATAATGTCGGAGTAATAAAAATATGACATTTATAAAAGAAAAAAAGAAGAAAGATCAAAATCTACAGTAAAACTTATATAAATATGTGCGGCAATAAGATTACTTGGAAAAGAAAGCATCCAAATGGATGTTAAAAAGACAGCATATAAATGAATTTGGAAGGACAGAGTAATGATAACAGAATGATGTTGGAAACATCTGAAACATATGCTGAAAGTAATAGCATCCAAAAGTATGCTAAAATGACAGCGCATTTATAAATAGAAAGACGGGCATCCATTAAAGCTGTACTGTGAAAATGAAAATGTGATACAATGAGCTACCATTATAAACTGATGTTCTGATCAAATAATATACAAATATAGAATACAATTATGTAATAATAAGCAGTTATGGAATACAATTATGTAGGTACAGTACAATAGGTAAATAAACGAATTATAGACATAAAAACAGGATTAAAGGGAAAAGGATGTATGCCAACGAATATATAGTTATATCATCAGATAGCTAAGTAAGGAAAAAATTAAACATGAAGGAGTTGTAGGAAAAATAGGCTATCAAGAAGATAAATAGCAGTAAGGGGGTGACCCTAATAATCTCTATGTAATTGCCAAAAAAAGCCGCTATATCGGAATGACCTGAATTATGAGCTAAACGAATTTGAAGGAGTGCATGGAGATAGGAACTGCAAAACAATGGCAAATGTGAGGAAAAAACGGACCAAAATGAACAAGCACAAAAATTACTGTTGAATGGATAAACAAAATTGTTTATCAATGATTATTAATCTAGGGAAGATTCAGTGAGATCATTTAAACCATATGGTTGTAGAGTCCTGAGTTTAAAAATCCAATAATTTTCACGCTGCTTAAGTTTATTAAATCTATTTGCAGTATTTGATGAAATTAGTTCGATGGGTGTGACTGTTATTTCATTAAAAAGATTATTATGAGTGGAGGCAAAATGACGTGAAACACTATGTTTCATAAAACCAGAAGTAACATTGAACCTGTGACTATTGATTCTGGTTCGTAGGCACTGAGTAGTGCGGCCAATGTATTGTAAACGACAGGGGCATTCAAGCATATAAATAATATATGAACTCCCACAATTAAGGAAACTATTAATCTTGAAAGATTCATCAGTCACTGTGGATGTATATTTTGTGGCTCTATGGGTGATCACAGCACAGCACATACAGCGTTGATGGCCACATTTAAAAGAGCCTAATAGTTTAGGGAGCAAAGTAGAGCTGGTAGCTGAAGGATTGCTCAGTCTACTTGGAGCCAAAATATTTTTTAATGATTTTGAACGTCTAAAAGTAACTATAGGTTTATTGGGCAATTCACTCTTAAGATAGGGATCACTGGTCAGAATGTGCCAATGCCTCTCTAGGATTTCCCTGATTTTCTTATTACCACTATTGAATGTGGTGATGAAATTATTACTAAAATTTTGGGCAGTCCTCTTTTCTACTTTTTCCTCAATGCACGATGCTTGGGTTAGTAGGGCAGCTTTGCGTCGAGCTCCTTTTATGAGATTGGTAGGAAAATTCTTCTGTTTAAATCTTTTTTCTAAAATATTACATTCCCTATTAAAATCCATGTTGGTAGTACAGTTTTTTCTAACCCTCCTAAATTGACCAAAAGGGACATTCTTGATCCATGGTGGATAATGAGCACTATTAAAATTGATGTAGCTATTGACATCTACCGTTTTAAAATGAGTCTTCGTATTAAATTTATTGGAGGCAGTGTCGAAGGAAATATTTAAATCCAGAAAATCAATGGACGTGGCTGAAAAGGTATGTGTAAAAGAAAGCCCATACGTGTTCTGATTAAGAAATTCAATAAAAGATACAGCCTCAGACTCATTACCCATCCAAATGAAGAGAAGATCGTCAATATAGCGTTTAAACAATAAAATTTTATTTTTGAAGCGATGATCCTGGTGTATATAGTGTTCTTCAAAATTACCCATATAGAGGTTGGCATATGAGGGTGCGAACCTGGAACCCATAGCACACCCCTTGATTTGGTTGTAAAAATTTTTATCAAAACTAAACGAATTATGGTGGAGAATAAAATGAACGCATTTGGTGATAAAATCAATCTGAACAGAGGGCATGTTGGTTTTAGTGTTTAATGCAGACTCAATAACCTTAATGCCTTTGGAGTGGGGGATATTGCTGTATAGAGCAGTGACGTCTGCAGTGAGAAAATTAATGGGGTGCATGAGATTAGTTACATTGGTAGCAAGAAGCTCTCTAATAACTTGCGTCGAATCCTTGAGATATGAAGATAGGCCGACCACTAGGGGTTGTAGATGCAGATCAACGAAATGGGAAAGGTTGCTGGTCAAGGACCCAATACCAGAAATGATGGGGCGTCCGGGGGGATTAGTGATGGATTTATGTATCTTGGGAAGATGGTACATAAATGGCAGACTAGGAAAAGGCATATGGAGAAAGCCCTTTTCTTTTTTTGTAATAATGCCATCTCGGAAAGCTGTATCAATTAGATTTGCATATTTTAGTGAATGGTCGTGTAAGGGATTCGCTGTCAATTGGACATAGAAATTAGTGTCTCCCAAAATTCTGTAGGTCTCCCCCAAGTATTGGTCTCTGTTCATAACTACAATGCCTCCTCCTTTGTCAGCTGAACGAATCGTGATATTCTCATTTTTCGCCAATGTTTTAAGGGAATTTCTTTCCTGATATGTGAGATTATCAGATTTGTGTGCAGGTTTGCCAAGAGTTCTGAACTCATTACCTACGAGAGTGGAAAAAGTTTCTAAAAGGGAGCCCTGATGGTGCAGGGGATAAAAGCAAGATTTAGGTTTTAGATTAGTAGTGATAACTGACGGAGCAGGGTCGTATGTGGTTGATTCAGGCGCAGGGACAGATGTTGCATATGTGGGCACCATTTTGGAGAGAGAAAAGTGTCTAGTAAGAGTTAGTTTGCGAATGAACCTATTGAGGTCCATGAAAAGATCAAAATTATTGGGTGATGCGACCGGACAAAAGGAAAGGCCTTTATTAAGCAGACTGATCTCATGTGGATCCAAAATGTGAGAAGATAGGTTAAAAAGTTTCATTTTTAATGGTTGATCCGATGTTTCTTTAGAGTTGTGGAAAGGGGTCGTTTTATTGCGTTTGCGACCTCCTCTTCTTCCTCTGTATCTAATTTTCTTTTTATGGAAATTTTCTGTACCAGTGGGAAAAAATTTGTGATAGTTTGTATTTTCGGGCTATATTGACGATCTTCTCTTCATTTGGATGGGTAATGAGTCTGAGGCTGTATCTTTTATTGAATTTCTTAATCAGAACACGTATGGGCTTTCTTTTACACATACCTTTTCAGCCACGTCCATTGATTTTCTGGATTTAAATATTTCCTTCGACACTGCCTCCAATAAATTTAATACGAAGACTCATTTTAAAACGGTAGATGTCAATAGCTACATCAATTTTAATAGTGCTCATTATCCACCATGGATCAAGAATGTCCCTTTTGGTCAATTTAGGAGGGTTAGAAAAAACTGTACTACTAACATGGATTTTAATAGGGAATGTAATATTTTAGAAAAAAGATTTAAACAGAAGAATTTTCCTACCAATCTCATAAAAGGAGCTCGACGCAAAGCTGCCCTACTAACCCAAGCATCGTGCATTGAGGAAAAAGTAGAAAAGAGGACTGCCCAAAATTTTTGTAATAATTTCATCACCACATTCAATAGTGGTAATAAGAAAATCAGGGAAATCCTAGAGAGGCATTGGAACATTCTGACCAGTGATCCCTATCTTAAGAGTGAATTGCCCAATAAACCTATAGTTACTTTTAGACGTTCAAAATCATTAAAAAATATTTTGGCTCCAAGTAGACTGAGCAATCCTTCAGCTACCAGCTCTACTTTGCTCCCTAAACTATTAGGCTCTTTTAAATGTGGCCATCAACGCTGTATGTGCTGTGCTGTGATCACCCATAGAGCCACAAAATATACATCCACAGTGACTGATGAATCTTTCAAGATTAATAGTTTCCTTAATTGTGGGAGTTCATATATTATTTATATGCTTGAATGCCCCTGTCGTTTACAATACATTGGCCGCACTACTCAGTGCCTACGAACCAGAATCAATAGTCACAGGTTCAATGTTACTTCTGGTTTTATGAAACATAGTGTTTCACGTCATTTTGCCTCCACTCATAATAATCTTTTTAATGAAATAACAGTCACACCCATCGAACTAATTTCATCAAATACTGCAAATAGATTTAATAAACTTAAGCAGCGTGAAAATTATTGGATTTTTAAACTCAGGACTCTACAACCATATGGTTTAAATGATCTCACTGAATCTTCCCTAGATTAATAATCATTGATAAACAATTTTGTTTATCCATTCAACAGTAATTTTTGTGCTTGTTCATTTTGGTCCGTTTTTTCCTCACATTTGCCATTGTTTTGCAGTTCCTATCTCCATGCACTCCTTCAAATTCGTTTAGCTCATAATTCAGGTCATTCCGATATAGCGGCTTTTTTTGGCAATTACATAGAGATTATTAGGGTCACCCCCTTACTGCTATTTATCTTCTTGATAGCCTATTTTTCCTACAACTCCTTCATGTTTAATTTTTTCCTTACTTAGCTATCTGATGATATAACTATATATTCGTTGGCATACATCCTTTTCCCTTTAATCCTGTTTTTATGTCTATAATTCGTTTATTTACCTATTGTACTGTACCTACATAATTGTATTCCATAACTGCTTATTATTACATAATTGTATTCTATATTTGTATATTATTTGATCAGAACATCAGTTTATAATGGTAGCTCATTGTATCACATTTTCATTTTCACAGTACAGCTTTAATGGATGCCCGTCTTTCTATTTATAAATGCGCTGTCATTTTAGCATACTTTTGGATGCTATTACTTTCAGCATATGTTTCAGATGTTTCCAACATCATTCTGTTATCATTACTCTGTCCTTCCAAATTCATTTATATGCTGTCTTTTTAACATCCATTTGGATGCTTTCTTTTCCAAGTAATCTTATTGCCGCACATATTTATATAAGTTTTACTGTAGATTTTGATCTTTCTTCTTTTTTTCTTTTATAAATGTCATATTTTTATTACTCCGACATTATGAGTATTTTAATTATATTTTATCCCATTTGCATTTTTATACCCTATGTACCATTATTGTTCAGTTTGCTATGTGTTTTCCTTTGATGCAGTTGCGTATGTTTGACATTGCTGCTGTCCATGGTCCTGACCGCTGATTATACCATCTACTGCCTCGTGTGAATGGTTGCATTCCTTTTCATTTGTGACGTCATCCGAGCACTTTGACCCCGGTCACATTGGCGGGTTTTTTCATTGTTCAGTGTGTATTTAAACTGTGCAGTTGTTATGTTTCTTTTATGGCCTGATGAAGATGCCGGTGCGGCATTGAAACGCGTAGCCTTGTATTCAATAAACTACCTATACATCACTTATCCTTCTTGCTCATTGCCTTCCCTGTGCAGCAGCGCCTTGGAGACTCTATTTTTTACCTTATATCAGTATATCTCTTGCGGTTTTCCTTGGAACACCGGCACCGAGTCCTGGCAGCAGCAGCAATTATTCTCTCCACTGTTCGTTGTCCTTTAATCCGAGGTGAGCAACCAATTGGATTTCTGGATTCTGTACCTCTTTACCCCTGGTAATCTACACTATGTGGCGCTGTGTTTTGTATCTCCTATCTGCCTAGTTCGGGATTAAACTTTCCTTTTGGATCTGACGTCCCGCTGCAAAGATTTGCTCCATTGCGTTTGTGGTTTCTCCTGTGTGAACCACACCATAGAAGTTCTTCTTTCTCACTGGCTGCCACTCAGCTCTTCCACTGAAGCAAGTATCCGTGAACTGACTACTTTCATCCCACTGAGGATTTGTGTCTCTGGAGGAAGTTATACACCAATTATGACCGATTTTATCAATGATAGGAGACACTTTCGTGAACAATGGATCATGCAATCACTGGGATTTCTTGATACTACGGATCATACTGAAATTGTGAGTAACACCTATACTCCCGAATTGACTAAAGTGATGACCGACTTGTTTTTAACATTGGAGGATCTCCTGAAAAATGAAGCCAAACAGAACATAGACTGCCTGTTTTTGCAAACGTACATCGCCGAAAGTATTACTCCCAGGGGGCTGAGGATTTTGCTTTCTAATCCTTATCCCTCTGACATAGATTTTAGCTCTGATTGGAAGGCATTGTTAGACATTTGTCAATCAGGTGCCTTAAAATTGCTCTTCCGTAAGAGGACTTTTGTTAGTGACTCTTTGAAAACCGAGATTTCCTTGATTAAGGATAAATTGTTGAAATTCTCTGACCATCCCGATTTCTTAAAAATAGAATCATCCATCAATAATAGGCTCAGTACCTACGAGAAAGATCTGATTCTCCGAAAATCTGATAAATTCAAGAGATATCGTTGTGAGCACCAAACTAATGTTATTGATGATAACAATGCATATTCAGCACCTATGATTGATACAACTATTGATCAATCCACTATCAACAAAGAAAGAGCTGGAAAAAAGTTTTTTTTCCCCCCAACTGAGGGTAGATCTCGCAGGTACCCCCGCAATGGTTTCCCAGAGGGTGAATCACGCAGGTTTTCACCCCATAGTAGAACATTCAAAAACAGCCACAGGAATATGAATTCTGTTGAGCTCCCTATGAATCCTACCCGCTCTACTAATTTTTCAGTAATGTCCCACACTACTGAATCTATGTTTCTTCCAACCAAGGTTAATACTAAGAGCACTGTTTCCACTCACTCTAAAGTTACAGATTATATGCCCTCCACTAACCACCTTTCTGATATTCCTGTCAATGCGTTTAGGTCCTCTGAATTAGAAACTCGTTTATTACAATTTCAATCCGCCCTGGATAACCCTTCCACTCCTATTATTATTTCACCATCCTCAAATATCTCCATGGTTCTCTCAGAACATGATGTATCTACATCTCTGCTACAATTATCCACTCATGATACCTCCACCAATCTATTGGATGACTCTTTCCCTACGAATATAGAAGGTGCTTGTGCAACATCACCCCCCAATGATGCACTCCATGGCAACTCCGATCCCCCTCTTTTAGCTCCCATATCCTTCTTGGATGCCACCACGTCTTTTTTAGGACTCCCCTCCCAATTAACCATGCCACCTGTTACACCCACTATCAACAGCGACGACCAACTTGTGACTTACCTCCTAAGCCCAAAAATACAAACTATCACACATTTTTTCCCACTGGTACAGAAAATTTCCATAAAAAGAAAATTAGATACAGAGGAAGAAGAGGAGGTCGCAAACGCAATAAAACGACCCCTTTCCACAACTCTAAAGAAACATCGGATCAACCATTAAAAATGAAACTTTTTAACCTATCTTCTCACATTTTGGATCCACATGAGATCAGTCTGCTTAATAAAGGCCTTTCCTTTTGTCCGGTCGCATCACCCAATAATTTTGATCTTTTCATTGACCTCAATAGGTTCATTCGCAAACTAACTCTTACTAGACACTTTTCTCTCTCCAAAATGGTGCCCACATATGCAACATCTGTCCCTGCGCCTGAATCAACCACATACGACCCTGCTCCGTCAGTTATCACTACTAATCTAAAACCTAAATCTTGCTTTTATCCCCTGCACCATCAGGGCTCCCTTTTAGAAACTTTTTCCACTCTCGTAGGTAATGAGTTCAGAACTCTTGGCAAACCTGCACACAAATCTGATAATCTCACATATCAGGAAAGAAATTCCCTTAAAACATTGGCGAAAAATGAGAATATCACGATTCGTTCAGCTGACAAAGGAGGAGGCATTGTAGTTATGAACAGAGACCAATACTTGGGGGAGACCTACAGAATTTTGGGAGACACTAATTTCTATGTCCAATTGACAGCGAATCCCTTACACGACCATTCACTAAAATATGCGAATCTAATTGAGACAGCTTTCCGAGATGGCATTATTACAAAAAAAGAAAAGGGCTTTCTCCATATGCCTTTTCCTAGTCTGCCATTTATGTACCATCTTCCCAAGATACATAAATCCATCACTAATCCCCCCGGACGCCCCATCATTTCTGGTATTGGGTCCTTGACCAGCAACCTTTCCCATTTCGTTGATCTGCATCTACAACCCCTAGTGGTCGGCCTATCTTCATATCTCAAGGATTTGACGCAAGTTATTAGAGAGCTTCTTGCTACCAATGTAACTAATCTCATGCACCCCATTAATTTTCTCACTGCAGACGTCACTGCTCTATACAGCAATATCCCCCACTCCAAAGGCATTAAGGTTATTGAGTCTGCATTAAACACTAAAACCAACATGCCCTCTGTTCAGATTGATTTTATCACCAAATGCGTTCATTTTATTCTCCACCATAATTCGTTTAGTTTTGATAAAAAATTTTACAACCAAATCAAGGGGTGTGCTATGGGTTCCAGGTTCGCACCCTCATATGCCAACCTCTATATGGGTAATTTTGAAGAACACTATATACACCAGGATCATCGCTTCAAAAATAAAATTTTATTGTATAAACGCTATATTGACGATCTTCTCTTCATTTGGATGGGTAATGAGTCTGAGGCTGTATCTTTTATTGAATTTCTTAATCAGAACACGTATGGGCTTTCTTTTACACATACCTTTTCAGCCACGTCCATTGATTTTCTGGATTTAAATATTTCCTTCGACACTGCCTCCAATAAATTTAATACGAAGACTCATTTTAAAACGGTAGATGTCAATAGCTACATCAATTTTAATAGTGCTCATTATCCACCATGGATCAAGAATGTCCCTTTTGGTCAATTTAGGAGGGTTAGAAAAAACTGTACTACTAACATGGATTTTAATAGGGAATGTAATATTTTAGAAAAAAGATTTAAACAGAAGAATTTTCCTACCAATCTCATAAAAGGAGCTCGACGCAAAGCTGCCCTACTAACCCAAGCATCGTGCATTGAGGAAAAAGTAGAAAAGAGGACTGCCCAAAATTTTAGTAATAATTTCATCACCACATTCAATAGTGGTAATAAGAAAATCAGGGAAATCCTAGAGAGGCATTGGCACATTCTGACCAGTGATCCCTATCTTAAGAGTGAATTGCCCAATAAACCTATAGTTACTTTTAGACGTTCAAAATCATTAAAAAATATTTTGGCTCCAAGTAGACTGAGCAATCCTTCAGCTACCAGCTCTACTTTGCTCCCTAAACTATTAGGCTCTTTTAAATGTGGCCATCAACGCTGTATGTGCTGTGCTGTGATCACCCATAGAGCCACAAAATATACATCCACAGTGACTGATGAATCTTTCAAGATTAATAGTTTCCTTAATTGTGGGAGTTCATATATTATTTATATGCTTGAATGCCCCTGTCGTTTACAATACATTGGCCGCACTACTCAGTGCCTACGAACCAGAATCAATAGTCACAGGTTCAATGTTACTTCTGGTTTTATGAAACATAGTGTTTCACGTCATTTTGCCTCCACTCATAATAATCTTTTTAATGAAATAACAGTCACACCCATCGAACTAATTTCATCAAATACTGCAAATAGATTTAATAAACTTAAGCAGCGTGAAAATTATTGGATTTTTAAACTCAGGACTCTACAACCATATGGTTTAAATGATCTCACTGAATCTTCCCTAGATTAATAATCATTGATAAACAATTTTGTTTATCCATTCAACAGTAATTTTTGTGCTTGTTCATTTTGGTCCGTTTTTTCCTCACATTTGCCATTGTTTTGCAGTTCCTATCTCCATGCACTCCTTCAAATTCGTTTAGCTCATAATTCAGGTCATTCCGATATAGCGGCTTTTTTTGGCAATTACATAGAGATTATTAGGGTCACCCCCTTACTGCTATTTATCTTCTTGATAGCCTATTTTTCCTACAACTCCTTCATGTTTAATTTTTTCCTTACTTAGCTATCTGATGATATAACTATATATTCGTTGGCATACATCCTTTTCCCTTTAATCCTGTTTTTATGTCTATAATTCGTTTATTTACCTATTGTACTGTACCTACATAATTGTATTCCATAACTGCTTATTATTACATAATTGTATTCTATATTTGTATATTATTTGATCAGAACATCAGTTTATAATGGTAGCTCATTGTATCACATTTTCATTTTCACAGTACAGCTTTAATGGATGCCCGTCTTTCTATTTATAAATGCGCTGTCATTTTAGCATACTTTTGGATGCTATTACTTTCAGCATATGTTTCAGATGTTTCCAACATCATTCTGTTATCATTACTCTGTCCTTCCAAATTCATTTATATGCTGTCTTTTTAACATCCATTTGGATGCTTTCTTTTCCAAGTAATCTTATTGCCGCACATATTTATATAAGTTTTACTGTAGATTTTGATCTTTCTTCTTTTTTTCTTTTATAAATGTCATATTTTTATTACTCCGACATTATGAGTATTTTAATTATATTTTATCCCATTTGCATTTTTATACCCTATGTACCATTATTGTTCAGTTTGCTATGTGTTTTCCTTTGATGCAGTTGCGTATGTTTGACATTGCTGCTGTCCATGGTCCTGACCGCTGATTATACCATCTACTGCCTCGTGTGAATGGTTGCATTCCTTTTCATTTGTGACGTCATCCGAGCACTTTGACCCCGGTCACATTGGCGGGTTTTTTCATTGTTCAGTGTGTATTTAAACTGTGCAGTTGTTATGTTTCTTTTATGGCCTGATGAAGATGCCGGTGTGGCATTGAAACGCGTAGCCTTGTATTCAATAAACTACCTATACATCACTTATCCTTCTTGCTCATTGCCTTCCCTGTGCAGCAGCGCCTTGGAGACTCTATTTTTTACCTTATATCAGTATATTGATATTGTAGTGTCTCTTTTGTTTATGATATCATTATAATGATCCCTGATGCGTCTCCTGAACTCTCTTTTAGTCTTCCCCACATAATCATTAGGGCACGTACATTTAGCTAAATATATCACCCCTCTATATTTACAATTAATAAACTGTTTATTCAGGTATCCAATGCCTGTCGTCGCACTAGTAAATGCCCTAGATACCTCAACTGTGTCACGAAGGGTCTGTGGACCCACTGGGCTGTACCATCTTGGCGGTAAGGCAGCTGGCCAACAGTATGCAGGTAAAAGTCTATAGTTCGTATAGGGTACCTGTGGCAGCTCGGAGAAGTAGCAGGGCAGGTTTGGCAGGAACTTGGCAGCAGGTGGACGTCAGGTGTGGAGAATCAGAACAGGCGTGGTATCCAACGCAGCACGGCACTAGATCAGGATACAAGTAATAGATTACAGGAACAGGAACACTGGGAGCAGGAAACACTAGGGGGCCATATGCAAGACAGACTAGGAATACAGAACAAAGCTCAGGCATAGAACTAGGGGGCTGGACCCCTCTTATAGTCCAGAGTACTCACGGGTCAAGGTTCATGAATGAGGTCCGGCTGTGGTGAGTAGACGCGAGCGCTGGCTTCTCCTGAGGAGGTGGCTGGGGCCAGCGCTTGCCGACTCGTGGCTGCGGCTGTCAGGCGGAGAACGGAGCTGACAGCCCGCAGCCACGGACATTACAGTATCCCCCCTCTTACGCCCCCTCTTCTTGGGACCAGAGCGAAAGAGAAACTTTTTCAGAAGAGCAGGAGCATTGAGGTTCTCCTCTGGCTCCCAAGACCTCTCTTCAGGACTAAATCCCCTCCAATCCACCAAATAAAAGGTCTTTCCTCTCAATCTTTTGGTGTCTAGGATCTCTTGAACCTCAAAGGTGTCTGAAGGGCCGCTGGCGACAACCACAGGGCTAGGAGTCTTGGTGTAGCGGTTCAGGACCACTGGCTTCAGGAGGGATACATGGAAGGAGTTGGGGATCTTGAGGGTAGTAGGCAGCCAAAGCTTATAGGCTACAGGGTTGATCTGTTGTAGGATCTCGAATGGTCCGAGGAACCTGGGAGCAAACTTGCATGACGGCACCCTTAGTCGAATGTTCCTGGAGGACAGCCAGACCTTTGTGTCTTCTCCTTGTGTCCGCCCTCCGTTTCATATGGTCAACTGCCAGCAGGATGAAGGATCGAGTCTGCCGCTAAATCTGTAGAAAGTCCCTAAAGGCCGTGTCAGTAGCTGGTACCTTGGATGAATCAGGAACCGGGAGAGGTATTCGTGGGTGTTGGCCAAGGACTATGAAGAACGGAGTGTTCCTAGTGGACTTGCTGGTATGATTGTTGTAGGAGAATTCAGCCCACGGAAGCAACTGCACCCAGTCATCATGCTGCCTAGAGACGAAGTGACGCAGGTAGTTCTCCAAGATTTGATTGATCCTCGAGTCCATTGGACTGAGGATGGTAGGCCGAGGAAAAGTCCAACTTCACACGTAGAAGTCCGCAAAGGGCTCTCCAGAACCTCGAGGTGAACTGAACCCCCCGATCAGACACAATATGCTGCGGCAAGCCGTGCAGGCAGAAGATGTGTTGGATAAACAGCTTGGCCAGTTAAGGAGCAGATGGAAGACCGGTCAGAGGAACGAAGTGGGCCATTTTCGAAAATCGATCCACCACCACCCAGACAGTACTGCATCCGGCAGAGAGAGGCAGGTCAATAACAAAGTCCATAGCTATATGCTGCCAGGGAACATCCGGCACAGGCAATGCCTGGAGCAGACCAGCGGGTCTGGAGTGAGCGACCTTCTTAGCTGCACACACAGAGCAGGAGGAAACAAAGTCCATAACAACTTTGGGCAGAGTGGGCCACCAGAAATGATGGGCAATCAAATCCCGGGTCTTACGGATCCCCGCGTGACCTGCCAGTCTAGAGGCATGTCACCAGCGGAGGACCCTCCTTCGGTCAGCCATGCGCACAAAAGTCCTCCCTGGAGAAATATCCACATACCCTAGACTTGCCCTTGAAGCCTCTCTTGAACAGGAGTGCACCAGCACTGACAGAGGATGCATCCACCTCCAACAAGAGCTGTAGAGAGACGTCTGGATGATGGAAGATAGAGGCTGACATGAAGGCACTCTTCAGGGTATTGAATGCGGACTCTGCCTCAGGAGTCCACACCTTGGCGTACATGCCCCTTGGTGAGGTTAGAGATAGGAGATGTCAGTGAAGAGAAGTTTGGGATGAACTGTCTGTAAAAACTGGCGAATCCCAGAAAGCCCTGTATGGCCCTCAAGCCTTGAGGACGTGGCCATTCCAGGACAGACTTTACCTTTTCAGGATCCATCTTGAGATCTCTATTCGAGATGATGTAGCCCAGGAAGGGTAGAGCATCTCTCTCAAATTCGCACTTCCCCAATTTGGCGTACAGATTATTCTCCCTTAACCGCAGCAAGACTTGACGGACATGCTTCTGATGAGTCATAGGATCTGGAGAAAAAAATCAAGATGTCATCAAGATAGACTACTACACAAACATAGAGGAGGTCACGGAAAATGTCATTAATAAACTCCTGGAAGACCGGAGGGGCATTACACAAGCCGAAGGGCATTTCTAGATACTCATAGTGTCCATCACGGGTGTTAAATGCAGTCTTCCATTCATCACCCTGGCGAATGCGGATTAGGTTGTAAGCCCCCCGCAGGTCTACTTGGAAAAAATCTTGGCACCACGTATACAATCAAATATTTCTGAGATCAATGGCAATGGATACTTATTTTTCGCCGTGATCTAGTTGAGACCTCGGTAGTCTATACAGGGACGAAGAGAACCATCCTTCTTTTTGAGGAAGAATAACCCGGCTCCTGCCAGGGAGGAAGACTTGCATATGAAGCCCCGCTCCAAGTTCTCTCTAACATAGGCAGACATAGACAGAGTCTCTGGCAGAGAGAGAGGATATACCCTACCACGGGGAAGGGAAGCACCAGGAACCAGCTCGATAGGACAGTCATATTCCCGATGTGGGGGCAGTGTCTCCGCCTCTTTCTTGCTGAAGACGTCCGCAAATGAAGTAAAATGACTAGGCAATCCTGCCAGTGACTGAGGCACAGGAGGCTGAGCCGAACGAATCTGTCCCAGGCAATGATTCTGACACTCGGTGCCCCGCTGGAGAACCTCTCCAGAGTTCCAGTTGAGGACTGGGGCATGCAATCGGAGCCAAGGCAGGCCCAGCAACACAGGGTCAACGGCTCTGGGTAGGACATAGAATGACAGCAGTTCGGAGTGGAGAGCCCCTACTTGGAGCCTCAGTGGTTTGGTCACAGCAATAACTGGGTCTGGCAGGGGTAGGCCATCCACTGAAGCAATTGTCAACGGGCTCTCCATAGGGGTAGTAGGCAATTGAAGAAGGTCCACCAGGTCTCTACGGATAAAATTTGCAGCGGATCCAGAGTCCAGATACGCAGAGACATGATGCGTTCTCCCGCCAGACACTATGGTCACGGGTAAGGACAATTTGGACGGAAGTCCTTTTTTACCCTGGGTTGCAACTCCTAGCAACCCTAGGCTTTGGGGCTTTTGAGGGCACAGGCGCACAAGATGGCCACCGTAGCCGCAATATAGACAAAGTACAGAAGTGCGTCTACGTTGTCTCTCCTGGGTGGATAGCTTACCTTGGTCCATCATCACAGACTCATTAGGAGGATCGACATCTGAGGACAGCAGGGGTTGCTGCAAAGTAGGTACCAGACTTGGAGGGTCTCCCTCCCGACTAACCTCTTGGAGGCGTTCTCGGATCCGCATATCAATCCGGGCGGACAGAAGGATGAGGTCATCCAGGGTAGATGGCAGGTCTCGAGCGGCAAGTTCGTCCTTAATTTTAGGAGACAGTCCATGCCAGAATGCAGCTACCAGGGCCTCATTGTTCCATAACAGTTCTCCGGCCCGGGTGCGGAAGTGGATGGCGTACTCGCACACGGAGGTGTCTCCTTGGCGTAGTTTAATCAAGGTAGCCGCTGCAGATGAGACCCGTCCAGGCTCCTCAAACACCATTCGAAAAGTCCGGAGAAAGGCTTGGAAGTCACGGGTCTCTGGTCCTTGTCTCTCCCAGATAGGGTTCGCCCATGCAACGGCCTTGCCAGTGAGGAGAGAGATGATGAAAGCGACCCTTGCGCCGTCAGATGAAAATGCCCTAGAATACAGGCTGAAGTGGATCTGGCACTGATTCAAAAATCCACGGCAGGAACCTGCATCTCCATCATAGCGGCAAAGAAAAGAGGCAAAGAAAAACGCGGATCGACACTGCCAGGAGGTGTAGTCTGAGGATCAACACTACCAGGAGGTGTAGTAGGAGGAACGGCAGCTCGTGCCTCCTGCTGACTTACGAGAATGTTCGAAGCCTGGAGGAGTTGTTCTTGTAGAGACTGGAGGTCCAGCAAATCCGCCCGCATCTCCTGTGACGTCGTCATGGTCTTGGTCGACCAGCGGGGTCCATGGCCTGAGCTTACTGTCACGAAGGGTCTGTGGACCCACTGGGCCGTACCGTCTTGGCGGTAAGGCAGCTGGCCTACAGGACGCAGGTCAAAGTCTATAGTTTGTATAGGGTACCTGTGGCAGCTCGGACAGTAGCAATGCAGGCTTGGCAGGAACTTGGCAGCAGGTGGATGTCAGGTGTGGAGAAGCAGAACATGCGTGGTATCCAACGCAGCAGGGGACTGGATCAGGATACAAGTAATAGGATACAGGAACACTGGGAGCAGGAAACACTAGGGGGCCATATGCAAGACAGACTAGGAATACACAACAAAGCTCAGGCATAGAACTAGGGGGCTGGACCCCTATTATAGTCCAGAGTACTCACGGGTCAAGGTTCATGAACGAGGTCCTGTGCACGCGATGCCCCGTTACGGGATCCGGCTGTGGTGAGTAGACGCGAGCACTGGCTTCTCCTGAGGAGGAGGCTGGGGCCAGCGCTTGCCGACTCGTGGCTGCGGCTGTCAGGGGGAGAACGGAGCTGACAGCCCGCAGCCACGGACATTACAAACTGCTTCACAGGCGAGACATCTAACGCATCTAAAGGTCCCCAGGAGCCAGCATGTTTCAGGGGGTTCATCTACAAAGTGGCTTCACACTAGTTTATCCTTCAGGCTTTTGCTTCTTCTGAATGTGATTTGGGGTCTCCCACCTATAGCTTGTCTAAGGTCTTCATCTTCCATTAATATTCCACAGTGCTTGTTAATTATTTCCCTTATTTCTATGTGAGAACCATCATATGTCCCTATGATGCGCATCATGTTGTCTTTCTGTTCTTTTGCTTTATTGGGTATCAGAAGGTCACATCTTTTCATTCCCACTGCATTGTTAAATGCTTCTTTCAGGATTCTCTTGGGGTATCCCCTCTGTAGAAACCTGTTTCTCAAATCCTCTGCTTGTAGTAAGTCTTCATGTTAGAACAGTTCCTCCTGAAGCGGAGGTATTGTCTCTTAGGTATACCATTTTTTTAGGGCATATGGTTGGGAGCTCTCCCACCTCAGGAGACTGTTTGTTGTGGTAGACTTTCTGAATACATCAGCTATAATCCTACCTTTATCCCCCCTTGAGATTCCCACATCCAAGAAGGCCAGGTTATCTGTATCACTCTCTGAGGTGAATCTAAGTCCTATTTGGTTAGTATTTAAGTCACGAATAAAGTCCCGGAATTCTTCTTGGTTACCTATCCATAGGATGAAAATATCATCAATGAATCTCAGCCATAGGCCTATTGATTCATGCCATTTGCTATTGGTATGTGCAAAGACTATATTTGCCTCCCACCAGCCCAGGAACAGGTTCACATATGAGGGGGCGCATGGGCTTCCCATAGCAGTGCCCCTGAGCTGGTGGAAGTAATGGTCCTTGAACAGAAATACATTTTTGGTCAAGTTGAACTCCAATAATTCCATAACAAATGCATTATGTGCAATAAGATGGTTTCCTCTCATTTTCAAAAAGTGGGAAACAGATTCCAATCCGAACTGGTGCTGAATTGAACTGTATAATGCTACAACATAAATGGAGACAAAAATCATGTTATTCTCCATGACTATGCCCTCTAGTTTTAGAAGTAAATCTGTAGTGTCTCTAATGTATGAAGGGTGACTCAGCACAAATGGGCGCAAGATTCTATCAATGTATATTCCTATGTTCTGGTTTAGGCTGTCAAACCCAGAGATTATAGGTCTCATCTTGAGAGGGTTAGTCCCTTTGTGTATCTTCGGAATTGTATAAAAAGTTGCCACTTTGGGATTTTCTTGGGATAGAAATTGGTGTTCCATTTTACTAACCCCTTCACGCAAAATCACGTAACTGTACGTGATGAGGGTTAAGGGGAAGTATGGAGCGAGCTCACGGGCTGAGCTCGCTCCATACACAGCGGGTGATGGCTGTTACACGCAGCCGACACCTCCCTGCAATGAGTGGAATCAAAGTTCACTTTGATTCCGCCCGTTTAACACCTTAAATGCCACAATCAATCACGACCGTGGCATTTAAAGTGTTAGAATCAGGGGGGCGCCCCCTCAAACTCGCGATCGCACCCCCCCGAGCGGCACGGTTTGCCGGTTACAACGGTTGCTATGGCAGTCTGGGGGCCGAACAAAAGCCCCAAGGTCCGCCATCTTTGTACTCTTTTGAAGCTCCGCCTGCAGGGCTTCAAAGGAGACTGTCAGAATCACGATATACTGCAATACATTAGTATTGCAGTATATCATGCAAGCGATCCAACAATCGCTGCTTCAAGTCTCCTAGGGGGACTAATAAAAAAAGTAAAAAAAACAGTTAAATAAAGATTTTTGTTATGTTCTAAAAACAATAAAGTATCAAATGTTAAAAAAAAAACCTTTTCACATTTTTCCACTAAATCAATGTTAAAAAAAATAAAAGTTAACATAACTGGTATTACCGCGTCCGTAAAAGTCTGAACTATCACAGTATAGCGTTGTTTAACCCGCTCGGTGAATGCTGTAAAAATATATATATATAAAACACGCAAATTGATGTTTTTTGGTCACATTAGCGCTCCAAAAAAATGAAATAGAAAATGATCAAAAGGTCACATATTCCCCAAAATGGTATGGGTGAAAACTACAGCTCGCCCCGCAAAACTTAAGCCCTCACATTGCTAAATTGATGGAAAAATAAAAAAGTTATGGCTCTCAGAATACGGCGACACAAAAGTTTTAGTAAATTTAGCAAATGGTTTTATTTTTTAAAAAGTGGTAAATCATAAAACAAAACATATAAATTTGGTATCGCCGTAATCTTATCAACCTGTAGAATAAGGTGAATATGTAGTTTTTAACGCCTGATGGACGCCGTAAAAACAAAAGCCCCCAAAATATGACGTAATTACTGCTTTTTGCCCATTTCACCCCTCAAATATTTTTTTTTCAGCTTCCCAGTACATTATGCGGTACAATAAATGGTGCAATGAAAAACTACAACTTGTCCTGCAAAAATCAAGCCCTCGTATAGCTATATAGATGGAAAAATAAAAAAATGATAGCTTTTGAAATGTGGGGAGAAAGAAACAAAAGTGAAAATTTGAAAAAGGGCTACGTCCTGAAGGGGTTAATTATGTCATTCTGTAATGCCCTCTCCAGAATTATCCTCAGTTCTCCCATAAATATTTCCAAAGGGCTGCCTTGCAATCGATGATATGTTGCTGAGTCAAAGAGAATTGTGTTGCACATATCTAGATAGGGGCCCGTGTCCATCACCACTACGTTACCC
This sequence comes from Rhinoderma darwinii, assembly GCF_050947455.1. Taxonomy (NCBI): domain Eukaryota; kingdom Metazoa; phylum Chordata; class Amphibia; order Anura; family Rhinodermatidae; genus Rhinoderma; species Rhinoderma darwinii. Next base: position 341,853,233 of record NC_134688.1, on the reverse strand, counting down.
CCTTTGTCAGAAGGTTTTATTGTTATTTTTTTATTTGCCGATAGATTATTCAGAGTTCTAGATTCCTCCCTTGTCATATTTCTATGTATAGGTTCCTGGCCTTCAAGAGCCCTTAGATCCTCCTCTACTAGTCTCCTGAAAATCTCTATATTTGGGTTATTACATATTGGTGGCATTTTGGTACTTGTCGATCTTAGATTAGTGAAAGGTCCCTTGCTTCTGTCTCTGATATTATCTTCCAAGAGATCTACAACGTCATTTGCTGTGTCTAGAGCAACAGGATCCAAATGAAAGTCCTGACAGGTCCTTTTATTTTTCTCACAAAAAAATTTATGCCAGTGCAGTTTTCTGGAGAATAGGGCTATGTCCTTGGTCCAGACGAAGGAGTCAAATTTCTCCGTCAGGACAAAGGACAGGTCCCTCTCCAGGACCTGTATTTGAATTTGAGTGAGGGGATGTGTAGAGAGATTGATCACTTCATTTTTAGTAATGGTGTTAGAATTGTTTGGTGTCACGTAGTGTATTCACAGAGGGAGGGGGCTCCTTCTGTCACCCATCGGCGGCCTGCGAACACAATCGCTGGCCGCTGATGGGTTGCCATGGCAGTCGGGGGCCTAACAAAGGCCCTCAGACTTGCCCTGGCTACATGCCCATTCGGCCGCGCCAGAGGCATGGCCTAATACACCCTTCAACATTGAAATCGCAACATTAAAGGTAATGTGTCGCTAGAAAAACATTTTTTTTTTTTTAGCTAAACAGTTAGTGTATAGGTGATTAGACATTGTTCTAATTTTTTTATTTTTTTCACGAGTCAGGAAATATTATAAATTAGATTCTAATTTATAATATTTCCCAGCACTGGTCACTAGATGGAGCAATTCCCAAAATTGCAGCATTGCATGTGGTAAAGCAACCACATTGCTTTATGCTGCAAAATTTGAGAAAACTCACTCGCTCTAGTGAGCTCTCAGAACCCCCCTCCTTTATCCTGGCTAGTGCCGGGAGAAACGAGGGGATTGAACGGTCAAACCTCCTACACTGTGTGTCGCCATTTTTTGAGCTAACACACAGTGTAGTAGGTTAACATACAGTAGTAAACACACACTGAAACACGAACATACATAGAAATAACTTACCTGCTCCTGCCGCCGCCGCTCCCTCCGGTCCGTCCGCTCCGTCTGCTACCGCCGCTCCAACTGCACAAGTCCGGAAGCCGCGACCGGAAGTAGTAATCTTACTGTCCGGCCGCGACTTCCGGTCCACAGGAAAATGGCGCCGGACGTCGCACAGTTCAACTTGGACTGTGTGGGAGCGGCGCATGCGCCGTTCCCACACAGACGGCGTACAGCATAGTGGATGGAACGGGCCCCGTTCGCATTCACTATGGGACTGTAGCTGCCGTATTCCATGTCTGTATGTGTCGTTAATCGACACATACAGAAATGGTAAAAAAAAATGGCAGCCCCCATAGTGAAGAAAAAGTGAAAAAATAAAAAAAAATAAAACACAAATCGGAGTAAGGGCTCAATAGCAAGTCCATCAACCCGTAATATGCTACATCGGCTTTACGGAAAAAGCTTTTATGTACCCTGTATACATTGAAGCTGTATCTTGCGGTCAAAGATGAATCTGTCAGGTCTCGGTGAACGCTGGTCTTGTGTGTCTCTAACACACAGGTCCAGCTATTATCAATCACATCTAAGTTCATGAAATTAGATGTAATTGATAATAGCTGGATCTTACAAAAGGTTAAAGAAAAGATTGTTGAGAGTTTGCACGATGCTAAACATGTATTTAAATAGGCTGCTGATAAACACCGGAAAGCTAATTTTCGCTCAAATTGATGAAGTCCTGTTCATTTAAATCTTCCTAAATCTATGAATGTGCATCCTGCTTTTTTGATGCAAAATGTTCATGCTTCTAAACTTACAAAAGAATTTAATCAGAGATAACCTAAAAAAAACAAAAACAAAAGCCCCTAGGGCGTCCAGAGGACATCTTGGAAAAAAGGGAGCATTGATAGAATTTGAACCCAGAAACTTCTGCGTCTCAGGCAGTAGCTCTTCTCTTTCAAGCCATCTGAAAGTTTGGACAGCTCCACTGCTGAATCTGTTGTCCAGGTTCTCTTGATTCCTGCCTCTCTGGATTTCTTGCCTTGATTGCTTGATTTGTCTCAGAGGCAAGACTTAATTGGAGCCTATAAAAATCATGATGAACTGCAGTACATTATTACTGCAGTATATCATGCAAGTGATCCAATAATCGCTGGTTCAAGTCCCCTAGGGGAACTAAAATAAAATAGAGTTAAATAAAGATTTTTTGTATAAAAAATAAAAATATTAAAAAAACACCATTCTCATTTTCCCCCAAATGCAAAGTAAAAAAAAAATTAACATAGCTGGTATCGGCGCTTACATAAATGTACGAACTTCTAACATATAACATTATTTAACCAGCACAATGAACACAGTACAACAAAAAAAATGTAAAGCACCAGAATCGCTGTTTTTTGATCACCTCATCTCCCACAAAAAATGAATTAAAAAGTGATCAAAAAGTCTTATGTACCTCAAAATGGTATGAATAAAAACGAAAGCTCGCTCCGCAAAAAACAAGCCCCATTTCTATTAAATTATATGATAACAACGGCAATTTGTATACATGAGAAGCTGCAATACCAGACGTAACATACCAGATGGACAGGAGTGGAGCTATTTCTGGGAAGCATCTAAGTCTATACAACCCCTTTATGGGGGAAGCTTCTAAGCTGCACAGCCACACTGCCATGCAGCTTTATGGGGTTTTTCCAAGTTAAAACGTGTATGTGTTAATGCTTTTAACTTATAAATGTAAATACATTTGTAATGTACTTCCAGTTTCCAAATTCGCCCAGTTTCCAAATTCGCCCCGTTTCCAGATGCTGCCGTGGGGCACATGCCTGGTGACGTCACTCTTATCATCAAATAACTTCCGGGTATACGACACGTCACTAGTGACGTGCCGTGTATGGGCTATTTTGAAATACAGCCTGTACCCCGCATGCGCGTTACTGGCTGTATAATAGAACAGCCCATACATGGCACATCGCTAGTGACTAGTTGTATACCCGGAAGGAAATTGATGATCAACACAGCGGCCAGAGAGTGACGTCCCCAGGCATGTGCCCCACGCCAGTATCTGGAAAAGGGGCCAATTTGGAAACAGTAAATACATTACAATTGGATTTGCATTCATAAGTTAAAAGCATTAACACAAACACATTTTAACTCTGGAAACCCCTTTAAGGATAGGGCTACATGGCAACTTTAGCTGCGACACAGGTCGCTGTGTGCCCCTGTGTGAATCGCACGTAATTAAAGTGAATTTGGCTGTGTTGGGACCTACTGGTTAGGGCCAGGGTCGCGGCAACCTGCGGTTTGCAATTCATCCAAATTCATTTTAATTATTTGCAATACAGAGGCACACAGCAATATTTGGCCATGCAACCAGTGTCACTGCCAAAAGTCGCCCTGTAGCCCTAGCTTAGAGGAAAAATTGCTTAGGAATAATACATGGGCTATACCATTCTACTGTGCAGAGACAAGAGTGTACTACACTCATGACTGAACTGATGTTATAGTACAGTGCAGAATTAGTGGTTTATTCAAATAATGACACGTTGTCCAGGTCCAGGGGCAGCAAAGTATCCTCAATAACCTTACCTTTATGCAGTTTAGCCATTGGTATGATGTTGTTACTTATAAACTGCCTTCTTTATCTTCTGCCAGTTATAATGAACCCTGTGTGTTTTGTCTGATAGAACCTTATTCTATATGGCTTGGCATTCATCCAGTTGTTTTTGGCAAATATGAGACGAGCATTAATGCTACTCTAAGTAAGTAGTAGTGTTTCCTTTCTACTCTTCCAAGAATCACATTTTTGGCCAGTCTCTTCCTTGTGAATTCCTGAACACTTGTAAAGGATCTGCCAGGCACAACTTCTGTGGATACGCCCATAGGCAATCAGTCTGCACCTGAGTTTATGTCTCTGAGACTGACTCCAGCTTCCACCACTCAGGCTGGCAGGCTTAGGAGTGGGAGAGCCTATCGCAGCCTGGCCAGACGGAGCTAGCTTTCGCCCTCTGTCTATTTATACCTGCCTTTCCTGTTCCTCCTTGCTTGTGATTCTTCTCTTGTGGTTTCCTGGCCCTGCTACAGCTTCTGACTATTTGATCCTGCTCCATACTGACCCTGGCTTACTGACTACTCTCCTGCTCTGCGTTTGGTACCTCGTACACTCCTGGTTTGACTCGGCTCGTTCACCACTCTTGTTGCTCACGGTGTTGCCGTGGGCAACTGCCCCTTTTCCCTTAGCTTTGTTACCCTTGTCTGTTTGTCTCGTTCACTTACTGAGCGTAGGGACCGCCGCCCAGTTGTACCTCGTCGCCTAGGGCGGGTCGTTGCAAGTAGGCAGGGACAGAGTGGCGGGTAGATTAGGGCTCACTTGTCCGTTTCCCTACCCCCATCATTACATAATCACAAGCCTCACTACCTAGTCTACCCTGGTCCCTGACTCTACTATGGACCCCCTTGAGACCCTGGCCCAGCAAATGCATGGTCTCTCCCTACAGTTCCAGGCCCTGGCTCAGAGGGTCAACCAGCCTGACGCTACCATGGTAGTGCCCCTCACCTCACCTCTTGAACCCCACCTCAAGTTGCCTGACCGGTTCTCAGGGGACCGGAAGACTTTTCTCTCCTTTCGGGAGAGTTGAAGGCTCTACTTTCGCTTAAAACCTTACTCCTCAGGTTCTGAGAGCCAGCGGGTGGGTATAATTATGTCCCGGCTCCAGGAAGGGCCCCAAGAGTGGGCCTTCTCCTTGGCTCCCTCGAGGAAACCTCCTGTTCCCGTTCTCACCCCTGAGGGGGTGGAATTCGAGGTGGCCAAGATTGTGGACAGCAGGATGGTCCAAGGCTCCCTCCAGTACCTGGTCCATTGGAGAGGATACGGGCCTGAGGAGAGGACTTGGGTACCCGCCCGGGATGTTCACGCTGGGGTATTGGTCAGGAAGTTCCACCTCCCTTTCCCCAATAAACCAGGTCCACTTAGAAAGGGTCCGGTGGCCCTCATAAAAGGGGGGGTACTGTAAAGGATCTGCCAGGCACAACTTCTGTGGATACGCCCATAGGCAATCAGTCTGCACCTGAGTCTATGTCTCTGAGACTGACTCCAGCTTCCACCACTCAGGCTGGCAGGCTTAGGAGTGGGAGAGCCTATCGCAGCCTGGCCAGACGGAGCTAGCTTCCGCCCTCTGTCTATTTATACCTGCCTTTCCTGTTCCTCCTTGCTTGTGATTCTTCTCTTGTGGTTTCCCGGCCCAGCTACAGCTTCTGACTATTTGATCCTGCTCCATACTGACCCTGGCTTACTGACTACTCTCCTGCTCTGCGTTTGGTACCTCGTACACTCCTGGTTTGACTCGGCTCGTTCACCACTCTTGTTGCTCACGGTGTTGCCGTGGGCAACTGCCCCTTTTCCCTTAGCTTTGTTACCCTTGTCTGTTTGTCTCGTTCACTTACTGAGCGTAGGGACCGCCGCCCAGTTGTACCTCGTCGCCTAGGGCGGGTCGTTGCAAGTAGGCAGGGACAGAGTGGCGGGTAGATTAGGGCTCACTTGTCCGTTTCCCTACCCCCATCATTACATAATCACAAGCCTCACTACCTAGTCTACCCTGGTCCCTGACTCTACTATGGACCCCCTTGAGACCCTGGCCCAGCAAATGCATGGTCTCTCCCTACAGTTCCAGGCCCTGGCTCAGAGGGTCAACCAGCCTGACGCTACCATGGTAGTGCCCCTCACCTCACCTCTTGAACCCCACCTCAAGTTGCCTGACCGGTTCTCAGGGGACCGGAAGACTTTTCTCTCCTTTCGGGAGAGTTGAAGGCTCTACTTTCGCTTAAAACCTTACTCCTCAGGTTCTGAGAGCCAGCGGGTGGGTATAATTATGTCCCGGCTCCAGGAAGGGCCCCAAGAGTGGGCCTTCTCCTTGGCTCCCTCGAGGAAACCTCCTGTTCCCGTTCTCACCCCTGAGGGGGTGGAATTCGAGGTGGCCAAGATTGTGGACAGCAGGATGGTCCAAGGCTCCCTCCAGTACCTGGTCCATTGGAGAGGATACGGGCCTGAGGAGAGGACTTGGGTACCCGCCCGGGATGTTCACGCTGGGGTATTGGTCAGGAAGTTCCACCTCCCTTTCCCCAATAAACCAGGTCCACTTAGAAAGGGTCCGGTGGCCCTCATAAAAGGGGGGGTACTGTAAAGGATCTGCCAGGCACAACTTCTGTGGATACGCCCATAGGCAATCAGTCTGCACCTGAGTCTATGTCTCTGAGACTGACTCCAGCTTCCACCACTCAGGCTGGCAGGCTTAGGAGTGGGAGAGCCTATCGCAGCCTGGCCAGACGGAGCTAGCTTCCGCCCTCTGTCTATTTATACCTGCCTTTCCTGTTCCTCCTTGCTTGTGATTCTTCTCTTGTGGTTTCCCGGCCCAGCTACAGCTTCTGACTATTTGATCCTGCTCCATACTGACCCTGGCTTACTGACTACTCTCCTGCTCTGCGTTTGGTACCTCATACACTCCTGGTTTGACTCGGCTCGTTCACCACTCTGGTTGCTCACGGTGTTGCCGTGGGCAACTGCCCCTTTTCCATTAGCTTTGTTACCCTTGTCTGTTTGTCTCGTTCACTTACTGAGCGTAGGGACCGCCGCCCAGTTGTACCCCGTCGCCTAGGGCGGGTCAATGCAAGTAGGCAGGGACAGAGTGGCGGGTAGATTAGGGCTCACTTGTCCGTTTCCCTACCCCATCATTACAACACTTTTGTTCTTTTGATGTCCTTCTTAGAGTGTTTCATAATTAAGTATTGTTATGTCTTGGACTCATGAAGACGCTGCAGTTATAGCAAAACATGTCATGCCTAGGGACACTAATACTATTTTATGTATCTACACATAATGCTCCACTTATTACTAGAGGGAACCCATGTCCCATGAAAAATATGATGTTACTTTGAACTGGCTCGCGTTCTATAAAATTGTATATAAGTTTCAATTAGTAGCTTCTATATTTTGACTTGAATATATTCTAAAGAGAATAAATAACTTGAACTAGGGTGTTTAATGTGCAACATGGTCCCAAGTTATCATATAATAATAAAAATTATCAAGTGCTCTATTATCATACATGAGGATATATTTAATAGAAACCACAGCGTAAAAGGATGAGTCTTTCTATCTTGAAGCAGCGGATAAATAGAACTTAAAGGAACAGTGTCATGGCAAATAATTTTTTTTATATGTTAAAGATGTTAGTGCTTTAATAAAAAAGTTTTTATTCATTTGTGTGTTTGTGTTTTACTTTTTCTTATTTTTACACTTTTTCTTCCCTATGGGGGCTGCCATTTTTTGTTCCATTTCTGTGTGTGTCGATTAACGACACACACAGACATGGAGTACGGCAGCCACAGTCCCATAGGGACTGTGAACGGCTCCCGTCCCATTCACGTCCGTGTACGGCGTCTGTGTGGGAACTGCGCATGCGCCGCTCCCACACAGTCCTATTCGAAATTGACGCCGTCCGGCGCCATTTTCCTGTGGACCGGAAGTCGCGGCCGGACTGTAATCTTACTACTTCCGGTCGCGGCTTCCGGACTTGTGCACATGGAACAGCGGCAGCAAAGGGAGCGGACGGGCCGGAGGGAGCCGCGGCGGCAGGAGCAGGTAAGACATTTCAATGTATGTTAGTGTTTGTGTGTGTTTACTACTGTATGTAAACCTACTACACTGTGGGTTACCTCAAAAAATGGCGACACACAGTGTAGGAGGTTAAACCTTTCAAACCCCTCGTTTATCCCGGCACTAGCCAGGATAAAGGAGGGGGGGATGCTGAGAGCTCACTAGAGCGAGGGCTTTTAACCCAATGTTGCAATGCTGCAATTTTGGGAACTAGCTCCATCTAGTGACCAAAAATGGGTAGTATTATAAATTAGAATTAATTTATAATATTTCCTGACTATTTCCTGACTCGTGAAAAAAATAAAAAAAATTTGAACCATGTTTAATCACCCACACACTAAATGTTTAATTTTTAAAAAAAAAACATGTTTTTCTGGCAACACCATGCCTTTAAAGGGACTATTCGGACACGGGGCGGCTTTTCGTACTGATGACCTATCCATAGGATAGGTCATCAGTATATGATCGGTGGATGTCCATGCCGGAAGCAGATGGCTCCGGTCACAATATAGTGGCGAGCTGCGGTTCTGCAGCTCTGCACCTATTCAAATGAATAGGAGCAGTGTTGGAGGACTTCAGTACAGCCACTTTACAGTGTACGGAGCCATCTGCTTCCGCCACTGGCCACTGCATAACATCCGGTGACCGGAGGCAGCGGAGCAACAAATCTGTGCGGGGTCCATGTGTCCATGATCATATACTGATGACCTATCCCGTGGATAGATCATCAGGATGATAAACTGACCCGTGCCCAGACAACCCCTTTAAGATTTCTTCTGGTAAGTTTTCCAAAATATAAATGCTCTATACAGGCTACAAACTCTGAGATTCACACATTAAATGGCAGCTGATCCTGTTTACTACTCAGGGTCAGGAACTAATTATTTCTCCTTTAGTGTGTATTGTCTCTTCCGTTATGAGCGTTTTTTCTTTTTTTCCCCTGATTGAACTTGAAGGACATTTATGCGAATGTATTCGCATGCATTATTATTCAGGTGCTACATTATTTTTGTAATAATCATTTTCAGCTCCAATATCAGTGTTCTAAATATCTAAAAGATGTATGCAAATTATTATATGTAGACATTCTGGGAATTATTATATGTTATTGGGTTACAGGGTCCAAAAACTATATTTTTAACCCTTCAATATTGAATGGCCAGTATTATTACTCATTTGACTTAAGGGGGTTTTCCAAGATTGTAACATTGATAGGCCAGTAATATCTACTAGTAATTACAGATAGGCCAGTAATATCTAATTACTAGGGGTCCGACCCCTGGCACCCACATGATCAGCTGAATGATGGGCCACAGTTCAGTTCTATTCAAGTGAATGGGACTGAGCTGTAGAACAAGGCATAGCCATAACCATGTATGGCGGTGTGCCTGGGTAAACAATAAAGGGGACGTGGAACTTAATAGAGAGCAGCGGCCCCATCATTTAGAAGGGGTGCCAAGAGTCGGACTCCCAGCAATCATATATTGATGACCTATCCTAGGAATAGGCCATCAATATTACTGTACAGGAAAACCCCTTTAACACCAAGGGAAGAATCCTTATGGTTTCAACAAGAATTTACCTGAAGGTTAGCCTCTGTCCAAATTCTTTTTTTAAAAGGTTTATTTTGTAGTATTGTCGCAGGGCTCTTGACATCTTCTCATAGGTCATGTTTGGTCGATTCTGCAGGAAATAAGTAAAATTATTTATTCTCACTATGTTTATGGGCTATTTTTTTCAACTTGTGATAATATTCTGCTGCAAGAAGTGGCCTTTTTTTAAATCATATAAATAAAATGTATCATAACCAATGTGGCACTGATAATGTCAAACATCTTGTGATTTACTAAGAGACAGTAAAACACAAAGAGCTGTCTAGTTGCTGTTAAAACATGTATAAAAGACTAAAATTGGGACAACTTTTCATTGCTTGTTCTTTATTATAACTACTAATTTAATTATTAAAATCCCTACAAATTTTAGGCTTAGGAATCCAGTGGATGGTCCTTAGTGCCTGCTAGCTATCTCTCTATGCATGTCATAAAGGTTGTCAATCATTGAGTCACTGCACCCGTTGAACTCCTAAGCCGAGAATGATAAACTGCAAGTTATAATTAATCTTATCCCACAAGAATATATATCAATCTACTCAACTCCTCCTGCTCTATAACATGATGCACTCAGATCAAACAGCATATATAATATGTATAGCATGATCGTTTCACTTTAATATATTGACTTTCCTGTAATAGGTTGCTGTGCCATTATCTAGGTACAATAGATACAATCACTGGTCAAGATCACAGGAACAGACGCAGAGGTCAGCGATACAAGTCGTAACACCGGAAGTCAGATCAGGTATAGTACAATGCTGGATCTAGGCAGAAATGACCTGATACTCTGGCACCTGTTGGTGCTCAGAGTGAAGCTTATATGGGCTGTCCTATAGTTAGGCATCATGTAACGTCAGGGGGGAGTTTATCAGAATTTAGGTAATGCCATGTACTAGCCACTAGAGGGAGTTCCAGATTGTATTTTGCATTCCAGCCACTAGAGGGAGCTCCGGCATGTATCCTCGCATTCCAGTCAGTAGAGGGAGCTCCTGCCCCGTCTCTGAAACCGTCTGCCCAGGTAAGTATGGACTGAGCATCATTTTGTGACAATACCCCCCTCCTTAGGGGTGGGCTCTGAACACGCCAAAACCGGTTTGTCGGGAAATTTCTTATAAAACTTCTTTAAAAGTTGAGGGACATGCACGTTCGAATTCTTGATCCAACAGCGCTCCTCAGGACCGTAGCCTTTCCAATTAATGAGGAAGTGCAAGATCCCCTTGGATAACTTGGAGTCCAAGATTTCATCCACTTCATATTCCTTATGCTGATCAACAGGGATGGAACTGGGAGGTGCTCGAGAGGACAAGAATCTATTGAGGACTACAGGCTTAAGGAGAGAGGCATGGAAGACATTTGGGATGCGTAGGAACAGAGGCAAGGACAAGCGGTAGGCTACTGGGTTTATTACTTGGGATATAATATACGGCCCGATGTAACGTGGGGCAAATTTCATAGTTTGCACTCTGAGTATGATAAAACGAGTGGACAACTAGACTCTGTTCCCTGGTCCTCATCTTGGAACTTTGTGTCTTTCATCCGCCTGGGATTTGTACCTGGCAGATGCTTTCTGAAGATTAGTCTTTACCTGAGACCAGATGTCCGAGAATTCTCGGATGCAGGAATCCGCAGCTGGGACATCAGAGATGGGAAGAGCTGGAAAAGTGGGAAGGCGTGGATGCTTCTGATAGTTGATGAAGAATGGGGACTCAGATGACGATTCGTGGAACAGATTGTTATGTGCGAAATCTGCCCACGGTAGGAGGTCTACCCAGTTGTCTTAAGCTGGAGAGAGGTAGAGTCTTATAAATTTCTCAAGGTCTTGGTTTACCCTCTCTGTCTGTCTGTTGGACTGTGGGAGGTAGGCTGAGGAGAAATTGAGCTTAGCTCCCATTATTTTACAGATAGCTTGCCAGAACCGTGATGTAAATTGAAACCCTGGGTCAGACACAATCTCTTGAGGGCAGCTATGAAGACAGAAAATGTCTCTGATAAAAATAGAAGCCAGGACAGCCGCTGAGGGTAAGCCTTTCAAAGGGGTGAAATGCGCCATTTTGGAAGATTCGGTCTACCACGACCTAGATGGTATTGTACCCTTTAGATGGTGGGAGATAGGTAACAAAATCCATTGAGATGTGGGTCCATGGTTCTTAATAGTTGGCAAACCCCACGAAGCTCTGAACGGCCTTTAGCCCAGTGGGTTGAGGCCAGTCTTGAATAGCCTGGACCTTGACTGGATCCATCTTGAGTCTGGTGCCCGACAGAATGTATCCCAGAAACGGAACGGAGGATTGTTCAAAGTGACACTTCTCCAGTTTACAATAAAGTTGATAGTCTCTCAGTCGGGTTAGGACATGGCGCACGTGGTTGCGGTGATCCGAAAGGGAACGGGAAAAGATCATGTTGTCCAGATAAATGACAACGAAGTGGTACAGCATGTCCCGGAAAATCTCATTTATGAAACTCTGGAACACTGCGGGCGAATTACTCAGGCCGAAGGGCATGACTAAGTACTCGTAATGGCCATCCCTGGTGTTAAAGGCTGTCTTCCATTCAACGCCAGACGATGCGGATGAGATTGTAAGCGCCTCACAGATCGAGCTTAGTGAACACTGTTGCACCATGTATCCGGTCAAATAACTTGGAGAGCAAAGGGAGTGGATACTTATTCTTGACAGTGATCTCGCTCAATTCTCGATAGTCAATACATGGGCGAAGACCACCGTCTTTTTTTTCCACGAAGAAAAACACTGCGCCAGCTGGAGAAGAGGAATGTCAGATAAACCCCCATTCAAGATACTCCTGGATATATTCAGACATAGCTTGAGTTTCGGTTAGCGAGAGAGGGTAGGTCTGCCCACGAGGAGGAGTTCTATTGGGGAGCAAGTCAATAGTGCAGTCCCAGGGACGATGGGGAGGAAGTTTCTCTGCTTGAGACTTTCTGAAGTCATCTGTGAAGGAAGAGTACTGCGGGGGATGATACCCTCAAGCTTTCAGGTGCACAGAGGAATCAGTTGTCTAAGAGGGGTCACCTTCTTCAAACAGGACGAGTGACACTTAGAACTCCAAGATACAATTTCCCGTGTCTGCCAATCGATATGTGGGGCGTGAATTTGCAACCATAGTATCCCAAGATAACTGGACTGATGGTTTTAGGGACCACAAGAAAGTCAATAAATTCCTGATGCAGGACTCCCACATTCATGAAGAGTGATTTGGTACGGGCCTGGATAGCCTCATCTGGCAGCCGATTTCCATCGATGCCCGCCAGAGAAAAGGGACCAGAAAGTAATTTAATCTGAATTTTCCTCACAGATACAGGAGCTGAGGTGATAAAGCTCCAGAGCCTAGGAAGGCAGAGATGTGTTTAATCCCTACGGGTGTGTGCAGGAGCACTGGGATAGTGAAGCACGATGCCTCTTTTTTCTGTACAGGAGAGAAGCACAGAGGACTTAGAACAAGCTCTCCTTCCTTGTCTAGATTCTGGAGTTTCCTGACCTATTGGGACAGGAAGCTAATAGGTGCCTGGGTGCAGTGCAATACAGGCACATTCATTCTGTTCTCACGTTCCTCCGGGGACAATTTTGCACGCCCAAACTGCATTGGTTCTTCTGGGGGAACCTCAGGTGCTTGGAACTTTGGAGCCAACTTGAAATTGAAACATCTGGATCTCCGCTGCTCAATAGCTCACTCTCGGAAACGGATATCTACTTTGTTACATAGTGAAATCAACTCGTCCAATGAAGGAGGTAGTTCACGAGAGAACAATTCATCCTTAAACGGATTGGACAACCCCTGCCAGAAAACTGCCATCAGAGCCTCGTTGTTCCACTTCAGTTCAGAGGCTAAAGTCCGAAACCGGACCACATACTGGACAATGGTCATGGATTCCTGACGGAGACGTAGCAAGGAGGCTGCGGCAGATGACACTCTTCCCGGTTCAGCAAAAATCTTCTGGAAGGTGTCAAGATAGGCCTGACAGTTGTATAATACAGGGTCATTTTGTTCCCACAAAGGAGAGGCTCATGCCAAGGCCTGTCCGGAAAGCAGGGAGATAATGAAGGCCACTTCGGCTTTGTCAGAGGAAAAATTTCCCGGAAGTAACCCAAAATGGATAGAACACTGGTTCAGGAACTTTTTAGGAGGAAGGATGGGATTCCTTTTTGCCAGTTTCTAGAAGCGCTTAAAATCACTGAGGCGTCGATACAAAAAAAACCCCCGATTTCACCAGGGATCGCCGCAAGGTTGTTTGGACTTTGGTGCCGGGAATCTGCAGATCGCTCCCTTTAAAATAAGTGGCCTTGAACAGTGCAGATGTTACCACGGATGCAGCCTAGGATCAGGATACAATAGTGTGGTTAGGATCACAGGCACAGATGCAGAGGTCAGAGATACATGCAGAGTCGTAACACAGGAAGTCAGTTCAGGTATAGTACAATGCTGGAGCTAGGTAGAAATTACCTGGTACTCTGGCACCTGTTGGTGCTCAGAGAGAGGCTTATATGGGCTGTCCTATAGTTAGGCGTCATGTGATGTCCGGGGGGAGTTTACCAGAGTTGAGGTAATGCCATGTAATGGAGGTGAACAATGAAAGATGTATCCAGCACTCGGTACAAAAGTTAAATGGTTTATTCGGTCATCTTAAAACAGAAGGTTTAAAACAAAGATCCCGGGACCACGCTTACGCGTTTCAGACCGCTAGGGTCCTTAGTCATAGCTACAATGCCATGTACTAGCCACTAGAGGGAGTTCTAGATTGTATTTTGCATTCCAGCTACTAGAGGGAGCTCCGGCATGTATCCTCGCATTCCAGCCACTAGAGGGAGCTCCTGCCCCGTCTCTGAAACCATCTTCCCAGGTAAGTACGGACTGAGCGTTGTTTTGTGACATGCAGCAAGCTGGAATATGGAATAGCCATAATTGGGTTAGGATTCCCAGGGCCCAGTCCCCAGGATAGTCTCCAAATGACGGCTAGGCTACAGATGAAGTAGTCAGTGGCGTAGCTATAGGGGTCGCAGCGGTCACAGTTGCGATCGGGCCCCTAAGCCTGGGGGGCCCACGGGCCTCCGTTGCCATACAGCATGCTTGTTAAATTAATTTTCTGTGCCGTGAAGCCGGTACTTCCTGGTTACGGTCACATGGTACACTTAATGTACCATGTGACCGTGTTGTCACGTGACACGTCTTCCAGCCAGTGCAGTGGAAGAGCCGGTGCGGAGGCCTCCAGGTGAGCTGCAGGGTCTGTATTGTAACGTATTGTGTTGTGTTGTATTGTGTTAGCTTGTAATGTATTGTAATGTAATGTATTGTAATGTATTGTGTTGCCTTGTAATGTATTGTGTTGTATTGTGCTGTTTGCGGTGGAGAGGGGGGCCCATTAAATGACAGCCCCCCTCCTCTCTCCACCGCAAACTGCACAATACAACATAATACATTACACACTGTGAGTCGCGTCCCCTTTGGGATTCGTGTGAAGACCTCCGGGGGGTCGCGAGTCACTCACCGAGGTCCTGGTTCCATTCAATGCTGGAGCAAGGAGCTGACGTCTCCTTGATCCAGCACTTACTGTCCCCTGAGCTGCTCGACGCAGGCTGGCGAGATGTAGCGACATTATCGCGCCTGTCTGCACTGAGTCACTCATAGCACACACCGGAGGAGGCGAAGGATGCGGGGGGGCTGATATTGCAGGGGGGAGCATTATACTGCATGGGGGCTGATATGGCATGGGTGCTGATAAGATGGGGGGGGCATTATACTGCATGGGAGCTGATATGGGGGAATTATACTGTGTGGGGGCTGATATGGGGGGTATTATACTGCATGGGGGCTGATATGGGGGAATTATACTGTATGGGGGGCATTATACTGTATGGGTAGCTCATATGGCGGCATTATACTGTATGGGGAGCTTATATGGGGGGCATTATAATGTATGGGAAGCTCATATGGGGGCATTATACTGTATGGGGAGCTCATGTGGGGGACATTTTACTGTATGGGGAGCAGTTATGGGGGCATTATACTGTATGGGGAGCTCATATGGGGGGGCATTATACTGTATGGGAAGCTCATATGGGGGAATTATACTGTATGGGGAGCTCATATGGGGGCATTTTACTGTATGGGGGCTGATATGGGGGGCATTATACTGTATGGGGAGCTGATATGAGAGGCATTATACTGTATGGGAGCAGATATAGAGGAGCATTATACTGTATGGGGAGCTCATATGGGGGGCATTATACTGTATGGGGAGTTCATATGGGGGGGCATTATACTGTATGGGAAGCTCATATGGGGGGCATTGTACTGTATGGAGAGCTGGTATGGGGGCATTTTACTGTATGGGGAGCTGATATGTGGGGCATTATACTTTATGGGGAGCTGACATGGGGGTCATTATACTGCATGGGGGCTGATATGGGGGGCACTATAATGTATCGGGGCAGCTATGTGGGGCATTATACTGTGAGGGCTGATATGGGGAGCATTATACAGTATGGGGCTGTTATGGGGGGGCATTATACGTTATGGGACATTATATTGTGTGGGGGTAGCTATGAGAGCATTATATTGTGTGGGGGTAGCTATGGGAGCATTATACTATGGGGGCTGTTGGGCAAGGCGTTTGGGCACAGGCACGCGCAGGGGTCTGATGATGGTGGTGTTGGGGAGGGGTAGGGGGGCCCAAGCTGAATTTTTGCACCCGGGCCCATG
The DNA here is from genome assembly GCF_050947455.1 of Rhinoderma darwinii. Classification (NCBI taxonomy): domain Eukaryota; kingdom Metazoa; phylum Chordata; class Amphibia; order Anura; family Rhinodermatidae; genus Rhinoderma; species Rhinoderma darwinii. Next base: position 341,837,142 of record NC_134688.1, on the reverse strand, counting down.
AGCCTTTAGCTACGCCCCTGGAAGTAGTACAATCGACAGAGGGATAAGCCACGGTCATTTGTACGCAGAGTTCGGTACACAGGGGCGAGAGATCAGCTGTAGCTAAATGTATGCAGAGTTCAGTACACAGGAAAACAATGGACGTTAAACGCACAGTAGCTGGATTACTGGCAAGCCAAAATAATCAGGCACAGGAAGTACAAAGTTGTGGGTAAATATAGGGCAGCAAATACTGTGATTGGCCACATAGCAGGTGCAATCCATAACAAATCACCAAGATCAGCAAACACATGGCTGGAACAAGGATAGAACAAGCAAGGATCTCTGTAGCACACCGGTGGATGCTGTAAAGCAAGAATGGAGAGTCCAGAGTTCAAATCCAGGAAGTTCAGTTCCTGACGTTAGGTGATGTTCTGACTTCTATACCACAATTAATATCACATGAAGAGTACATTCTTGTATCTAAGTCTCTGAATGCTTTTCGGCATACAGATTTTACATAGAGGGGAATGTTTTTATAAACTGCACATTTTTTAGGCAGATTGCAATTTTTTTAAACTGCAGGTCCTATTTCATGCATTTTATGGCTTTGATGAATGCAGTCTTTGTACTGCTGCAGTGTTGTTGCTATGTACTATGCAACTATTGTTAGGTAGAGATAAGCGAATGGATACACTTAGGCTGGATTCACACGAGCACATTACGTCCGTAATGGACGGAACGTATTTCGTCCGCAAGTCCCGGACTGAACACAGTGCAGGGAGCCGGGCTCCTAGCATCATAGTTATGTACGATGTAAGGAGTCCCTGTCTCACTGAAGGACAACTGTCCTGTACTGAAAACATGATTACAGTACGGGACAGTTGTCCGGCAGCGAGGCAGGGGCTCCTAGCATCGTACATAACTATGATGCTAGGAGCCCGGCTCCCTGCACTGTGTTCGGTCCGGGACTTCCGGCCAAAATACGTTCCGTCCATTATGGACGTAACATGGTCGTGTGAATCCAGCCTAAATGCGAGATTCTAAGCAAAATGAAGCAGTTTAAGACGTTCACCAAACAATCTCTGTATTACTGGCAGCAAATTGCAAATGAAAGTAGCGATATCAGCAAAAAAAAATTCACAGCATGTGATGGCATGTGCCCAGAACACTATTTAAGACCCTGTATTGTGTTTCGGGTGTAATTTCTAACCTCTATAGTGTACAGACTGCCTGTAACGGTTAGTCAGTAAGGCTCTGTTCACATATGCGTTCCGTGTTCCGTTGTTCAGCTCGATTAAAGGAGCAGAACAATAAGAATACAGGAAGCGCCTAATCTGTTGCCTGATGGAAACCAACAGCGCCAGACTGGACCCATTGACTTAATGAGTGCCGTCGGGTTTCCATCTACATTTTGTCTATATGCCAGACAATAATTTTTGTAGTAAGCAGCTGACGCCAGTGGTTGCCCTGACTTTGTGTACACGCACAATTGCAGTAAGTGTTATTGGAGTCCCCTTGAGGCAATACATAAAATCAGATTTAGAAGCCAGCCAATGCAAATGATTGTCTGCACTTCAGACATTGTCAGGAGGATTCCTAAATTTCGTACCCTCACTGTCCCAAATATCACAGTTGCCAGGAATTTATTGTACTTTAGAATTCTCCACATAATTCACGCACCATAACAGTTCAAATGCTGAAAACTCCCTTTGTTTCCATCTTGTTAAACAACTTAACCTACCAGTAAACATTATTAAGTAATTATTGCATGGTTGTGTTTACATTTATTTTTATGTTGGTAATACATTATATGGAAACTACCTTATGATTTCCCCAGAATGCGGCGAGCTTGTTTGGATCCACTATCCTAAAGATTTTCAGTTCTTTATCTTCCCACCGTATGGATGATTCATAGCGCTTGTCCTCAAGGAGCTTGTGCAAATAATCCCACAAGATCCTGCAACCTGGATTCACAATTACAGACTATTACTTTAATCAGTTTACTACAGACACCATAATATATTTTACTGACAATGGTCTATATGTGGTTAATAATGTCTTTTTGTAATTGAAAACCACAAATTAGGAATTAAATTTGAATTGATGTTTAACAGATACATGCCATAAATATCTGATAGGTGCAAGTCCCATCTCTGGGACCCCCACCTATATTGATAATAGGGGTTCCTCGACACACATACTGCCTGGTGAGACGGCTACCAAGTTTGCTAAGTGGAGAGAGCCACGCATTTGCAGTGCCACTCCATTCATTCTTTACATGTTCTTAAGATAAGTGGGGTTTGCTGGGGTGAAACTTATACCTATTAGATCATCATGGCATATCCTGGGGATATGCCATAATTGTCTATAGTCCAGAGATTATAAATAGAGATGAGCGAACCGGGACAACCGAACCCGGTTTCGGTCCGAACTTCCGGTAAAGTTCGGTTCGCAGCGAATCCGAACTTCACCGGGTTCGGCCGAACCCGTTTTGACCGAACCCGGTCAAAAACATTATACAAATCGGCAGCCACTTATCTCTATCAATCACTGATAGAGAAAAGAGGCTGCTGATTAAAAATAAAATAAAAAGCATTTCATACGTACCCGGTCGTTGTCTTGGTGACGAGTCCCTCTTCTTCCTCCAGTCCGACCTTTTCTGACGCGGCAGCCTGTGATTGGCTGCAGAGGCCTCTGCAGCCTGTGATTGGCTGCAGAGGCCGCGGCAGCCTGTGATTGGCTGCAGCGCTCACATGGGCTGCATCGTCATCAAGGAATGTCGGGCCGGATGTCGAGAGGGACGCGTCACCAAGGCAACGGCCAGGAGACCGGACTGGAGGAAGCAGGGAGTTCCCGGTAAGTATGAACGTCTTTTTTTTTACAGGTACTGTGATCGGTAGTCACTGTCCAGGGTACTGAAACAGTTACTGCCGATCAGTTAACTCTTTCAACACCCTGGACAGTGACTATTTAGGGTATGTGCACACACACTAATTACGTCCGTAAATGACGGACGTATTTCGGCCGCAAGTACCGGACCGAACACAGTGCAGGGAGCCGGGCTCCTAGCATCATACTTATGTACGATGCTAGGAGTCCCTGCCTCTCTGCAGGACAACTGTCCCGTACTGTAATCATGTTTTCAGTACGGGACAGTATTTCCACGGAGAGGCAGGGACTCCTAGCATCGTACATAAATATGATGCTAGGAGCCTGGCTCCCTGCAGGGTGTTCGGTCCGGTACTTGCGGCCGAAATACGTCCGTCAATTACGGACGTAATTAGTGTGTGTGCACATACCCTTACTGACGTCGCCTAGCAACACTGCCGTAATGACGGGTGCACACATGTAGCCACCCGTCATTACGGGGCCTCATGCACACGACCATTAAAACACCCGTTATCACGGGTCGTAATTACGACCCGAAATAGCGGGCCCATAGACTTCTGTTAGCCACGGGTACCTTCCCGTTTTCTCACGGGAAGGTGCCCGTGCCGTTAAAAAGATAGAACATGTTCTATTTTTTTATTTTACGGGCCGTGCTCGTAATTACGACTCGTAACTACGAGCACGGCCGGCCGGCCACGGGCAGCCGGCCGCTTTTGTGAACCGTGCTGTCATTATAATTATAGCAGCACGGCCCGTAAAATAGAAAAATAGAACATGTTCTATTTTTTTAACGGCACGGGCACCTTCCCGTGAGAATACGGAAAGGTACCCGTGGGTAACAGAAGTCTATGAGCCCGTTATTGCGGGTCGTAATTACGACCCGCAATAACGGGTGTTTTTACGGTCGTGTGCATGATGGGAGCACGGCTCGGAAAAACGAACGGCTGCCCGTGCTCATCTCCTGAAATACTCTGTGCTGCCTTAAACTCTGTGGACAGGTCAGGATCCTGTTTCTTTTAAATGCTGCTAGGGAACCCGCTCGATCCACTATATAAGGCTACGCTACAGTGCAGCATTTAAAAGAAACAGGATCCTGACCTGTCCACAGAGTTTAAGGCAGCACAGAGTATTTCAGGAGATGAGCGTGCAGATTCAGTGCTGTTGTGAACTCTGCTCTTACCATTACGTAGCTCTCAGTCTGTTATCTCTCCTCCACTCCTGTCCTCAAGAACACCTTCACATGATTGGCAAGTCACCACGTAATGGTAAGAGCAGAGTTCACAGCAGCACAGAGTATTTCAGGAGATGAGCGTGCGGATCTTGTGCGTGGTGGTGACTTGCCAATCATGTGAACGTGTTATAGAGGACAGGAGTGGAGGAGATGTAACAGACTGAGCTACGTAATGGTAAGAACAGAGTTCACAGCAGCACAGAGTATTTCAGGAGAGGAGCGTGCAGATTCAGTGCTGCTGTGAACTCTGCTCTTACCATTACGTAGCTCAGTCTGTTACCTCTCCTCCACTCCTGTCCTCAATAACACCTTCACATGATTGGCAAGTCACCACCCCGCACAAGATCCGCACGCTCATCTCCTGAAATACTCTGTGCTGCTGTGAACTCTGCTCTTACCATTACGTGGTGACTTGCCAATCATGTGAAGGTGTTCTGGAGGACAGGAGTGGAGGAGAGGTAACAGACTGAGAGCTACGTAATGGTAAGAGCAGAGTTCGCAGCAGCACTGAATCTGCACGCTCATCTCCTGAAATACTCTGTGCTGCCTTAAACTCTATGGACAGGTCAGGATCCTGTTTCTTTTAAATGCTGCACTGTAGCGTAGCCTTATATAGTGGATCGAGCGGGTTCCCTAGCAGCATTTAAAAGAAACCGTGTTTGTGAATGTGTGTGTTTGTGTATATATGTGTGTTTGGGTATGTGACTTTGTCTGTTTTTGTTTTTATATGTGTGTGTGTGTATATATGGGTGTGTTTGTGTATATGTGTTTTGTGTATATGTTTGTGTATATATGGGTGTATTTGTGTATATGTTTGTGTGTAGATGTTTGTGTGTGTTTTTGTATATGTGTATATGTGTGTATATGGGTGTGTGTTTGTGTATATGTGTTTGTGTATATGTGTGTTTGGGTATGTGTGTTTTTGTTTGTATATGTGTTTGTGTATATGTGTTCGTGTATGTGTGTATAACTGTGTGTGTGTGTGTGGATATGTGTGTTTTTGTTTGTATATGTGTGAGTTCGTGTATATGTGTGTGTTTGTCTGTTTATGTGTGTGTGTATATCTTGTTGTGTTTGTGTATATATGTGTGTGTCTGTGTATGGTTGTTTGTTTGTGTGTGCGTGTATATATGTGTGTAGGTGAGTAGAAGTATTGTTATTGTTCACATTGATAACTGTTTTTTTATGTTGTTGCAGATTTTGATGTACCGATTGGACTACATCTTCGATTCGTTGGACTACTGCGTAGATCTGCGTTTTTTCAAATTTTAATAAAATGGTTAACGAGGGTTTTGTTGGGGATTTCTTATTTCAATAAAAAATAATTGTCTTTGTGTTTTTTTTTCAAACTTTATTAGTGCCTAGATAATGGCAGTTGGCTGATTGACAGCGTCCATTATTAAGGCGGTACTTAGTGTTAGCCGGTGCAGAGGCTAGCACTAACCACCCATTATTACCCCGGTACCCACCACCACCAGGGGTGCCGGGAAGAGCTTGGTACGATCCAGTACCCGACCATCTGTTGTGATGGTCGGGTACTGGGGCGGCCGTAGGCTGGTATTATGAGGCTGGGAAGGGCCCAAATCAGTGGACCTTCCCACCCTTGTAATGCTAGGCTGCTGCTGCTGTGTTGTATCGGGCTGGTTATAAAAATGGGGGGGACCCCCACGTCGTTTTTTTTTGGGAATTTAACAAATTTAGCAATAGACGGGTCCCCCACATTTTTAATAACCAGCCATATACAAGGCCGCAGCAGTCTGGCATTACATGGGTGGGAAGGGCCACTGGTTTTATCCATTCCCAGGCTAATAACACTGTGTTGTATGTGGCTGGTTATGATAAATTGGGTGGAACCCCATGTCTTTTTAAAAAAAAAATGTAAATAAATAAATAATTTAAAAAAATGACGTGGGGTCCCCCCCACTTTTATAACCAGCCAGATACAACACAGCAGCAGCAGCCTAGCATTACAAGGGTGGGAAGGTCCACTGTTTTTGGCCCTTCCCAGCCTCATAATACCAGCCTGCGGCCGCCCCAGGGCCCGACCATCACAACAGATGGTCGGGTACTGGATCGTACCTGGCTCTTCCCGGCACCCCTGGTGGTTTTGGGTACCGGGGTAATAATGGTGGTTAGTGTTAGCCTCTGCACCGGCTAACACTAAGCCTCGCATTAGTAATGGATGTTGTCACTCAGACAGCGGCCATTACTAAAGTGGTAATAATAAAATTTGAAAAGAAAAAGACAAAGATATAGATAAAATATTTTATTGAAATAAAGCACCCCCAACACAACCCTCATTAACCATTTTATTGTAGAAAAAAAAAACGTCATCTAAGTAGTCCTCGAAACCGACGTAGTCCAAACACCAAACCTGTAAAAAAAAATAATTATGAAATAAAACATGTCGTAGGCTTAGATTCAGTTTAATGTGTGATACTGACTGTTATACCATGTATAGAAGCCTGCCGTGAAGTTGACTTAGATACAGGGCGCCAGCAGACAGTATCATACATGGCCATACATACATATATACAAATATACATACATACATATATACAAACATACATACATATATACAAGCATGCACATATATACATGCAAATATACATACATGCAAACATACACACATATATACATGCAAACTATCATACATACATGCATACACACACACATGAAAACATACATACATACAAACAAACAAACATGCAAAGATACATATATACAAGCATGCACAAATATACATGCAAACATAAATACATGCAAACATAATTACATACATGCACATATATATAAACATACATGCAAACATACATGCAAAAATAAAAACATGCAAACATACATACATACACATATATACATACATACATGACAACATACATACAAACATACATGACAACATACATACATGCAAACATACATACATGCAAACATACATACACACATGCAAACATATATACATGCAAATATACATACAAACATGCACATGTATACATACATGCCAACATACATGCAAACATACATGCACATATATACATACATACATGACAACATACATACATACACACATGCACATATATACATACATGCACATATATACATACATGACAACATACATACATACATACATGACAACATACATACATACATGACAACATACATATATATATATATATACACACATGCAAATATACATACAAACATGCATACATACATGCAAACATACATTCATGCAAACACACATACATGCAAACATACATACATACAAATATACATACACACATGCACATATATACATACATGACAACATACATGCAAAAATACATACATGCAAACATACATACATACATGCAAATATATACATGCAAATATACATACAAACATGCACATATATACATACATGCCAAAATACATGCACAGATATACATACATACATACATGCCAACATACATACATGCCAACATACATACATACATACATACATGCCAACATACATACATGCCAAAAAATAATAATAATACGTTCATACTTACTTTCCTCCTGTCCGGCCTCCAGCGATGACGTTTCATTCATGTCGCCGCTGCAGCCTGTGATTGGCTGCAGAGGCGGTCACGTGGGATGAAGCGTCATCCTGACGTGCGTGACCGCCACTACAGCCTGTGATTGGCTGCAGCGGCGAAAGGGATGAAACGTCATCGCTGGAGGCCGGACAGGAGGAAAGTAAGTACGAACGTATAATTTTTATTTTTTTATTACATTTAAATGGTATTTTCCGCGCGCCGAGCATGTACTGTGAAGGTTGCTGAAAGAGTTAGTGCAGCCCATTAACTCTATCAGCACCCTGGACAGTAGCATGCTCGGCGCACGTAAGTGACAGGTTCGGTCAGAACTAGTTCGGTCCGAACCGAACTTTTTTGTGAAATTCGGCGAACTAGCCGAACCGAACTTTTGATAAGTTCGCTCATCTCTAATTATAAAGTAAGGCTTAGAAAATAATAATATTATAATTCAAAAATATACATATAAAGAAAATGTATCATGACAAAATGACCTATTGTTTAAATCAAGTTTTTGTGTCAAACATGGTGGTGTGTAAACAGTGTTTTCGAATGAATCACAAATTGTTGCAGATCAATAGATTTATAAAATTCTCGCAGTATGACTTGAGAATACGGGCACTTCAAGCAATTTGATTTTCGTCAGTGCCGTCCTTACCGAGGCCGGTGAACCTAACAAGTATGCCTGATGTCCCACCAAATTGAGTTGCGCCAAAGTAACTGTTGTCTCTTAGCCTGTTCTGCCGTGCCACTGTCGTTCTCTGTGAGGTCACTCTTTGCCACAGCCTATCTCGCCTATGCACCAGCATGCGGTTGTACCAGTTATGTAGTATTGAGAACGCCATGCAACTCAGTAGGTTCTCATAGCCGTTACAACACTACCTATAAGGTGATTCCAACTGCCCACATTTCTCCGGACAATACATGAGTACAGTTCCCACGTCATGAAGTGGCACACACAGTCTTTAGTCCAAGTCTGAGGATTTAAGGAATCACTCTGAACAGTTACAATCAACAGTTGGCCAGTCTCTCACTCTAGGTTCAGCATGCTTTTGGGCACAGCCACGGCTGGTCAAATAGCAATGGCTCTCACTGAATTTCTCCAGCCTACCGGCAAATCTCACGCTAGCTGGGTGTGGCCTGCTGTCGTAAAATAAGCTCAGCAGTTCCTCTAACCCTCCACGAGCTCTCAGTCACACACACACACACACACACACACACACCGACTCTACTTCCTGCAACCAGTTCCCTTATCTCACTTCCTCCTGGTGTCTGCTATGACATGTAGTGGCGATAGTTAATGTTAGAGTTTAACCTCTAAACACTAGGCTACACGCACACAATAACAAGGGTGGAAATAACAGGAACAGTCTCAATAATAAGGGTAAAAAGGCTAATCCCTTACATTTTTGTTTTATCATTTTCCATAAAACAATCTATTACTATCAGTATCGAAAAAAAATATTGATCTTGCAGTTCTCACGCTGACCACTGAGCCTCACAATAGGCTAACTCTTCTTGTTCTGCAGAGATCACTTTTCACAGGCAGGATTACAATCCTCCTCACCTTTTTCCCTCCCTGCACATGAACTCTGCACACAGAGCATGCCCACAACACTCTTCCATAGAAGTCAATGAGTGGTTTTCTGACTGGGTTTTCTATGTGGCTGCTGTAAAGCAAATCTCTAAAATGCTGTTCACAGCTCAGAGCAGGAACTCACCCCCATAATCATGTACAGAAAATAAAAATATAAACAATCAGAAAATAAAAACAGATTAGAAAAAAGGAATTTGTGTCAGTATACAGTTATGACTAGTAAAAAATAAAGTGATTAAATGTTTCTGGAGATTATCAGAACTGGACATATGTAAGATAAAGTATCATAGGAAGACTTGTTTTGAGACTTCCTGACATTAATTTCAGTAATGACCTACTTGAAGCCTCTCCACATCTTCCATTGACTGCTTTGAGCTATTTTAAAACGTTTTTGACATTCTCTATTTTCAGATTTACCCTTTATTTTTCTATCCATATAGTCAATGTGTTCTGCAGAGCTTTCATTATTTTGTGTTCCTTGTGTCCTTCAGAAAAGATTGAGAGGTACATCTTGGACATTATCCTCTGTAGCTGGTTTTGCAGATAATTGAGAATTCTCTGTTTCTAAACACACAAGTCAATATATGATTAGGTTGTTTTTATGCAATATTTATTCATATTTGTATATTGGAGTTTAAGCAATAATCATGTATCACCCATAGCTTTTAATTACTCTTTTTTATTTTCCTCTTTAATAATACTTATATGGAAGTTGAGACTCATATCACAGACACCTTCATTGCCTAAAATAACTATAGAGATTTTATTTGCATACTTGCTAAATGTCCTTATTTTTGTGGGACTGTCCTGCAAACCGGACCATAAAGGGGACAAGGTTTATTCTAATCTGCATTTAAAGGGGTTTTCCTGAAGATTTTTTGGGGCGGTTAACGATTTTGGTAGTGTTCCCAGGCAGGATGGGTAGAGCTTTAAGTGCCCTGTAATTTGCGATTTAAATGTTGATAAGAATGTACTTTCAGTGAAAACATCATATTTTACATTTGGTTGTCTAACTTCAACTAGACACATAAGACTTACCAATGTTTTTATTGTATTTGATACTAACTTCAGATATCTATCAATTGGTCTAAATATTGAATTACAATTAATAGTAGCAGCAGAATATTAAAAGGTAATACTAACAGGTAACACATATCCAGAAGTATATATTGTAACCAGGGTCACCAACCCCTTTTTTTTTATTTTCTAAACAACTTGGACACTCTGGAAAAACAAAATAATTTCTAAAGATTGCATCATCTGTACTCCTGGCTTGACATTTATAACATACAAAACGTTACACTGATGAAATCCTGGAATGAAAATGTCTAAGGCCCTGTTCACACGTATTGTTTTTACAGGCAGAAAAATCTGCCTCAAAATTCCTGATTTTGACCTGTCTGTAATTTCTTGCCGCAATCTTCGTGGCGTGTTACGCTGCGTTTTTCGCCACGGCCATTGAGCGCTGATGGCAAAAAATGCAGTGAAAAACGCTTTCTCTGCCTCCTATTGATTTCAATGTGAGGTGAGAGGCGTAACCGCGGCAAGAAAGAGCATGCTGTTTTTTTCCCATGTGACCGCCGCTACAGCCTGTGATTTGCTGCACCGGTCATATGGGTTGAAACGGCATCACACGAGGCTGGCCTGGAGGAAGAAACACAGACTTCTGGGTAAGTATAAGATTTTTTTTAAAAATCGTGAGTTGAGTTCTTTGCAGCGGAATCTCTGTGATTCCGACGCAAAAAAACGCAACTGCTATTTGTTGCTGGTTTTACCTCCGAATTCCTTTGCGGAAAAACTGCAGTATTTACGCAACGTGTGAACTGACCCTATATGTGCTCAGATATTCTGAACTATGCAAATACTCAAGCAAGATGCTAATCAGAGACAAATGGGTACAGAAGTGGGTAATTTCTCTAAGGGGGGATTCACACGAGCGTGTATTGGGTCCGTGCGGGACGCGTGGTTTTCACGCGCCACGCACAGACCAATAGAAGTCTATGGGGCAGTACAGAGAGTCCGTGCTTTTTGCGCAGCGTTTGTCAGCTGCGCAAAGAGCGCGACATGCTCAATATCTCCGCGTATTTCGCGCATCACGCACCCCATGAAGTCAATGGGTGCGTGAAAACCACGCAGGTCGCACGGAAGCACTTCCGTGCGAACCGACTGAAACAGCGCACCAGCTGTCAAAAGGATGAATGTAAACAGAAAAGCACCACGTGCTTTTCTGTTTCCAAACATCCAAACGGAGTGTCTTTGAGATGAGCGAACCCGGAAAACCGAACCGAACTTCACCGGGTTCGGCCAAACTCGTTTTGGCCGAACCCGGCAAAAAAAATTCCAGTACGCGACGTCAGGAGACAGTCACTGTCCAGGGTGCTGAAAGAGTTAAACTGTTTCAGCACCATGGACAGTGATTTCCGATCCCAATATACATGAACCTGTAAAAAAAAAACGAAGTTCTGACTTACCGATAACTCCCGGCTTCTTCCTCCAGTCTGACCTCCCGGGATGACAATTCAGTCCAAGTGACAGCTCCAGCCAATCACAGGCCAAGCACAGGCTGCAGCGGTCACATGGACTGCCGCGCCATCCAGGGAGGTGGGGCCCGATGTCAAGAGAGGCGCGTCACCAAGGCAACGGCCAGAAGGGAAGTTCTCGGTAAGTACGAACTTTTTCTTTTTTTTTAACAGGTTTCTCGATATTGTGTTCGGCATTCACTGTCGAGGGTGCTGAAAGAGTTACTGCCGATCAGTTAGCTCTTTCAGCACCTTGGACAGTGACGGGCGTCGACTAGCCTCATCTCTATGATGGCGGCTGCGCGAAAATCACGCAGCCCCGCATCATACACGGATGACACACGCAGCTGTCAAGCGGTTTTTGCGCGCGCAAAACGCCACGTTTTTTGCGCGCGCAAAAACGCAACGTTCGTCTGAATCTGCCCTAACTGGGATGCCAGAAGATAAATAAACAATGAAATCCATTTAACTGATGTAATTTATTTAGTTAAAATGCATGTGATCTGCTGAAAATGGCCAGCTTAAACGAGTTGTCCAAAATTAGAAAAAAGGGTCTGTCTATTTTCCAGAAACAGCGACACTCTAAGAATTGACACAAATTAATTTATGAATATAAATATAATAAGTACAATATAATAAGTACATATGAGCATACAGCCAGTACACAGATACAGTGTACAATGAATATCTCACTTGTATTTATGCAGCTCTGTAGATGCGGATGGTGACTTTTTCTTATACACTGGCTGAAAAAAGAATACCTTACTAACCCCTGTCTGTGATTCTTAATGCATTGTAGTAATTCAAACAAAACATCACCTGTAAAGAAGAAGAAAGGTATTAGCTTGTGTTACTGTCTTTTTTACAGTCCAAAGTACATGATTAAATATGTGATACAGAAACGTAGCATGAAAGAGGTTTTCCAACATTTATCCTTGTTATTCCCAACTACTCCAATGTTTATGTCCTAGCACATTGACATGTCGTCCATAATGACGTCACCATGGTTAAAATGTCATCAAACAATTTTAGTCTGCTTTAGGGAGTCTTTCGATTGTTGGAAAACCCTGTTGAGCCCAGATGCAAAATCTGGCACTTCCAAATATCACGTAATTGATATCATTCTGTAGAAGTATCTTACGTAGATATAGCACCATTGCTTGGCTGCAACTGCAACCTCTGCACCCACAGCTACATTACTCCTGTTATGTCAACGTCTCTTATAGTTCGAGATCAGACCTGCTCAGCCAGATGTAGCCCTCTGACCTCCAATCCTCTTTGTGTCACAACTTTAAATGTTTTAAATCTTAAGGTGGACCACCTATATATGTGTTGTGCCACCATACCAGACATTACTTAATAAATCTTGACATGCTTTGTAATTTCTAAGCCATTTAGACACTTTAGGCCTTATTCACATGAACGTTGAATAAGTCAGTGTGGCGGCCGTCTAAACAAACCTATGTAATTCAATGGGGCCGTTCACACGACCGTTGTTTCAACAGAGCTTGTGAAGGGTCCATGAAAAATAGGACATGTCCAATTTTTTTGTGCTTCACGAATCCCTCCATAGGCTCTAGTCTATGGGGGATGCGTGATAACGCGTCCCACAGGGGTGCAGCACAGATGCACCCCGGTCGTGAAAAATGGCAGTTTTTCACGTTCGAGATATCCTACTCTCGTGTGAATCTAGCGTTATAGTCATAGCTCCGAATATTTCCATGATGGCGGTAGAGAAATTTGAGGCCATGCTCTTATTATACCTTCCTGCCTATGAGAACCGCTTACAAAGTTTTTGAGGTTCACCAAATGAAAGCTATTAAATCACTGGTAGTTATGCAATGCACAGAGAATATACAAGCTAAATATAAGGATCTGCCCTGTTCTGTTAAGGCTTTAAACAGTCTTAGAATTTTGTCATCTACCTTTTCCTGCTATCTCAATGGATTTTAAATGTTTGGACATAAGTAGTCAGAAGCCAGTCATAATGTAATGGCATACCTGACTAATGTCACCCATTTAGTTTATTGCTAGATATACTGCTGTTTTGTGAGTGTATCTTCACAACTCAACATACCTCTGACAGAAGACAATGAGAATATAGGAAGAAGTAAAACGAGCTATAAATTGAATTATTTTCCGATACGATAAGTATTCCAAATGCTTTTGTGAGTATGTTAATTGGAAAAGGAACATACACAAATATATATTTACCAGGAATATCTTTTTGTATCATGGGAGACATTATGCCTTTTTTAAAACATTGTTTTTATTACATTTCTAAATAAACAACATTAATACAAGCAAATACAAAGTGGCATCTCTTTTGTTACAGAAGATCGTAACTGCATTGCATATACGTAGAAGACAAAAGACAATTGCTACACAAGTGGAGACATAGTAAAACTGGAACTGGTGGCCCACAGATAACAAGAAAGCGGAACAAGGACAGACAGGGCTAGGGGAGGGTATCGGTGGGCAAGTTATCAAAATATGCTCGGTCTAAAGGAGAGTCATGATCTGGTAGGGTGATTAATGGGACTCCTAGGGGTGAGAGATAATTTAGGCCTCTCAAGGAGGGGACATGTAGGCTATTTATGGGTCCTATATCTTCAGGAAGGACTGTAGTAGGGTGACTGAGTGGTTTTGAAGAGAGGGAGGGAGGGAGCTCTCATCCCACCGGCACCCTGAGTGTGATCGCAGAGTGCTGGTGTCTTCTATGGCAGCCGAGGGGCCTAATAAGGGCCCCCAGGTCTGCATGTAGTATATGCCTGTTAGGTCATGCCAGAGGCACGGCCTAGCAGATGCCTGTCCGTTTTACACGGACAGGCATAATACACTGGAATACAGAAGTATTGCAGTGTATTATAAATGTGATCGAAGGATCGCATAGTGAAGTCCCCTAGTGGGACTAGTAAAAAAGTAAAAAAAAGTTTAATAAAAAGTAAAAACAAAAAAGTGAAGAAAAAAATTAAAAACCCACTTATTCCCCTTACAAAATGCTTTATTATTAAAAAACAAAATAAAGTAAAAAAAGTTACACATATTTGGTATCGCCCCGTCCGTAACAACCCCAACTATAAAGTTATTACATCATTTAACCCGCACAGTGAACCTCCCAAAAAATGTAATAAAAAAACAATGCAAAAATTGCTGTTTTCTTTGAATCCTGCCTTAAATTCTATGTACCCCAAAAAGGTGCTATTAAAAATTACAATTTGTCCCGCAAAAAACAAGGCCTTAGACCTTAGACAGCTATGCAAAAATAAAAAAAGTTATAGCTCTTTGAATGAGACGATGTAAAAACTTAAAAAATAGTTTGGTCATTAAGGTCTAAAATAGGCCGGTCAATAAGGAGTTAATCATGTAATATTGCATTCGAGAACAAATCTCTCATAAGAAGAGGACAGGTTGCTTTCAGGAGCTTGCTATCATCTGCTTTGTGGCTACAAATAGGATGCCGGCAAGCTTCTGCTTAGCATAGGAATCCCCTTTAATATTTTTATTGAGAAGGACTTCCCAAAGGGAATTTTTCTCAAATATTAGCCTGTCACAGTACAAATGAGGTAGTATATCTTGGTACTAAAATTTGCTACTGTGGTGCAAGTCCTCCAAGTCCTCCAAGTCCTCCAGGTATACAGAACATCACAAGTGGAAGTACAGCCTCTAAAACAGGTAGGGGAATAGCCAGGTACTGCATGGACTATATGGTTAGGCGCGAGAGGATGTGGAGAAATGAGTCTCTTGTAAGCAAACCACATCAACATGGATAATATGGTAATAATGGAATCTTTTGGATTTCTTGTGCGGTGAGTTTTAGCCTTGCACGCTGTGCAATACTAAAGTTAAGGGCGTGAGGAGAGCAGCATTAAACTATCGATCAGTAAAGGATCATCAGCGACCCATGTGTAGGGTTTCCGTGAAAGATAAGTGTGGTGAAAGAGGGACGACATTGCACTCCAGTGGTGAGGAATAGAGAACTCTCTGCAATTGTAGAATTGAAGGGCGCAATATAAAGTTTATCTGGTGTGACCAACGGAGGGGGTAAAGGAACAGGGGGACAGAAGCCTAAAGAAACATCATGATGTAGAATGACTGTGAACACATTGAAAACATTATACAGGTATTAGCCTACATATCAATATGCAAGTATAAGCAAAAAGATAACAATAAGAATAAATTACTAAAAAAAAAAAAAAAGAGGGGGTTGGGGAGGAAAAAACTGAAAATCAATAAAAATTACTCGTAATGTCAATCAGCAACAGCATAAGAGGCGTATGTTGCAAATGAGAAGCAAAAAAATGTATGTGATACTAATCTAGAGTAGCTGATTACATTTAGCTGCACAATGTGGAAAGTCCAGCAAGAAGTCAAGGCACATGCTGGGATGAGGTTGAGCATTTATAGCTGCGTGCTGGGCTGGTAGGGAATGTAAGCTGTGAGGTACTGGGTCTGCTCTGGGATAGGTCATCTGGAGGAGGTGATAGGCTGGATGTGGTGCCTTCCAAACAAAGCTGTGATAAGCATTTTTTCACCCCTTTAACCCCTTAAGGACACAGCCTTGTTTTGGCCTTAAGGCTCAGAGCCCATTTTTCAAATCTGACATATTTCACTTTATGTGGTAATAACGTCGGAATGCTTA
The DNA here is from genome assembly GCF_050947455.1 of Rhinoderma darwinii. Taxonomy (NCBI): domain Eukaryota; kingdom Metazoa; phylum Chordata; class Amphibia; order Anura; family Rhinodermatidae; genus Rhinoderma; species Rhinoderma darwinii. The sequence goes on along the minus strand of NC_134688.1, from coordinate 341,820,725 downwards.
AACCTACCCAAGCGATTCTGAGATTGTTTTCTTGTGACACATTGGGCTTCATGTTCGTGGTAAAATTTGGTTGATATATTCAGTGCTTATTGGTGAAAAATTGCAAAATTTAGAGAAAATTTTGAAAAAATTGCATTTTTCAGAATTTAAATGCATCTGCTTGTAAAACAGACGGTTATACCACCCAAAATAGTTACTAGTTCACATTTCCCATATCTCTACTTTAGATTTGCATTGTTTTTTGAACATTCTTTTATTTTTCTTGGACGTTACAAGGCTTAGAACATAAACAGCAATTTCTCATATTTTTAAGAAAATTTAAAAAGCCTTTTTTTTAAGGTACCTGTTCAGTTCTGAAGTGGCTTTGAGGGGCCTATGTATTAGAAACCCTGATAAAACACCCCATTTTAAAAACTAGACCCCTCAAAGTATTCAAAACAGCATTTAGAAAGTTTTTTAACCCTTCAGACATTTCACAGGAATTAAAGCAAAGTGGAGGTGAAATTTGCAAATTTCATTTTTCTTGCTGAATTTCAATTTTATTCATTTTTTTTCCTGTAACACAGAAGGTTTTACCAGAGAAACACTACTAAATATGTATTGTCCAGATTCTGCAGTTTTTAGAAATGTCCCACATGTGGCCCTACTGCGCTCGTGGACTAAAACACAAGCACTAGAAGCAAAGAAGCACCTAGTGCATTTTGAGTCCTCTTTTTATTAGAATATATTTTAGGCAGCATGCCAGGTTTGAAGAGGTGTTGAGGTGCCAAAACAGTAGGAATCCCCCAATAGTGACCCCATTTTGGAAACTACACCCCTCAAGGAATTCATTTAGGGTTGTTGTTACCATTTTGACCGCACAGTTTTTTCACAGCACGTATTTGAATTGGGCACTGAAATGAAAAAAATGTCATTTTCTCCAATAAAATGTCATTTGTGATCAAAATTTCTTATTTTCACAGGGAACAAAATACCCCATTTTGTTGCCCAATTTGTCCTTAGTGTGGCAATACCCCATTTGTGGTGATAAACTGCCGTTTGGGCCCATGGGAGGGCTCAGAAGGAAAGGAGCGCTATATGTTTGTTGGAGTCCAGATTTTGTTGGATTGGTTTTCGGGTGCCATGTCGCATTTGCAGAGCCTCAGAGGTATCAAAGCAATGGAAACCCACCAAAAGTGACCCCATTTTGGAAACTACACCCCTTAAGGAATTCATTTATGGTTGTTGTTAGCATTTTGACCACACAGTTTTTTCACAGCACCTATTTCAATTGGGCTGTGACATTAAAAAAATGACATTTTTTCCAATAAGATGTAATTTTTTACCAAAATTTCTTATTTTCACAGGGAACAAAATACTCAATTTTGTTGCCCAATTTCTCCTGAGTGCATCAATACCCCATTTGTGGCAATAAACTGCCGTTTGCGCCCATGGGAGGCCTCAGAAGGGAAGGAGCGCTGTGTGTTCTTTGGAGTACAGATTTTGCTGGATTGGTTTTCGGGTGCCATGTCGCATTTGCAGAGCCCCAGAGGTATCAAAGCAATAGAAACCAACCACAAATGACCCCATTTTGGAAACTACACCCCTCAAGGAATTCATTTATGGGTGTTGTGACCATTTTGACCCCATAGTTTTTTCACAGAACTTATTTGAATTGGGCTGGGAATGAAAACAAAATAATTTTTTCCAAATAATATGTAGTTTTGGCTGAAAATTTCTTATTTTCACAAGAAACAAAATACCCCATTCTGTTGCGCAATTTGTTCTGAGTGCCGCAATACCCCATTTGTTGTGATAAACTGCCGTTTGGGCCCATGGGAGGGCTCAGAAGGAAAGGACCACCATTTGGCCTACTGGGGATTTTCTAGTGCGAAGTCATGTATGCAGAAGCCCCTGAGGTACCAGTACAGTTGAAACCCGCAAGAAGTGACCCCGTTTTAAAAACTACACCCTTAAGGCATTCATCTAGAGGTGTAGTGAGCATTTTGACCGGAGACCTACACCCCATAAACTGTAATGTGGTTTCTCCCGGGTATGGCAATACCCTACATGTGGCTGTTATCAGCTGCCTGGACACACAGCAGGGCTCAGAGGGGAAAGACGAGGGGGGATAAGCTGTGTGGAGTGCATCAGGGTAAGTAAAATTGGGGTAAATTATAAACCAAGGGATGGATGATAAATTTTAAAACACTCTTTCATACAGAGCTCTGGTTATTCGGGACACACGTCATATTGATATATTGTGTCATCCGTTATCGCCCTCTTATAGCAGACTTTACACCTCTTTTGACTTTTTCCCTTCTTGCCAGTTTGGGGAACTTCTCCTGGAAAGTGTTGCCCTGGTACGATGTGTGTGGCCCCGCTTCCAGAAGTACTGGGTGCCCCCCCTTCTTGGTCCCTAAAGATTAGGTTCTTGATAATCACCTCTTGAAATTCCAGGAAAGTTCCCGTCTGGCCTGCACATCGACGTAGCATGTACGCATTGTACAATGCCATCTGTATGATGTGCACGGCCAGCTTCTTATACCACACCGCATGGCGCTGTAGGGCTTCAGGGCTTGATCTTACAAGTCCATCCCTCCCATGTACCTATTGTAGTCCAGGATGCAGTCTGGTTTGGGGGTGGCCTTTCCTTCATATATCCTAAACCTGTAGGTATACCCTGATGCACTCTCGCAGCTTATACATCTTCAAGCGATACCTTGCCCTCTTACCCGGCAGGTACTCGCGGAATTGAACCCTCCCTTTAAAATGTACCAAGGACTCATCAATAGAAATACACTTCTCGGGGGTGTATGCAGGGGAAAACCGGGCACTGGAACGGTCTAATAGGGGTCTCCGTTTATACAAACGGTCAAAACTGGGGTCATCTCGGGGTGGGCACGGCTCATTATCAGTATAATGTAAGAAGCGAAGTATTGCCTCATTTATTTATTGTTTTAGGTTCCAGTTCAGTTCTGAAGTTACTTTGAGGGGCCCATATATTAGAAACCCCTATGAAATACCCCATTTTAGAAACTAGACCCCTCAAAGTATTAAAGTATTCACAACAGCATTTAGAAAGTTTATGAACCCTTTAGGTGTTTCACAAAAATTTAGCGCAAAGTAGAGGTGAAATTTACATTTTTTTTTTTGTCAGAAAATCCTCTTTATACCATTTTTTTTATAACACAAAAGGATTTATCAGAGAAACGCAACTTAATACGTATTGCCCAGATTCTGCAGTTTTGAGAAATATCCCACATGTAGCTCTAGTGCAGTAATGGACGGAAGCGCCGGCCTCCGAAGCAAAGGAGCACCTAGTGGATTTTGAGGCCTCTTTTTTATTAGGCACCATGTCCGGTTTGAAGAGGTCTTGTGGTGCCAAAACATTGGGAACCCCCCAAAAGTGACCCCAATTTGGAAACTAGACCCCTTGAGGAATCCATTGTAGTTTTCTTGGGGTGCATGCGGCTTTTTGATCAGTTTTTATTCTATTTTTAGGTGGCGGGGTGACTAAAAAACAGCAATTCTACTATTGTTTTTTTATTCTTTTTTTTTTACAGCGTTCACCGTGCGCTATAAATGACATATTCACTTTATTCTGCGGGGCGATACGATTACGGCGATACCAGATGTTTATAGTTTTTTTTTATGTCTTATGGCGTTTGCACAATAAAATACGTTTTGTAAACAATCATTCACTTTTTGTGTTACCTTATTCTAAGAGCCATAACGTTTTTATTTTTCAATCAATAAAGCCGTGCGAGGACTTATTTTTTGCGTAACAAACTGTAGTTTCGATCAGTACCATTTTTAGGTACATGCGACTTTTTGATCTCTTTTTATTCCATTTTTTGGGAGGTGAAGTGACCAAAGAATTGTGATTGTGGTACGGTTTATTATTATTTTATTTTACGGCGTTCACCGCACGGGATAAATAACGAAATAATTTTGTAGTTCAGGTCGTTACGGACGCGGCGATACCAATTATGTATAGTTTATTTGTTTATTTATATATTTTTATTAATAATAAAGGACTGATAAGGGAAAAGGGGGGATTTTTACTTTTATTACTTTTAAATCTTTTATTTTCTTATTTTTACACATCTTTTTTTAACTTTTTTTTTACTGTATTACTTTGTCCCACTAGGGGACTTGAGGGCAGGAGGCCCTGATCGCTATTCTAATACACTGCACTACATGCGTAGTGCAGTGTATTAGAACTGTCAGCTACTCACTGACAGCAAGCATAGTGGGTCCTGACGTTGTCAGGACCCACTAGGCTTCCGTCTATGGCATAGCCGGACGCCATTGTTTGGTGTCCGGTTGCCATAGTCACCATCGCCGGCCGCTATCGCATAGCAGGCCGGCGATGGCAGCTTAACCCCTAAAAAGCCGCGATCTCTATAGAACGCGGCTTTTAAGGGGTTAATCAGCGGGGACACAGCGATCGGTCCCCGCTGCAGGAGCTGTGACAGCTGCTGAACAAGACAGCAGCGTCACAGCTCCTGTATGTGTCGGGAGGACGGCCGAAACGGCCGTTACTTCCGAGACGTACTATTACGGCATGGAGCGCGAACGATACAGCTGCCATGACGTAATAGTACGTCAAGGAGCGGGAAGGGGTTAAGGTAAAGGACAGTGCGAACCTTGTCATTGGAGATAAATGTAAATTTAAAGGGGAAAATCCATTGGTACATGATGTTCTTCCTCTGCAGAATTTCTAAGTAGGGCTTTAAAGCACGTTTCTTGGCTATGATAAAAGGTGCCAGGTCAGAAATTAGTTGGTACGTGTGACCTTGAAAAGTCAGGGAAGTGGCAGTATGGGCTGCCAACATCAATTCCTACCTGGTGCAGTAGAAATGTAACTTTGTGATGATGTCACGGAGGGTCCCTGAACTTACTTAGCCATCAAGACTTGAAGAACCCTATCCATTTCAAGGCGCTCTGCTGAGATTTTAAGGGAAAGTTCCTGCAATAGCGCCGTAATTGTGGCTTGCAGGTCAACGATGTGCTCGGATAGTTCACTTATACAAACATTGTCCCGGCAGGCTATATTCTCAAAATCCTCTAGCTTGTTCTGGAGTTGCAATTTGTCATCCCGGTCTTCCAGCAGGTCATACTGGAGTGAGGAGTGGGACACACCATTTCATCCATGCACTGTTTTAGGAGATCTGTTCGGGTGCCCAGCTCCCTAATTTCTTTAATGAGGTCATGAGTAATTTTAGCTGAGGTCTTGTTCAGCTCCATCTCAAGTAGGGCATGGGATTGCTGTAGCAGATTTGTAAAGTCAGAGGCTCTTAATTTCTGCCTGTGTCTAACAGAAGAGCCCTCTAGGAATGAGTGGCTGGGCTCCGAAGAGTCTTGAAGGGTGGACCGTATGGTCTCTTCCAGGCAGTTGAGCTGGCACCATCTTGAATGAGGCCTGTAGACTTTGTTCTAAAGGTATGACAGCGGCCAGACAGTATTGCCAGAAAGACTCCGGCTGGGTTCACACACCCTATTTACGGACGTAATTCGGGCATTTTAGCCTCGAATTACGTCCGAAAATGCGTCTCAAAAGCGTCGACAAACATCTGCCCATTCATTTGAATGGGTTTTACGATGTTCTGTGCCGACGGTCATTTTTTTTACGCTGTCAAAAGGCGGCGCGTAAAAAAGACGCCCGCGTCAAAGAAGTGCCTGTCACTTCTTGAGACGTAATTGGACCCGTCTTCCATTGACTCCATGGAAAAACAGCTTCAATTTCGTCCGTAATGGGCGCAGCGAAAGACGCCTGCACATGCCATTATGGCTGAAATTACGGTGCTGTTTTCTCCTGAAAACAGTACCGTAATTTCTGCCGTAAAGGACGCCGCTTTGCCGCTGCTCGCCAGGAGTGTAGGGAGAGGTGAGTTGCCTGATATGTGCCCTGTAGAAACTATACTAAACTACTGCGGCTCAGAGTGTCGTAACTGTGCCGCTATCCAGCTTGAACGCGCACTTTCCCACAAGGCCATATAAATTTTTGACAGATGCAGATGATGGTAACATAAATTATATGATCAAATAATTTTAAAGCACGAACAATTACTGGTGGGGGGAATTTACATTGGTCAGAGCCGATTGTTTTTAGTAGAATATACATAACGATTATCATTAACATTCATAATAATTTTTTGTATCGTTGAAGATAATCATTAAAACTTTGACCAGCTTGAGCTATGAAGGGTTCTGGTAGGCGGACATGTTTCATACTATGAAGTGTACTTTTAGTCTTGGTAACATAATTACTTTAGATTGTGTATAAAGTGCACATACATAGTGCCTGCACGAGCATAGGGTGACTAATTTGGGGATTTTTTTTGTATTTCTTAACTACTTTCTCTTGCTTAAGTGGAATAAATTAAAATTATTCCATAACAGCTTATTTGATTTCTAGATAAAAATGTGAATCTCACATTAATACAGAAAGGAAATTAATTATATATTGTCAAAAGCATATCTCTATTAATATTACGAATATTACGAATGTAAACAGTGAAAAGTTCTGTACCTGAACTAGGAGAACGGGCTTTAAAATCAAACTTTGTAAGAATACACAGCGCTCTTCCATTCATTACAAACTTGCTGTCATCTGTTTTCTTTAGTGAATATTCTTCCTCTGCCCATCGTAACCACTGAATAATATCATCCCTGCTCCACAGAGATGGATGTATTCCTGAAATAAAATTAGAATGGTGAGTTGTCTAGAGTTACAAAAACAGAAGGGCATACAAAGGAGGGTGGGTACAATAAAAATATGTCCACTTTCCTAGTGTAGACCCTTATTCACTATACAAACACTCTCCGGCCATGCTAAATGTCCTACATGCTGTCATCTAGAGCCTAGCTTCTCAACTCCTGGTACATGTACCCCAGAGGGTACACGCCATGTCCTCTTACTGGGGTTTTAATAGCTGCAGCACAGTGTATGATCATAGCCTTGGGAGTACTTTGATGTAATATATTTAATATTTTAAGCTTTGCTTAGTAAGATTGAGAGACCACTAGAGAATGCAGAAATGCATCTGAGATCACACTTATGCTACATGGTTCTCACAGAGCTGCAGCTCTAGAAACAGAGAAGCCAAGTCTGGCAGTAAAACCACTCCCAATACTGTAACTGTGTGTCTTTACCTTTCTCTTAGGCCTCATGCACACGACCATAAAAACTGCCGTAATTACGGGCCCATAGACTTTTATTGGCCACGGGTACCTCCCCGTATGCTTAAGGGAAGGTGCCCGTGTCATTGAAAAAGATAGAACATGTCCTATTTCAGGCCGTAATTACGGCACGGGCAGCCCATAGAAGTCTATGGGGCTCCCGTAATTACGGGTGACTACGTGTGTGCACCCGTAATTATGGGAGCGTTGCTAGGCGACCTCAGTAAATGGTCACTGTCCAGGGTGCTGAAAGAGTTAAACGATCGGCAGTAACTGTTTCAGCACCCTGGACAGTGGCTACCGATCAGAATATAGATAAAGCTGTAAAAATAAAAATAAAAGAGACGTTCATACTTACCCAGAACTCCCTGCTTCTTCCTCCAGTCCGGCCTCGTGGGATGACGTTACAGTCCATGTGACCGCTGCAGCCAATCACAGGCCAATCACTGGCTGCAGCGGTCACATAGACTGCTGCGTCATCCAGGGAGGTCGGACTGGATGTCAGGAGAGGGACACGTCACCAAGACAACGGCCGGGTAAGTATGAATTTCTTTTACTTTTATTACGGAAAGGGCTGTCCCTTCTCTTTATCCTGCACTGATAGAGAGAAGGGCTGCCGATTAGTGCAGTGCAATTTTGCAGCCAAAAACGTGCCCGTAAATACGGGTGGAGTACGGGTGACACCGGACCCGTATTTACGGGCACAGGTCCGTAAATACTGGTGCAATGCGGGTCGAATACGTGTGACCAAGGACCCGTATTTACGCCAGTATTTACGGGTGGACAAAAATATGGTCGTGTGCATGAGGCCTTACTCAGGCTCTCCTGTTAGGCACAGGCTGAGATTAAGAACCTATGGCCCTCCTCCACCCCCTCTCCTCTTCTTAGACTTCTATGGGCAGAAGTTGTAGCCTGATCCCCCAGTGAAGCCGAAAATCGACGGATATTAGCAGTGGATTAAAAGTGAGAGATTGGTTTTAAGAGGCTGGACGAAGAGAAAAGTTGGTGTAGGTGGAGAAAGAGGCATTTTGCTATAAAAGATATCTAAGGCTATGTTCACATCTGCATTGTGACATTCTGTAATGCCAGAAGCAATGTTTCCGTTGCAAAACGGAAACCGCCAGCGGCCGACAGAACCCATTGACTTTAATGGGTTCCGCCGGCTTTCCGTCAGTGTGTCTGTGGTTTTACCAGAGACAATAGCGCAGCATGCTGATCTCCGGTGATCTCAGCCGGATCTACGACGGAGACCCCTAACAAAGCCTCCGACGCAGATGTGAACGAGGCCTTACAAAACGTATCATCACTTGTACTTGATTTATGGAAAATTTGGTGAAACAAGATGGACTCTAAGTAATGGAAAACATACTAAATAAGTTTCATCCCACGAGACTGCTGCAGCCTGTAATTAGCTGCAGTGGTGGTCACATGGGTTGAAGCGTCATCCCAGGAGGCCGACCCTCTGACGTCATCCAGGCCGGCCTCCTGTGATGACGTTTCATCCATGTGTCCGCTGCTACAGCCTGTGATTGGCTGCAGCAGCGGTCATATAGGATAAAGCGTCATCCCAGGAGAAAATACGGAGCGATTATGCAAAAACAATTGACATGCTCTGGAATAAAATTCTGCACCGCAGGTCCATTTCTGAGCGTTTTTTCCGCTCATTATTTGTTAAATCTCATCCACTTTGCTGCTACTGTATTCTGCTGCGTTTTTTCATTCCTCAATTCTGGACGAGAAAAAAGCAGCAATTCCGCTACGTTCGGACAAGCCCTTAGGCTGAGTTCACATGCAGTGGAAAAATTCACCCTCATATCCTGCCACAAATCCGCAGCTGAAATCACAGTGATTTTGCAGCAAAACTTTCACTTCTTAAATGGATTGTACAGTGGAATTCACCTGATACATTAAATGGACGATATCTGCGGTCATAATCCATAACGTAGGAATGTCGTGGATTTGAAAATCAACAGCATACTTGTTTTTCAGTGTTGATTTTTTTTCCAGTACATGTAAATGAGGTTTTGAACCCCTTCCCGACATCTGCCATATATATACTGTGGAGGCCGAGAGGGAAAGTATAGAGCGGGCTCACGAGCCCGCAAATAACTTGCGTGTGTCAGCTGTATGAAACAGCCGACACTTCACTGCAACAAGAAGGATCCTGCTTCCCCCCGTGATGCGATTGCAGGGTGTCAATGGTTGTCATGGCAGCCTGTTGGCCTAATGAAGGTCCCCAGGTCTGCCACCTTTGTGATCCTATTAAACCCTGCCTCAGGCGATATACTGAGATATACAATAGTATGGAAGTTTATCATTCAAGCGATACAACGATCGCTGGTTGAAGTCCCCTAGAGGGACTAATAATAAAAGTTAAATACATTTTTCCATATATTAATTATATTAAAAATATTAACAGTTCAAAGAAAAAAAACTTTTTCCCTTTTCCCCCAAAACATTGTAGAAAAAAATAAAATCCCATCTACACAAATTGTACAGTAAATTGAAGCGGATGCAGAGGCGTAGCTATAGGGGTCACAGCAGTCGCACTTGCGACCGGTCCCCTAAACCAGGGGGGCCCATAGTGCGCTAATGCTAATTCTATATGTGCCGTGACGCCGGAACTTCCTGGTTACTGGCAGGGCTCCTTTAGACGTGTACCATGTGACCATGACGTCACGTGAGGGGCGTTCCAACCAGTGTAGAAGAGCCGGTGTGGAAGAGCACGGAAGACTGCAGGTGAGCTGCAGAGGGGGCCGTAATGTATGTGTGTTTTATTGTGCTGTCTGTGTTTGCGGTGGAGAGAGGAGAGGGTGGGGCTTTAAATTACAGGGCCCCCCTCTCCCCACCGCAAACTGCATGATACAAAACATTGCAACCGGGGGGTTGTGACCTACTCACCGAGGTCCCAGTTCCAACTGTATATGCGTCCTCAGATACAGTTAAATTTAATGAGAAAGCAAGGAGTTGACGGCTCCTTGCTCCAGCATTAACTGTGCCGTGAGCCACTTGCGGCTCAGCGCAGACAGGCACGATTTAGTGATGTCATCGTGCCTGTATGGGCCGAGTCACTCATGGGGCAGCTATGGGGGCATTATAATGTGTGGGGGGCAGCTATGGGGGGCATTATACTGTATTGGGCAGTTATGAGGGGCATTATACTGTATGGCGGCATTATACTGTATGGGGGAAACTATGGGGAGCATAAATAATGTGTGGGGTCTGCAATCGGGGTATTATACTGTGTGGAGCAGCTATGAGGGCATTATACTGTGTTGGGCAGTTATGAGGGAAATTATACTTTATGGGGTCTGCAATGGGGGCATTATACTACGTAGGCAGTTATGGGGGCATTATACTGTATGGAGGCAACTATCGGGGGCATTATATTGTATGGGGGCAACTATGGGAAGCCTTATACTGTGGGGGGCAGCTATCGGGGCTTTATACTGTGTGTGGGGCAGCTATGGGGGGCATTATACTGTATGAGGGCAGCTATGGGGGTATTATACTGTATGGGGGTAGCTATGGGGGTATTATACTGTATGGGGGCAGCTACAGGGAGCATTATACTGTATGGGGGCAGCTATGGGGAGCATTATACTGTGTGGGCCGGCTATGGGGGGCATTATATTGTGTGGGTATCGATGGGGGCTGTTGGGCAAGGCAGCTGGGCATAAGTGAATGCAGAGGTCTTGGGGTGTTGGGTAGGGTAAGGGGGCCCAAGCTGACTGTAACGTCTATGGCTGCAGACCATTTTCCTGAGAACATCAATGCTCCTGCCCTCGTGAAGAAGTTTCTCTCCGTCTCTGGCCCCAAGAAGAGGGGGCGTAAGAGGGGGGATACTGTAAGATCTATGGCCGCGGACCGTCATCCTGACAACCTCTGACGGCCGCGGCAATGGACGAGCGAGTTCCCGGCAGCAACTCCCTCCTGGGAGACGCCGGCTATTCATTCCCAACTTCTCCTCACTGACAGCTCCAATCCCTACCCTCACCAAAAAGGGCATGAATGCCAAGGTGTGGACTCCAAAAGCAGAGACCGCATTCAAGAGCTTAAAGAAGGCCTTCACGTCAGCATCAATCCTTCATCGTCCTGATGAGACCTAATTGCCACGTCAGTTCTGGTGGCCCACGCTGCCCAAAGACGTCCCAGATTTTGTCTCTTCCTGCACGGCATGTGCAGCAAATAAAGTTGCCCACTCCAGACCAGCTGGTCTGCTCCAGCCACTTCCTGTGCCCGATGCCCCCTGGCAACATATTGCAATGGACTTTGTCACAGATCTGCCTCTCTCTGCTGGATGTAGTGTGGTCTGGGTGGTGGTGGATCGATTCTCCAAAATGGCTCAATTTGTTCCACTGACTGGTCTGCCTTCTGCTTCCCGACTGGCCGGCCTCTTCTTCCAACACATCTTCCGTCTGCACGGCATGCCTCTGCATATTGTCTCGGATCGAGAGGTTCAGTTCAACTCAAAGTTCTGGAGAGCACTCTGCGGTCTCCTCGGTGTATAGTTGGACTTCTCCTCGGCCTACCATCCCCAGTCCAATGGTCAAGTCGAGAGGGTTAATCAGATTATGGAGAACTATCTACGGCACTTTATCTCCAGGCAGCATGATGACTGGGTGCAGCTACTTCCTTGGGCTGAGTTCTCTTAATAAAAACCATACTAGTGTGTCCACCACCTCCAGCCCATTCTTCATTGTCTATGGCCAACACCCACGAATACCTCTTCCTGTTTCCACTATGTCCCAGGTGCCTGCAGCTGACTCTACTTTCAGGGACCCTCTGCAGATATGGCATCAGACCCGATCTTCTATTCTGCTGGCGGTCGACCGCATGAAGAGAAAGGCAGACACTAGAAGATGAGAACCTCCCCAGTTTCTTCCAGGTACCAAGGTCTGGCTGTCTTCCAAGAATATCCGACTAAAAGGGTGCCATCTTGCAAGTTTGCTCCCAGGTTCCTCGGACCCCTCGAGATTCTGCTGCAAATAAATCCTGTCTCTTACAAGCTTCGTCTGCCTCCCACCCTCAAGATCCCAAACTCCTTCCACATCTCCTTGCTGAAGCCTGTGGTCCTGAACCGCTACTACAGGACTCCTAGTTCCGCAGTGGCTCTTGGCAACTCGTCAGGGACATTCGCGGTGAGGGAGATCTTGGACACCAAGAGAGTAGGAGGAGGAAGAACGTTTTATTTGGTGGATTGGAGAGGATTTGATCCAGAGGAGAGGTCCTGGGAGCCAGAGGAGAACATCAATGCTCCTGCTCCCTGAAGAAGTTTCTCTCCCGCTCTGGCCCCAAGAAGAGGGGGCGTAAGAGGAGGCGTAAGAGGGGGGATACTGTAACATCTATGGCTGCGGACCATCATCCTGACTCACCCTCTGATGTCCGCGGTCATGGACGAGCGAGTAGTCCGGACACTGTCTCCCGAAGGGCGCGCACGCCCGCGCGTTCACGGCCTTAAAGGGCCAGTACGCGCACAGTTGCAGAATACTGCAATTAGCCCAGAATGCTTTGGGACTATAAAAGGGGCTCTGCCCTCTAGACCCTTGCCTGAGCATTGTTGTGTTACCTTAACCCCTTCCTGACATCCGCCGTATATATACTGTGCACGCCTGGTGGGGCTATATGGAGCGGGCTCACGGGCTTAGACCACTCCATAGAGCGAGTGTGTCGGCTGTGTGTTACAGCCGACACTTGCGGGTAACGAGCGGGATCCCGTTCAAGCGTGATCGCACTTGTTTAACCAGTTAAATGCCATGTTCAATAGCGAATGTGGAATTTAAATTACTAAAAAACAGTGGGGTGACCCCCTGTAACGTCCCTACGCCCCCCCCGTTGGTTGGCACGGCACGGCTGCCTGGGAGTCTGACGAAGTCGCCCCGGGTCCGCGATCTTTGTACTCTTATAAGGGCTTCATAGGAGACTGTCAGAATCGCTAAATACTGCAATACATTAGTATTGCAGTATATCGTGCAAGTGATCTAACGATCGCTGGTTAAAGTCCCCTAGGGGGACAAGTAAAAAAAGTAAGAAACAGTCAAATAACGTTTTTTTTAACAAATACAAAAAAAGAAATAAATTAAAAGCTCAAAAAAAAAACCCTTTTCCAATTTTCCCTTGAAGCAAAATGTAAAAAAAATAAAAAGTTAACATAACTGGTATCGACGCGTCTGTAAAAGTCTGAACTATTACAATATATCATTATTTAGTCCGCATGGTGAACCGCGTAAAAAAAATAAAAATTTAAAACCTCATATATGCTGTTTTTTGGTCACTTCTTCTCCCACAAAAAATTACATAAAAAGTGATTAAAAATTCTCACGTACCTAAACTGCAGCTCGCCCCGCAAAAAATAAGCCCTCACACGGGTAAATCGACAGAAAAATAAAAAACTTTATGGCTCTCAGAATGTGGCGAGAAAACTAAAATTTTATTTTTAACAATCAGTTTTTTCCTTGTAAAAGTAGTAAAACATAAAGAAAACTATATATATTTGGTATCACTGTAATTGTATTGACCCGCAGAATAAAGTTAACATGCCATTTTTTCCGTACGGTAAACGCCGTAAAAATAAAACCACCCAAAAGGTTGAGGAACCGCTATATTTTTCCTATTCCACCCCACAAATATTTTTTTTCTCATTTCCCACTACATTATATGGTAAAAAAAATGATGCTGTGAAAATCTACAACTCGTCCTGCAAAAAAGAAGCCCTTATACGGCAATATTGATGAAAAAATAAAACAGTTATGGCTTTTGGAAGGTCGGGAGGAAAAAACAAAAGTGAAAATCCGAAAAATGGCTGCGGAGGGAAGGGGTTAAGTTTGTCCTTGAAAATGGTCTCCTAGTGTTTTCCAGTTCCCAGTGTTACCCGTTCCTGCTGCCTGTACCCTGTGTCCTGTGCTATGGTGCCTTCAAGAGTTGGAGTCTCTATTGTGTCGCACCCCGCCGGGTGTGTGTCTACTGTCGGAACTTCATCTTAGCCTGACTCCACCGCTACTGTCTACATTGCCTCAGGTACCCTTTCTGAACTATAGACATTGCATTATGGGTCCCACACCCTGAGCCGTGACACTGAATTCTTGCACCAGGGCCCATGAACCTTTAGCTACGCCGCTGGGCGGATACACATCAAATCTGCAGCGTATGAACATACCCTTATGCCTCAACTTCCTTCATCAACCGAGTATACTAGATAACAATAATGTCAGTGATGTTTTTGTCTAGGTTTTTGCTTTATTTTGCATTAACATGTGTTTTTTCGGGGGAAAAATTATAAACAAATTTTCTTGTAATTTTAATCAAAGAACGCCAAAAATACCATAGAAATTTTGATCGGTGGGTGTCCAAACACTAAGACCCCCACGATCGCTAAAATTAAGTGACAGAAGCACTCAGGTGGGTGCTCTGCCGCTTTGTTTTTAAAAGGCTTTCCTCGGAAAGCTGAGCCAGTATTGCACAAACTCATAGACTTTCTATTGAGCCTGTACACCACTCCGAGGAAAGCCGAGAAAAGACAATCAGAGACGAATTGGCACAGCACTTACCCGAGTGTTTCTGCCACTTCGTTTTAGCAATCTGTGAGTCATAGTGCTCAGACCCCCACCGATCAAAACTTCTGACAAGTCTAAAAGTTTAGTTACTGTTTAAGTTAGTTTTGGTGTTCTTTGATTAAAATTACAGGAAAATATGTTTAGTATTTTTGCCCAAAAAACACATGCAAAAAAAATAATGAAGCAAAAACCATGACAAATACATCGGCTAATTGAATCGTTTCTGCAGCACAAAATATTATCGTTGTCAGCAGCACAACTTCATAGTAACTTTTTGTCAATCATTGTCCATTATTGTGATATGTGTGGCACAAACCAACACTTCCCATTACCCCAAGAACATGGTGATGGCCGCATCAAGCTGTGGGGATGCTGTTCATTGGCTGGGACTGGAAAACTGGTCAGGATTGAAGTAAAGATGGATGGCAGTAAATACAGGTAAATTCTTAGGGAAAACCTGTTTGTCTGCCAGAGATTTGAGATTGGGACGAGGTTCACCTTCCAGTAGGACAAGGACCATAAACATACTGATAAAGTACACTGGAGTGGTTTAAGGGTAAACATTTAAATGTCTTAGGCCCCATTCACACGACAGTGTTTCCCGGCCGTGTGTCGGCCGTTGAAAAAACGTCTGTCACACTCCTACAGTAGGAACATTAGACCCCAAATGGGGCTATTCACACGACCGATTTTTTGACGGGCTGGGAAAGTCTATGGGGCCGGATAATACACGGCCATCACTGGAATGTGTTCCGAGTGACGGCCGTGTCTTACGTCGCTCGCTCTCTCCTCCTCCTCCTCCTCACAGTGCGAAGCACATGTGAGGAGGAGGAGGGTATTTTTTTGCTCCCTGTAGGAGCGGAATCCCCAATCCCACGGCCACAGCTTCGGCAACGCTCCAGGAGAAGTCCCTGACTTCACTGTCCATATATGGACATAGTGACGTCAGGGACTTCTGAAGTGGAATCCCCGGAGCTGTGGCCAGTGTTTCCGCTCCAGGAGAAGTCCCTGACTTCACTGTCCATATATGGACACAGTGACATCAGGGACATCTGAAACGGAATCCCCGCCGCTGTGGCCGTTGTTTCCGCTCCAGGAGAACTCCCTGACTTCACCGTCCATATATGGACACAGTGACGTTAGGGACTTCTGAAGCGGAATCCCCGGCGCTGTGGCAGGTGTTTCCACTACAGGAGAAGTCCCTGACTTCTGTCCATATATGGACACAGTGACGTCAGGGACCTCTGAAGCGGGATCCCCGGCGCTGTGGCCAGTGTTTCCACTCCAGGAGAAGTCCCTGACTTCACTGTCCATATATGGACACAGTGACGTCAGGGACTTCTGAAGCGGAATCCCCGGCGCTTTGGCCGGTGTTTCCGCTCCAGGAGATGTCCCTGACTTTACTGTCCATATATGGACACAGTGACGTCAGGGACTTATGAAGCAAGATTCCCGGCGCTGTGGCCGGCGTTTCCGCTACAGGAGAAGTCCCTGACTTTACTGTCCATATATGGACATTGAAGTCATGGACTTCTCCTGGAACGGTGGCTCTATCTACAGAAAGGTAGGGGGTGCCATTACCAGCCAGGGGGCTGTGTGGCATTACCTACCAGGGGGCTGTGTGGCATTACCTGCAGAGGGCTGTGTGGCATTACCTACAGGGGGCTGTGTGGCATTACCTACCAGGGGGCTGTGTGGCATTACCTGCAGAGGACTGTGGGGCATTACCTACAGGGGACTGTGCGGCATTACCTACAGGGGGCTGTGTGGCATTACCTACAGGGGGCTGTGTGGCACTACCTAGAGGGGCTGTGTGGCATTACCTACAGGGGGCTGTGTGGCATTACCTACAAGGGGCTGTGTGGCATTACCTACAGGGGCAGGGGGGCATTACCGACAGAGGGCAGTGTGTGGTATTATCTACAGAGGGAATTGTGTGGCAAAATATTTACACATGAAATTCATTCGTTTTTAAAACAGACAGGGAAAAAAGTGGATGCAAAACGGGTCAAAATCTGCTGTTAAAAACAGAAACACGGCCTGGAACAAAAACAAAACGGATGAAAAACGGCTGAGAAAAACGGACCAAAACGGCCGTTTTTATCACCCGACACTCGGACCCTGTCGCGTGAATAGAGCCTTAGAATGGCCTAGTGAAAGCCCAGACCTCAATCCTATTGTGAATGTGTGGCTGAAGTAGTTGGTGAAATTTTGCCTAGAAGAATGGGCAAAAGTCCCGGTGTCTAGACGTGCTAAGCTAATAGAGACATAATCCAAGTGACTTGCATCTGTATTTGCAGCAAAATGTGGCTCCACTAAGTGTTGACTTTCATTGGATGAATACTTATGCACTTAAAAGTTCTCTATTTTTTGTCTTAATTATTGTGTCACAGTAAAAAATATTTTGCACAGTGGTAGGCATGTTGTGTAAGCCAAATGTTAAAAACCCCCCAGAAATCCCTTTTAACCGGTTAAGGACTAGGCTGTTTTACAGCTAAATGACCAGAGCAAATTTCACAATTTTGCTATGCGCTTCTTTAGATGACTATAACTCAGCAGGTGAATAAAGTTCATCTTTGAATTTGACACTCTTTTTAAAGGACAGATAGGGCTTTGTTTTAGTGGCATTTGTCAGTATATATCATTTTTTTTTTTTTCTCTAAAGTGGGCAAAATTGGAAAAAAATGCAAGAATTTAACAATTGCGTCGGTTTATGCTAGCATTTTTCACACACGGTATAGACCACGGCCAAAATTAATCTCCTTTCACGTTCTTCCACTTCTCCCGTGCATGGGGATACCAAATATGTGTGCCTTATTCGCTGTGCGGGCATGTGCCAGGGCTTGGCATAAAAGGAGGCTTTTTGGCCTTTTCGGTCCAGGAATTTTGCATTTGATTTTATAGCCGTATACTGTTTTCTGGGGGGCCTAATGCTGCTGAAACATTAGAAACACCCCATAAATGACTTCATTCACACAATTAGACCCCACAAGGTTTCCTTCAAGGGGTTTATCATATTTTTAGCAAGTCCAGTTTTCTTCTGAAAGTTTCTTGAATAAGATGGAACAAAATAAAATCAGCACTTTTTTAGCAAATGCGTCAGTTTAGGCTAGTATTTTTCACACACGGTATAGACCACGGCCAAAATTCATCTCCTTTCACGTTCTTCCACTTCTCCCGTGCATGGGGATACCAAATATGTGTGCCTTATTCGCTGTGCGGGCATGTGCCAGGGCTTGGCATAAAAGGAGGCTTTTTGGCCTTTTCGGTCCAGGAATTTTGCATTTGATTTTAGAGCCGCATACTGTTTTCTGGGGGGCCTAATGCTGCTGAAACATTAGAAACACCCCATAAATTACTTCATTCACACAAGTAGACCCCACAAGTTTCCTTCAAGGGGTTTATCATATTTTTAGCAAGTCCAGTTTTCTTCTGAAAGTTTCTTGAATAAGATGGAACAAAATAAAATCAGCACTTTTTTAGCAAATGCGTCAGTTTAGGCTAGTATTTTTCACACACGGTATAGACCACGGCCAAAATTCATCTCCTTTCACGTTCTTCCACTTCTCCCGTGCATGGGGATACCAAATATGTGTGCCTTATTCGCTGTGCGGGCATGTGCCAGGGCTTGGCATAAAAGGAGGCTTTTTGGCCTTTTCGGTCCAGGAATTTTGCATTTGATTTTAGAGCCGCATACTGTTTTCTGGGGGGCCTAATGCTGCTGAAACATTAGAAACACCCCATAAATGACTTCATTCACACAAGTAGACCACACAAGGTTTCCTTCAAGGGGTTTATCATATTTTTAGCAAGTCCAGTTTTCTTCTGAAAGTTTCTTGAATAAGATGGAACAAAATAAAATCAGCACTTTTTTAGCAAATGCGTCAGTTTAGGCTAGTATTTTTCACACACGGTATAGACCACGGCCAAAATTCATCTCCTTTCACGTTCTTCCACTTCTCCCGTGCATGGGGATACCAAATATGTGTGCCTTATTCGCTGTGCGGGCATGTGCCAGGGCTTGGCATAAAAGGAGGCTTTTTGGCCTTTTCGGTCCAGGAATTTTGCATTTGATTTTATAGCCGTATACTGTTTTCTGGGGGGCGTAATGCTGCTGAAACATTAGAAACACCCCATAAATGACTTCATTCACACAAGTAGACCCCACAAGGTTTCCTTCAAGGGGTTTATCATATTTTTAGCAAGTCCAGTTTTCTTCTGAAAGTTTCTTGAATAAGATGGAACAAAATAAAATCAGCACTTTTTTAGCAAATGCGTCAGTTTAGGCTAGTATTTTTCACACACGGTATAGACCACGGCCAAAATTCATCTCCTTTCACGTTCTTCCACTTCTCCCGTGCATGGGGATACCAAATATGTGTGCCTTATTCGCTGTGCGGGCATGTGCCAGGGCTTGGCATAAAAGGAGGCTTTTTGGCCTTTTCGGTCCAGGAATTTTGCATTTGATTTTATAGCCGTATACTGTTTTCTGGGGGGCCTAATGCTGCTGAAACATTAGAAACACCCCATAAATGACTTCATTCACACAATTAGACCCCACAAGGTTTCCTTCAAGGGGTTTATCATATTTTTAGCAAGTCCAGTTTTCTTCTGAAAGTTTCTTGAATAAGATGGAACAAAATAAAATCAGCACTTTTTTAGCAAATGCGTCAGTTTAGGCTAGTATTTTTCACACACGGTATAGACCACGGCCAAAATTCATCTCCTTTCACGTTCTTCCACTTCTCCCGTGCATGGGGATACCAAATATGTGTGCCTTATTCGCTGTGCGGGCATGTGCCAGGGCTTGGCATAAAAGGAGGCTTTTTGGCCTTTTCGGTCCAGGAATTTTGCATTTGATTTTAGAGCCGCATACTGTTTTCTGGGGGGCCTAATGCTGCTGAAACATTAGAAACATCCCATAAATGACTTCATTCACACAAGTAGACCCCACAAGGTTTCCTTCAAGGGGTTTATCATATTTTTAGCAAGTCCAGTTTTCTTCTGAAAGTTTCTTGAATAAGATGGAACAAAATAAAATCAGCACTTTTTTAGCAAATGTGTCAGTTTAGGCTAGTATTTTTCACACACGGTATAGACCACGGCCAAAATTCATCTCCTTTCACGTTCTTCCACTTCTCCCGTGCATGGGGATACCAAATATGTGTGCCTTATTCACTGTGCGGGCATGTGCCAGGGCTTGGCATAAAAGGAGTCTTTTTGGTCCAGGAATTCTGCATTTGATTTTATAGCAGCATACTGTTTTCTGGGGGGCCTAATGCTGCTGAAACATTAGAAACACCCCATAAATGACTTCATTCACACAAGTAGACCCCACAAGGTTTCCTTCAAGGGGTTTATCATATTTTTAGACAGTCCAGTTTTCTTCTGAAAGTTTCTTGAATAAGATGGATCAAAATAAAATTAGCAATTTTTTAGCAAATGCGTCAGTTTATACCAGCATTTTTCACACACGGTATAGACCACGGTCAAAATTAATCTCCGTTCACATTCTGCCACTTCTCCCGTGCACGGGGATACCAAATATGTGGCCTTATTTATCACATAGAGATGTAGGAGGGCGGAGGATAGAAGAAGATTATTTCACAAATCGCTTTTTTTCAAAGCTGGTTTTACAAAACTCAACAGAGTTTCTATAACACTTCCAAAATATCTGCTCTTGAAGCAGAAATCTCAAAATATTCAGCTAGGGGTATAATGGGAATTTATTTTTTGGGGTTTTCTAAAATAAGAAATTGCAGGTTAATGCAAATGGAGCTCTCCAGCAGATGAACTTTAGAAAACATCAAACATGACATCCACCCCCCACCCATTCCCTCCCTCACCCTTGGAGTAAAATCAGGGGAAAAATAAAAACGTAATGTAGGGCAAATATATTTTCAACAAATTAACTAAAATCTAATAATTCAGAACAGTGTGGTATTTTTTAAAACATGGCTCAATGCACAGGCCTGGTTGTGAGGGACATGAGGGACAGAAATATCGGGAATCTTTGCGGTGCCCGTCTTTTCTGCAGACGCGGCACTTTTTCTGGGGGTTGCTTCTGGTTGCTGTTGGGGGAATCCGACTGATGAAGTGTCTTTCAGTCAGTCGCGTGACATCCTCAGACTGGGGGCATTCTCGGGTGTCCTGAACATCAAAAATGAGGCCTTCAATAATTTTTTCCTGGAAATCCAGGTATGTGTCTCTGCCTCTGTTTTTTTATAGAGCACAAATGAGTTGTGGATGGCCACCTGTAACAAATAAATGGCCACCTTTTTGTACCAGGTTTTAGTTTTGCGTTTTACTAAATAGGGCTGTAAAACCTGGTCGCTTAAATCCACTCCCCCCATGTACTTGTTATATTCGGACACGCTAACTGGTTTGTGCTTGTCCGATGTTGCCCCTCTTTCCCTCACTGCCACTGTTCCTGCGGTATGAATCGTGCTTAGCACATACACATCTTTGCGATCCCTGAACTTGACCGCCAGCAATTCTTCAGATGCATAAGCACAGGAGTCCCCCTTTACCATGCGCTTCCCCACTAATTGCTGTGGAAAACCAATTCGGTTTTTGCGCATGGTACCACATGCCCCAGTCCTTGCAGCATGCAAATGCCTAAACAGGGGCACACTCGAATAAAAATTATCACAGTACAGGTGGTACCCCTTGTGAAGCAGAGGCTGCATTATCTCCCACACAATCTTACTGCTGGTGGAAAGATCAGGGGGGCATCCAGGAACATTTATTGTGCGGTCCCGCCCTTCATAAATCCTGAAGGCGGTGGTATATCCTGACCCGCTTTCACACAATTTGTAGAGCTTAACGCCATATCTTGCCCTTTTGGAAGGTAGATATTGGCGAAAGCTAAGTCTGCCATGAAAGTTGAGGAGGGATTCGTCCACACTTACATTCTGCTCAGGGGTGTAGAGTTGCAGAAATAAATTATTCAGGGAATTTATTAGCGGTCTTATTTTGAACAACCGATCCCGGTTTGCATCGGTACTTGGGGGGGCCTGTGCGTTGTCATTGAAGTGGAGGAACCTCATTATTGTCTCATAACGAGACCTGGGCATTACTGCAGAATATACTGGGGTGGCTTGGGCGGGTCTTGTTGACCAGTAAGACCTAATGGAGGGCTTTTTGACAATACCCATATTTAGGGTGAGCCCCAAAAAAAATTTTAATTCCTGCAAATTGGTGGGCGTCCAATCTCTGGCATGGGTGGATGAAGGTTTCTGCCTTATATATTGCGTGGCATATAAATTTGTTTCGTGGACAATCTGATTTAGGATGTCGTCCGTTATAAATAAATGGAAGTAATCCATTTGGACAAAATTTGTATTGTCCACGGTTATGCCAGGAGTGGCCGTAAATCCGTGGATTCTAGGCCCAAAAGATGGGGCAGGTGCCCATACAAGAGCCTGGACTGGAGGGACCAGGCTGTCCCGTGCTACAGCGCTACTTGGCCCTGCGCTTTCATGTTCTGCAGTTTCGACTGCATCAGGGACAACGTCCCCTGAAGATGAACCTGAAGTGACGCTGTCATCGTCACTGCCCAAAACAGGTTCCATCTCGGACGCCATCTCTGATGCGGTCTCCGACTCAGACCACAGCATGGCGTATGCCTCCTCGGCGCTAAACAACTTCCTCGCCATAACGTAACTAACACTAACACTAACTAAACAAATTTTTTTTTTTTTTTTATAAAACACACAAACTAACTGCTATATATATCTACACTACCGCTAACAAAAAAATAAACCGCTATTGCTATATATATTATATATATGTGGATATATATATAATTATATACTCCATACCTGCCTAGTCTAATAGAATAAAAGAAAGAAAGGTAGATAGATAGAAAGAAAAAAAGATAGATGGATAGATAGATTGTATAGATAGATAGAAATCTATCTATACAGAGAATGTTTTAGAGTGTAACTGTATTTTTTTGTAACTGTAACTGTAATCTTCTGGCAGCAATTCTCCCGAGTCTCTTCTTCTCCTCAAACTGAAACAATGTTTGAGGAGAAGAAAAGAGGCAGGAGATTTACTGCCAGAAAAGTCAAAATAAAACAAATGTGGTCGCTGTGATAGGTTTTCACAGCGACCACATGATCAGGGACCATCAGATTGGTCCCTGATACTCTGCCCAGTGCCCAGAGCTGTTGGTAACAGCGTGGGCACAGGGCTGTGTGCACGCGATCGCGTGCACACTGTTTTATAAGCAGGAATGCATGTGATCGCTGTGATTGGTTGTCACAGCGACCACATGTTCAGGGACCATCAGATTGGTCCCTGATACTCTGCCCAGTGCCCAGAGCTGTTGGTAACAGCGAGGGCACAGGGCTGTGTGCACGCGATCGCGTGCACACTGTTTTCTATGCAGAAATGCATGTGATCGCTGTGATTGGTTGTCACAGCGATCACATGTTCAGGGGCCAAAAGATTGACCCCTGACATTCTGCCCAGTGCCCATGGCTGTTAGCAACAGCCAGGGCATAGAGCTGTGTGCACGCGATCGCGCGTGCACAGTCTCTGAAGTGCGGCCGTATATATACTATACGCCGGACTTTAGAGACCCTGACCGCTGGCCGTATATTTACGGCCAGCGGTCGGGAACCTGTTAATTCAAGGTTGTAATGAAACAAAACCAAAAAAACACCAAAAGGGTGAATACTTTCGCAGGGCACGATCAATAAAACTATATAGAAAGGCATTGGTGTGTTTATCAGTATTGACAAGTAAAGTTAACACCAATGTTCAGACAACAGTCACATTTTGGTCTTAAGGCCCTATTACACCGGCCAATATTGGCAGGTGCAACGAGCGCCGATCAACGAGACAGCTCGTTGATCGGCGCTTGTTTGCTCCTGTCGTAAGATGCTACGTATGGGGATGAGCGCTCGTTACTACGATCGCTCATCCTCATACATTATTATCATGTCGGCAGCGCGTCTCCCTGTTTAAAATGATAATATTTCAGTTTTTAAAACTATACGATCAGTAGATGAACGAGTGTTTGAGCTATAAACGCTTGTCTGCCCGATATTTGCCCAGTGTAAAAGGGCCTTTACTTTGAGAATACATAACTTACTGATAAAAGACAATGACTCTGAATTCACATGTAGTGGAAATGCTGCAGATTTTCTGTGCGGTTTGGTGCATGGAAAATCTGCAATAGATAACAGATTACAGTACCAGCCATGTGGATGAAATTTTAACAAGTATCATCTACATGCTGGGCTATTATTCTGTCGGAAATTGAATTGGTGCGGATTTTAAAATCTGCAGCATGTTAATATCAGAAGCGGAATGAGCACGGATTTGTTGTGGATTTTCCCAATTGAATTCAATGGGGAAAAATAAATCCACAATTAAATCCTATTGTGGATTTTTGTGTGGAGAAACAATATTCACTGAATCCTATTAGGCAAAGTTAACCAAAAATCTTGGTTACGTACTGTAGCTAAGAAGTCGCTACAACGAAAACCCATGCCACCACTATATACACCGTTATTATAATCTATCGTATGATCCACGGCTCTTTGTATCTCATTCCACTTTTTAAGTTACATACTGTTAGGGTATGTGCACACGATGAGAGGCTTTTACGGCTGAAATGACAGGAGAAAACAGCTGCCTCGTTTCAGCCGTAAAAGCTCCTCCTCGTATTATGCGAGGCATCTGTGACGCTCGTAAATCTTGACGAGCTCTTCATTGACTTCAATGAAGAACGGCTCAAATTACGTTGCAAAGAAGTGCCCTGCACTTCTTTGCCAAGGCAGTCAATTTACGCGTCGTCGTTTGACAGCTGTCAAACGACGACGCGTAAAATACAGGTTGTCTGCACAATACGTCGGCAAACCCATTCAAATGAATGGGCAGATGTTTGCCGACGTATTGCAGCCCTATTTTCAGGCGTAAAACGAGGCATAATACGCCTCGTTTACGTCTGAAAATAGGTTGTGTGAACCCAGCCTTAAACTTACTTAAACTTCCAGGAACTTGGCATATCACCTCTTCAGGAAAGGAACAATAGTCATGTGGATCCTGGTTGAGCTGAGGAGACAATGTAATGGTTTGTGGAATGATTGTTTTTATCTTCTCCTGCAATAATAAGACATAAATATTAACATACATACATACATACATTGCATACATAACATACATTGCAAGAAGGACTTTTTCTGTAATAAGATATTTTACCAAGTTTCTTATCTTCGCTTGTACTATCGATTTATGCAAAATCTGTGAAAATGACAGTGACCATAAAAATAACGGACAACATACTAAGTACTAGTATTAGGGCTAGCTCTAGGTTTACGTGAGCCCTTGGGCGATAAAGTCACAGTCGGCCCCCTTAGGCTGTGTCCACATGCAGGGGAAAAATTCACAGCAATCCGCAGTGGATCTACAACGATTCTGCAGCAAAATCTGCACGTATTATGTGCAGATTTTGCCATGGATTGTGCTGTGGATTTGCAGCGGATTTCACCCATTACATTAAATGGGCGAAATATGCGGCACTACATTTAGCAGCAATGTTTAAACAGGTACACTGAACATAGTGCTCGAACATGGTATGAACAGAGCCTAATTGTAACCAAGAGCTGAATTTTCATATTTGGCCTGTAGTTTAAAGGGCTGTCCAGTTTAGAAAACCCATTTTCATACACCCTATTAGAAAATTCTGAGTTAATACAGGCGGTCCCCTGTTCAAGATCCTCATTTTTTAGGCGGAGTGTGAGAGCCGTTACAAAGAACGTTTCTCTTAGAGAGTATATACAAGGTTAAACAAAGAGGCGAAAGTCAAATCTGTTTTTTCAGTTCTAAAGGTCGTACTAACTCATTCACGGGTAGTCTAGTGAATTTGGCACTTGCGTAGCTTGTTTATTAAATTTGCCTTGCATCTACCAATTCTATACAGTTCTATTCTCTGACCGTACCAATTTTGTGTCTTATCTAAGATCCTGTTTGATCACACACAACTCTTTGCGCACCAATTTTCAACCTATGAATCTTTTTTTTACATCAGTCTTCTCTCCTCCCCTTGGTGGAAGTTTGACCTGCTCTATTATCTGATAGCGAAAATAAGGTAATAAAGTAGATCACAAAATTGCTATAATTTTTTCATATTGTTTTTCCATTGTCACATTTCAAAAGGAATAACTTTTTTAATTTTTCCGCTGATCGAGCTGTATGAGGACTTACTTTTTGCAGAACAAGTTTTATTTTTCACATATAATACATACAGTGGAGGAAATAAGTATTTGATCCCTTGCTGATTTTGTAAGTTTGCCCACTGTCAAAGTCATGAACAGTCTAGAATTTTTAGGCTAGGTTAATTTTACCAGTGAGAGATAGATTATATTAAAAAAAAATAAGAAAATCACATAGTCAAAATGATATATATTTATTTGCATTGTGCACAGAGAAATAAGTATTTGATCCCCTACCAACCATTAAGAGTTCAGCCTCCTCCAGACCAGTTACACGCTCCAAATCAACTTGGTGCCTGCATTAAAGACAGCTGTCTTACATGGTCACCTGTATAAAAGACTCCTGTCCACAGACTCAATTAATCAGTCTGACTCTAACATCTACAACATGGGCAAGACCAAAGAGCTTTCTAAGGATGTCAGGGACAAGATCATAGACCTGCACAAGGCTGGATTGGGCTACAAAACCATAAGTAAGACGCTGGGTGAGAAGGAGACAACTGTTGGTGCAATAGTAAGAAAATGGAAGACATACAAAATGACTGTCAATCGACATCGATATGGGTCTCCATGCAAAATCTCACCTCGTGGGGTATCCTTGATCCTGAGGAAGGTGAGAGCTCAGCCGAAAACTATACGGGGGGAACTTGTTAATGATCTCAAGGCAGCTGGGACCACAGTCACCAAGAAAACCATTGGTAACACATTACGCCGTAATGGATTAAAATCCTGCAGTGCCCGCAAGGTCCCCCTGCTCAAGAAGGCACATGTACAGGCCCGTCTGACGTTTGCAAATGAACAGCTGGATGATTCTGAGAGTGATTGGGAGAAGGTGCTGTGGTCAGATGAGACTAAAATTGAGCTCTTTGGCATTAACTCAACTCGCCGTTTTTGGAGGAAGAGAAATTCTGCCTATGACCCAAAGAACACCGTACCCACTGTCAAGCATGGAGGTGGAAACATTATGTTTTGGGGGTGTTTCTCTGCTAAGGGCACAGGGCTACTTCACCGCATCAATGGGAGAATGGATGGAGCCATGTACTGTCAAATCCTGAGTGACAACCTCCTTCCCTCCACCAGGACATTAAAAATGGCTCGTAGCTGGGTCTTCCAGCACGACAATTACCCAAAACATACAGCCAAGGCAACAAAGGAGTGGCTCAAAAAGAAGCACATTAAGGTCATGGAGTGGCCTAGCCATTCTCCAGACCTTAATCTCATCTAAAACTTATGGAGGGAGCTGAAGATCCGAGTTGCCAAGCGACAGCCTCGAAATCTTAATGATTTACAGATGATCTGCAAAGAGGAGTGGGCCAAAATTCCATCTAACATGTGTGCAAACCTCATCATCAACTACTAAAAATGTCTGACTGCTGTGCGTGCCAACAAGGGTTTTGCCACCAAGTATTAAGTCTTGTTTGCCAAAGGGATCAAATACTTATTTCTCTGTGCACAATGCAAATAAATATATATAATTTTGACAATGTGATTTTTTTTTGTTTTTTTTTTTATATAATCTATCTCTCACTGGTAAAATTAACCTATCCTAAAAATTCTAGACTGTTCATGTCTTTGACAGTGGGCAAACTTACAAAATCAGCAAGGGATCAAATACTTATTTCCTCCACTGTACGTATTATTTATTGATTTTGGGGAAAATGCAAAAAAAAACAAAAATTTAATTTCTGCAATTGTGTTTCAAGTTTGTTCCCCCAGTTTTTATACCATGCAGCAAAAAAAAACAAAAAACAACTATTTATTTTATTCTAAAGGTCGGTATGAATACAGTGATACCGATAATGTATATTTTTTTAGGTTTTAATACTTTTGCCCAATAAAAACACGTAATTTTTGTTTTGCCGCATTGATTTTATGCTAACAGAATTAGCATAATAAGCAATATTGTCAGCAGAGTACCCCTTATAAACAGTGCTAGCATAGTGCTTCCCCTAACATAGTCATTGTGGGGAACATACCCAATGTAGGAGACTTGCCAGGAGAGTAGGTAAGTATTATAAGAACAGAAGAAGACAAAAGTGTTAATAATGCCTATAGAATTTTTTCTTTTTCTCCTAAAAAAAGAAAGCTGGAATTCAATTGGTTACTATGGTCACGCTGCCC
The DNA here is from genome assembly GCF_050947455.1 of Rhinoderma darwinii. Classification (NCBI taxonomy): domain Eukaryota; kingdom Metazoa; phylum Chordata; class Amphibia; order Anura; family Rhinodermatidae; genus Rhinoderma; species Rhinoderma darwinii. The sequence goes on along the minus strand of NC_134688.1, from coordinate 341,792,656 downwards.
TATTTTCTTCATCGGTTTTTATACATGATGCAAGGACCAGGAGGTCAAACTCTTTTGGTGCCCAAGACAAATATAGCAAAAAGCATCCCAATCCATATAATACTACAGCCACATTAGTGTCAGTACAAATGTACCAAAATATATAAATAGTGCTATGATAGTACCAGCTTTACCAGTTTCCATATTATAGTGAAATATCAGTGATTGTTCAAAACAAAAGTGTCAGTGTTGCCTAGAGTCTAGGGTTTCAACTTGTCTAACATATACTTCAAAGGGGTAGATGACTTTTCTCTAGGAGGTACTTACACCATACCTCCCAACTATCTTGTTTTTCACAGGATTGCAAAATTGTGGAATAGGGTAAGGTTTATGCAGAAACTGTATGTCCCATAAGGAGTGTTTCTGGGAGGATTTGTGGACATTTCTGTGCGGATGGCGGGACTTTAGAATGTTCCCAAAATGAGAATTCAATTGTTGGTAGGTAGCTAGGGGGGCTGACAGGACATGTGCTGCGGACTCAGTTAGGATTTAGGGGCACTCACTGTCAGTTTAAGGGCGGATTTACACGAGCGTGTGCGTTTTTGCACACGCAAAAAACGCTGCATTTTGCGAGCGCAAAAGGCACTTAACAGCTCCGTGAGTCATCACATAGGATGTGCGGCTGCGTGATTTTCGCGCAGCCGCCATCATTATGACACTCTGTTTGGATGTTTGTACACAGAAAAGCACGTGGTGCTTTTCTGTTTGCAAACATACTTTTGACTGCTGTTGCGCGAATCACGCGCGTCCCACGGAAGTGCTTCCGTGTGGTGCGCGTGATTTTCACTCACCCATTGACTTCAATGGGTGCGTGATGCGCAAAAAAACAAAGAAATATAGGACCTGTCGTGAGTTTTACGCAGTGGACTCACGCTGCGCAAAAATCACTGACAGTCTGCACTGCCCCATAGACTAGCATAGGTCCGTGCGACGCACGTGAAAAACACGCGCGTTGCATGGACGTATTACACGTTCGTGTAAATCCGCCCTTAGTCTTGATATCCGCTAATTAGGCAGCCGCCCAGCTCCCTTATAGGTGAGGTTCATAATCACTAGCCTAGAGTACTCATATTCTAATTCTAATTTTTCCAGACCAGGACTGAAAGTGAAAGGCGTGATCTGTTGGTTGCTATGGTCATATTAAAAAACTCCTTACATTTTTAACTTGGTAAAGGAACACTAAACATACAAAATGGAGCAGATCAGTAGGAAATTAACCCCTGTGTTCTCTGCAGGATTTCTACAAGACTGTTTTGAAAATATGCAGAAAATAATGCAGACTGGCACAGTATGTGACAAAGTTAATCTCCGGTTTACTTTCACCATTAAAGGGTAACTAAACGTTCAACAAACTTTTGACATGTCACTCACTATAACATGTCAAAAGTTTTGATTGGTGGGGGTCCATTTGCTAAAATGAAGCGGCAGAAGCGCTCGTGTGAGCGCGGAGCTGCTTAGTTTCTGGTCGGCTTTTTCCAGAAATCAATGTATCCAAGTACTGGCTCAATAGAAAGTCTATGAGCCCGTACACCGCTACATCGGCTTTCCGTAAAAAGCCAAACAGAAACAAAGCGGCTCAGAGCTCACACGAGTGCTTCAGCTGCTTCATTTTAGCGATTGGTGGGGGTCACAGTGCTCGGACCCAGACCAATCAAAACTTTTGACACTATTTATCACTATGAAGTTTGTTGAACGTTTAGTTACCATTTAATTTCTAGGTTTAGTGTTTAATTATTAATTCATTCTGGAAATACCATAAATGTCTGATAGATATGAGTCCCAGTTCTGGCACCTGCACTCCTCTCTAGAATGTGGATCACTCGACCCCCAACCCACCAGTTGCCATATCCAGGCGGAGAATAGATGGAGAGGTCTTCATGCATGTGTGGCATCCTCCATTCATTTATATAGGAGTTATGTAAACAGTTTTAGATGAGAATACCCCTTTTTAGGACCACTTCCGTAAATTTACGGTAGGCAGTCCTGGTCTTTAAACCCGCACCATTACAAATTCATAGAGCGAGTTTAAGCGGGCTAACCAATGCACACACTAAGGATAGGCCATCAATATCATGGTCCTGGAGAACAACTCTAAAGGGATATTTCCATCTAAAACATTTTGGCAAATCCACAGAATATGCCATCAAAGTCCGACAGATGCGTGTCCCACCTCTAGCCATCGAGTTATTTGGTTGCAGGGAGCTACGCTTTGTCCTAGAACTCTGGAGCTATGGAATCAGCGTAGCTCGCCTTGCTATGCTGTTTCTGTAACTCCCATTAACTCCTACTGGAGTTACGCAAACCAAGTAGCTCAGAAAGCTTTGCTGGTTCCATACATCTAACTCAGTGGCTGAAGTCCAGCAATAGAGGGAGAAGGCAGGATGGAGGTCAGGGGGCCTGTGGATATGCCATAAATGTCTGAGATAGGAATGTCCCTTTAAGTTTTTATATATGAGACCCAGTCATTCTAGAAATTTTGATTGTACAATTATCTTTAAAGATCATACTATAAAAATATACATGGTTACAAATACTACGTAAACACCATAAGCCACTGCTTTGAGTCAATGCCTCTGCTTTCTTTAGAAGGTAGTAACCCCCTGAAACCTCTGAAAACTTATTTCACCAAAGAGTCTAATTGCAAATGGAATATAACATAAGGAGATTCAGTATACTTGTCTCCATTTTAGAAAGGATTTAAAGGTCACTGACTGAACTACCACCATGCTAAGAGTCCAGTTCTATAATGGGTCCTTATCCATGCATTAGGCATGTAAGATATTCACCCATACGCTATGTACCCTTTCTGTTCACACATTCCATATCATGAAATATTTCCCCTTAACGCTTAAATGAGATGTCCTTTCAATTTCACTTTTAGCATTACAAGTCTCGGTTTATTTCTCTAAATATAGCGGATATTCTCATGAAAACTTGAAGCGATTTAAGAAAAACACACATAATTTTTAAACGTTCAGAATAATTGTCTGCATCCTCTATAATCCATCACCATCAAAACTAAAGTTGTGACAGAATTATATGCTTCAATTAAAGTACAGTTTTAGTATTAACATTGAAGGAATATGTTATATAAACTCACAATTTGTGTACAATGTCCTTATTTTATAAGAATGTAACCCTGTTGTGCTATGGAATGTGGAAAATGTTTGCATTCACCAATTTCCACAAATAAAACTTATTGTACAACAAACATGAAACATGAATAGAGATATAGATTTACATTTTCTAAGTTATTAAAAATGTGTTCCATAAAGGAGATGTCTTCTTTAGAAAACCTATTATCAAATACCCTAGTAGACAATTCTGGGTTAATTGAGAGGGGTCCTCCCTTCAGGACTCTTGTTTATTAACCAGTGGAGTGGAGAGTGACTGCAATAAATGTCTTCCACTTAAAGTGTCCTATTACACGGCACAATTTGGGCTGTAAAAACGAGCTCTGATCGACAAGACAGCTCGTTGATCGGCGATTGTTTGCTCTTTTCACAAGGAGCAATGATTGCTTATATATGGGGATGAGCGATCATTACTACAATCATTTGTCCCCATACATTTCGATTACACAGGGAGATGTGCTGCCGACTACTGACCATTTTATTGGCCACGTAAACAAGCAGATTAGCCGAGGAGCAAGTGGCCAGGCTATTAACTACAATGGGCACCATGTAATGCTTAATTTCCCCTGTGGTGGCGCTGAACACATGCTGCTTGACTCCCCCCACAGATTACAGCTAATTGCTGGTGGTCCTCGGAGGCCACGGCAGGACACTCTATGATCCGCTTATCATTGGTGGACACTGCTAAGAAAAAGTAATTGCTCAAAGCGAAGTAATGTTTCAAACACTCTGTAAAAAAGCAGAACATTCCTGTCCACTCATAAATTAGTGCTTTATTTAAGTGGTGAAGTTCTTGATTTTAGTAAGAAAATGAATGTGGAAAGCATTTTAGTAAATAAAAACTGTCTATTACAAAATGAATGTCTCCTGCTCTCACAATGTCAGTGGCATACATAGAAGAGAGGGGCTCGCACAGCAAATATAAAAAAAGAGCCCCCCATTATGGTGTTAGGATTCACCACCAAGGACAGAAGGGACTAGTGTTTGTTTTACCCTCCACATCCCATTGCTTGCTAACAATAAGATTCTTCTGGAGGGGGAGTCTTGCACAGGTTCTCGCTATCCAGTAGCAAAGGAGATGGGACCAGCCTCCCCCAGCGCCCTATAATAATTGCATGGTCTGCCTCACTAATACGTACGCCCTTGATTGATGTGCAGAACACACCTGTCAATCAGTCACCAACACTATGTCTAAGGGTGGCCATAAGATAGAGCATCTGTTAACAGGGTAAGAGCTACATTATATTTTCTTCACTCACTACTTATATACATGTGATGTTTCCCAGTGGTGTTAACGCCAATAGATGAATATTTATTTGTACTCCACTCAACGCTCTGTGGCAAAAGTTCTCATATCGATGGAGTGCTGTCCATGGTCTGTTATAATTACACTGGCCCAATAAAACTTTACCAGAGGACATTTTGTGCATATAGGCTCCTGAGATTAATCTGGTATTGCTATTATTAGAATATTATTACAAATATTGTGATCCAGCAACTACCAACAGGGCTTAGAAAGGAATAAAAAAAATAAAAAAACAGGAACTCTGTGAAGAATATAGGAAAGGTTATCTGGTCCGAAGTATATAACCAGAAAAAAATACCTGAGTGAGAGAGAAGACTTTAGCAGAGAAAAAAAGAAAGTAGTAAAAGAAGAAGCCAAAGAGAGAAGTAGCAAAAAATAGAAGTTGAGAAGGAAGCAGAGTGATGCTAATGGCCAGCAAAAGTAGGAAAAGTAATATACTGGAAGAAGAAAAGAAATAGAGAATGGCTTAAATAAGCTTTACGTGGGATTGCCTTAATTTAATATGTACATTTGGATTCTTTATCTTTGCAGAAGTTGACCATGAACCAAGTAAAAGAGGTTGAGTAAAAGCCCTTTTACACTGGCTAATGATTGGGCAAATTAACGTTTATACTCGATCCTGATCATTTCCCTGTGTAAACAGGCCAACAAACAGCCGATGAACGAGCAAACGATTGTTTATCGGCTGATTGGATCTTCATCTGTTAAGTTGCTTTTACACAAGCCGATTCTGTCCCCTCGCCGCTCATGTGCACACAGTTATATGGCCTATGTTGACAACCAACAGTTTAGCAAATATTTTATCTGCTGGTGTTGTGACATAGATGGTGTGTTTTGCATCAAGGGGAGACCTCAAATGACGTGAAGAATAGATGATCTTATAGAGTCCTCTCACTGGTCTAGTCTATGCCAAACATGTTAGAAACCCAGTGTGTCCACCTCCTGTCTGTTGGCCTTACATGAAATGTATGGCGTCATCAGCTGCTGTTAAACCTACCATGGAGTGGAACCTTGTTAGTCCCACTTTGGGCTCCATGTTAATAGAATTGGTTGTAATTAGTTAAGAGAGGGGAGCGGCAACCTTTCTTATGGACTCATTAGACAGCACATCAGGGTAAAGGCTTGGCTTTTTCAGGCCCATTTGAAGCCTGAGCAGGGGAGAGCATCCAAATGGTGAATTTGTGGAGCTGTTTTCTCTGATAACCAGGAATAATTAGATAACAGGCATAATTAAAGGAGGGATTAAAAATAAGGTGGAAGAGGAAAGAAACCAGAAATACTGCAAAATTCTGAAAACCTTTGAGAATATCTTGAATTTTGTATGTGGTGATTATGATTTAAGACAAGTCTCGAAGTGATGCTGTGGTTGTGTGAGCTTTATGCTAGGAATCCAGCGACTTTAGGTTATTTCTAACAAGAAATTGAGTGGGGTCGTAGTCAGGCCTTGGATCTTGGAAGGTAGTCTGCCAAAAATATTTGTGTTGGATGGTGTGCACCTAACAGAAATAGGATTGGACATTTCCAATGTTGGATTGCAGGACAGAGTTTAAAAAAAGGCATTAGTGTTGCTGGTGTGTGTGTGTGTGTGTGTGTGTGTGTGTGTGTGTGTGTGTGTTGGGGGGTGTGGGGGTGCAGCTGGCGTTAAATGTCTTGCAGTTGGCTCTTGGTATGTGGTTAGGTAGCTTAATAACGTTAGAAAGGATATATATTGTAATGAACAGGAGTCTGGCTGATAAGTCAAGTGGGGCATCAAGAGAATCTCATTTTGCAGTACAGGTTGAGTAGATATTTACATTGTTTGTCACTTGAGTGAATTGCCATAAATCCCATGAAAGATCATTCGTATTGTGAGAAATATTGTATGTTTACATTGCCAACCTGCTGAAAATAGAGAGTTTACTGCTAACAACCGAGAAAAATTCTTTAGAATGGACAATATATGTTCCAACCGAGAAGTTGTTTCTAGTACCATAGACATAGCTTTAAAGGGGTTGTCCGGTCCCTAAAAATTGATGGTCTATCCTCAGCAGCTGATCGGTCATGGTCCGACTCCCGAGACCCCCGCCGATCAGTTGTTTTGAAGGGGCCGCAGTGCACGTATGAGCGCTGCTTCCCCTTTTTTCTTATCTGCTCGTACTGTGAATCGTGGACACACATGTAGCGGCGGTTCACAGTACTAGAGCCTTCTGCCATTGAAGTGAATGTAAGTAATACTGTGAATCGCTGCTAAAAGCGTGTCGGCTATTCACAGTACGAGCAGATAAGGAATGAAGGGGAAGCAGGGCTTGTACGAGCACTGCGGCCCCTTCAAAACAGCTGATCGGCGGGGGTGCCAGTAGTCGGACCCCGAACCATCAGATATTGATGGCCTTTTCTGAGGATAGGCCATCAATTTTTAGGAACTGTACAACCCCTCTTATTATTATTAATCTTTACGTTTTTGGCCAGCTATAATACAAAGAGATTTGCAACATATCTTTACTAAGAAAACACATTGAAGACTGCCTTAATTTATCATATAAACTTAATATAAACCAACCAACAGAAAAAAACATTAGATGAATCATTCTGATATACATGCAGATTATAGCTTGAAAGTCTCACATAGTACATAAGTTATGACATTCTGTATTAAGGTAAACGAGCATAACTTGCAGTGAAATTGTTATAAATGTAATTGTTTTTATTATTCGTCATATTTCCTATTATTATGTATCTTATATGCTACCAAATCGTACAATCCAATTGAATACAATGCCTTGATCCCTGCCCCAGTGGAGCATTCAATTTATTTCTTCTAACCAACATACCTGATAGTCAGATGTGGTTTGGTCGGTGCCCAACATTGACATATCCACAATACAGGAAATTAAACTTATCAAAAAATGTTTCTTAAGTTTTCTTCCAATGTTAAATTTGGTAGTAAGAAAAAAATCACTGTAACTTCTTGGACGTCCGTTTTAAGTCTACAATGAATCTTCACTGCAGTGATCAGATATTAAAATCCTGTTCATACAAGGCTGTGTTATTCATGTACGGAGTTCACAAAATGAAAGTAAAGGTTCCCTTACTCTGATATACAGGACTGTTCAGAAGAAAGTGAAAGTGACATTGAATATGCTGAGGAAGGAAATAAGAAAATAGTTAAGGCTTCGTTCACATCTGTGAAGGGGTTTACTTATTATTTATTTATTTCAGTTACTTATATAGCACCAACATATTACGCAGTGCTGTACAGAGGTCCTCTTTTTTACTGTCCCCATTGGGGCTCACAATCTAAATTCCCTATTGGTATGTTTTTGGGGTGTGGGCGGAAACCAGCGTGGCAAGGCAATAGTGCTAACCACTGAGCCACCGTGCTGCAGTCCTTTTGGTCAGGGGAAACCATGAATGGAAACCAAACGGAAACCAGAGGTTTCCGTTTGCATTACCATTGATTTCAATGGTAATGCTTCTGTTGCTAATTCCGTTTATCTCTTCCGTACTCTACTGCGCTATTGATTCCGCTCAAAAAAACAGAAACCTTACAGAATGGACACAAACGGAAACAATTAGCAATGGAAGCATTACCATTGAAATCAATGGTAATGCAAACGGAAAGCTATGGTTTCCGTTTGGTTTCCATTCATGTGTTCGCCTGACGGAAAGGTCTGACGGAACCCATGAACAGAACCCGACGCAGATGTGAACGAAGCCTAATACATTAACATAAAAATGATGATCATGTCCAGATAGATATGGGATCGATAGATAAAGAGGGAGATAGATAGACAGACAGACAGACAGATAGATAGATAGATAGATAGATAGATAGATAGATAGATAGATAGATAGATAGATAGATAGATAGATAGATGATAGATAGATAGGCGAGGTGAGCCTGCTGCCTCAGGGAGCGCCACTTAGTTAGAAGGGGGGGGGGCGAATTTTGTGTTTTAATCTCAGTCAGCCAGGAGCCATGGAAGGGACGAACTGAGATGGGCTGGGCTAGGGGTGGAGCACAGGGGGCTGGAGCGCAGGGGGGTGCAGCGTAACTTAATTAGCAGATGTGCGCACGTCTGCTGGAGAACACTCCTCCTCTTTGACGCTGCACGAAGCATGCACTGCCAGAGAGGTGGAGCAGAGTGGTGATCTGTAAGGTGAGCCATGTTAAGACTAGAGCGGCAGACCGCTGCTTGCTGTGCTCAGACTCAGCCTCTTGCTTCCACTCTTTAAAAGTGACCAGGCCGACGCTAGGGGCAAGGGGGGTTACTGAGCATCTTGCTGACAGCAAAGGGCACTGAGGGGGGAAAAAATCCCCCATAGAGCCGTCAGTAGTTGCTATACTGAAGGGGCGGGGGGGGGGGGGGGTCTGAGCATCTGACTGACTGCAGAGAGCTCTGTGGGGGGATAATTGAGCGCAGAATTATCCTTCCCCATAGAGCACTCAGCAGTCAATAAGTTGCTCAGCCCCCCCCCCCGCAGTATAATCCCCACTCTAAAGACCTCAATAGTTATTATTCTACAAGGGAGGGTGTCAGAGCATCTGACTGAATCACTAGTTTATTAATGCCCTATCTCCTAACTAATCTAATATGCGCTATGATGCCGATAACTACAGTATAAATTGTGTTTAAAACGTATATTATTTGCAAAGTTATGTGCTTTTTTTCAAATTTTCGCCTCAGGCAGCAGAAAAGCTAGGATCGGCCCTGATAGGCAGTGTATAATAAATCATTGATTGGTTTGTCTATAGATGCTACACTGTTTCACAGCTATAAGTGTATATCTTTATTTTTTTTTATTTTTATTATCTAAGGATAAACTATTTGAGGCAGATTTACTATTGTGTTTGGATCTAGAAGTGATAAAAAATGAGCAAAATTTGGATGCAAAATAGTCGCAGTTTGGCGCAATATTGATGTTTGCATCTCACTAGACATTTTTTAGTAATGAAAAGGGGCATACTTAGCAGCTAAAGAGTTGTGACTTGTCAGAAAAGCACGTGGCTTAAAATGCTGGTGCAAAATTAGCCAAATCTAAAGTGGTGTGAGGAACAAACAAGTGCCTAAGAGGTTATGCAAGATGTGCCAAAATTATCATTCAGGTTGTATAACTGTGATAAATATGGCACATTTTGTGCTTGTCTGGTCTAAGTTTAAGCTGTCTAGCTATAAGGACACTGTCACACGGCAGTCAGAAGCGGGCTGAGCCAGGGGGAAGGGAGGTGTGTGCCCCCCGGGCCGGTTGTCTAGTAGATGATTAGGGCCACGGGGAGTTAAGGGTAGCGCAGGGGAGCATTGGAGAGAATGCCTGTGATACTCCTGCACAGAACATCTGACGTCCGGTGGCTGCATTATATGACGTCACATCTGATGTATAATGCAGCTACCCGTGGCCACACACTCTGTGCAGGAGAATCACAGCTCTTCTCTCCGACCAGGTTGTAATAACATATGGGGCCCTGCCGTTTGCTGCACTGCACGGCCCCATCACAAACAAGCAGGCAGGATGGAGGAAGAAGAAAGAAGAAGAAAGGGCTGAAGAGAAGCAGTAACACACAGCTCTCCTACCCTCCTGCCTGCAACATGTAACAGCTGATGAAGATGAAACTGTAAATGTTATGTGTGGGGGAGGGGATTCTTTACAAATCGCTCTTGAGGGGGATGGGGGACTTAACTGTAAGGCTCTGTTCACACTGAGTTTTTTTTGCAGGCAGATTTTGACCTGCCTGAAAATTCTTGCCACGATTTTCACAGTGTTTTTCGACCGCAGCCATTGAGTGCTGCTGACAAAAAACGCAGTGCAAGACTCTTTCTCTGCCCCCATTGATTTCAGTGGGAGGTCAGAGGTGGAACCGCGGCAAGGAAGATCATAACGCTTTTTTTTGCCACGAGCGGCTAAAAACTGTCACAGAAAAATAACACCTCCGTCTCCCATTAAAGTCAATGGGAGGTGGTTTTGGCCATTTTTGCTGCTGATTCTGATGCAGTTTCCGCATCAAAATCAGCGTAAAAAAAACTCTGTGTGAATTGTGCCAATATGTTTGGTGTGGGGTAGGGGATTATGTGTAAAACTTTTTGTGGGGGAGGGGGGATATGGCTATGAAAGCTATGTGGGGGAGGGGGAGCTTGACTGTGAATGTTATGTGTGGGGTGAGGGGATTCTGTTTAAAGACTATGTACACCTTTGAAAACATTTATATACATATATATATATATACAGTATATATATATATATATATATATATATTTTTTTTTTTTTTATTTATAAATATATATACACTACCGTTCACAAGATTAGGGTCACTTAGAAATTTCCTTATTTTTGAAAGAAAAGCACAGTTTTTTTCAATGAAAATAACATGAAATTAATCAGAAATACACTCTATACATTGTTAATGTGCTAAATGGCTATTCTAGCTGCAAACGTCTGTTTTTTAATGCAATATCTACATAGGTGTATAGAGGCCCATTTCCAGCAACCATCACTCCAGTGTTCTAATAGTACATTCTGTTTGCTAACTGTGTTAGAAGGCTAATGGATGATTAGAAAACACTTGAAAACCCTTGTGCAGTTATGTTAGCACCGCTGTAAACCGTTTTGCTGTTTAGAGGAGCTATAAAACTGACCTTCCTTTGAGCTAGTTGAGAATCTGGAGCATTACATTTGTGGGTTTGATTAAACTCTCAAAATGGCTAGAAAAAGAGAGCTTTCATGTGAAACTCGACAGTCTATTCTTGTTCTTAGAAATGAAGGCTATTCCATGCGAGAAATTGCCAAGAAACTGAAGATTTCCTACAACGATGTGTACTACTCCCTTCAGAGGACAGCACACACAGGCTCTAACCAGAGTAGAAAGAGAAGTGGGAGGCCCCGCTGCACAATTGAGCAACAAGACAAGCACATTAGAGTCTCTAGTTTGAGAAATAGACACCTCACAGGTCCTAAACTGGCAGCTTCATTAAATAGTACCCGCAAAACGCCAGTGTCAACGTCTACAGTGAAGAGGCGACTCCGGGATGCTGGCCTTCAGGGCAGAGTGGCAAAGAAAAAGCCATATCTGAGACTGGCTAATAAAAGGAAAAGATTAATATTGGCAAAAGCACACAGACATTGGACAGAGGAAGATTGGAAAAAAGTGTTATGGACAGACGAATCGAAGTTTGAGGTGTTTGGATCATACAGAAGAACATTTGTGAGACGCAGAACAACTGAAAAGATGCTGGAAGAGTGCCTGACGCCATCTGTCAAGCATGGTGGAGGTAATGTGATGGTCTGGGGTTGCTTTGGTGCTGGTAAAGTGGGAGATTTGTACAAGGTAAAAGGGATTTTGAATAAGGAAGGCTATCACTCCATTTTGCAATGCCATGCCATACCCTGTGGACAGCGCTTCATTGTAGCCAATTTCATCCTACAACAGGACAATGACACAAAGCACACCTCCAAATTATGCAAGAACTATTTAGGGAAGAAGCAGGCAGCTGGTATTCTATCTGTAATGCAGTGGCCAGCGCAGTCACCAGATCTCAATCCCATAGAGCTGTTGTGGGAGCATCTTGACCGTATGGTACGCAAGAAGTGCCCATCAAGGCAATCCAACTTGTGGGAGGGGCTTCTGGAAGCATGGGGTGAGATTTCTCCCATTTACCTCAGCAAATTAACAGCTAGAATGGCAAAGTTCTGCAATGCTGTAATTGCTGCAAATGGAGCATTCTTTGACGAAAGCAAAGTTTGAAGGAGAAAATTATTTCAAATAAAAATCATTATTTCTAACTTTGTCAATGTCTTGACTATATTTTCTAGTCATTTTGCAACTCATTTGATAAATATAAGTGTGAGTTTTCATGGAAAACACAAAATTGTCTGGGTGACCCCAAACTTTTGAACGGTAGTGTATACCAGATATGTATACAGAAATATCTTCATTTGATTACGACAGTGATACATTTCGCTCTCCTAGTGTTAGGGGAAGAGGCAGACCCCAATACCCCAACACAAATTTTCTCAAAGAGTACTATCTAAAGGGGAAATTTGTGTGTTAAAGAGAGGACTCTCATTTGTCCCTACCCCGACTTTTGACTTGTTTTCATGGGTCAAAGACCTACAACTGTTTAGGCGGAAGCTAAAATTAAAAAAAAAAAAATAAATTAATGACAGACGTAGGTGTCAGGAGTTGGGTTTAGAGGAGGAATATATGCCCCTTCTTAGGACTATGGGGGATTTACTCAAGTAAGGTGGTAGCCAACAGGAGAAGGTCCATTTACGGACTTGGCCTTGCCCTCAAATAAGAATCCACCTATGAGTGAAAATAGATTTACTGCCTGATTAGAACGATTAAAATACATTTTATTGATAGATACTAAAATAAGCTCTTGAAGCCCAATTACATATAACAACAGGCTCAGACAGGTGGTCAGCAGCAGAGAAGGTCTATTAGTAGTGGTAATATTATTCCACCCTTAGTTTTCTTATCAATATTACCACTACTAATAGACCTTCTCTGCTGCTGACCACCTGTCTGAGCCTGTTGTTATATGTAATTGGGCTTCAAGAGCTTATTTTAGTATCTATCAATAAAATTTATTTTTAGGGTATGTGCACACGATGAGAGGCTTTTACGTCTGAAAAGACAGACTGTTTTCAGGAGAAAACAGCTGCGTCGTTTCAGACGTAAATGCTGCTCCTCGTATTATGCGAGGCGTCTTTGACGCCTGTAATCTTGAGCTGCTCTTCATTGACTTCAATGAAGAACGGCTCAAATTACGTTGCAAAGAAGTGTCCTGCACTTCTTTGCCGAGGCAGTCAATTTACGCGTCGTCGTTTGACAGCTGTCAAACGACGACGCGTAAATGACAGGACGTCTGCACAGTACGTCGGCAAACCCATTCAAATGAATGGGCAGATGTTTGCCGACGTATTGTAGCCCTATTTTCAGACGTAAAACAAGGCATAATACGTCTCGTTTATGTCTGAAAATAGGTCGTGTGAACCCAGCCTAATCGTTCTAATCAGGCAGTAAATCTAGAAATTAACGGAACGTAAGATTCTTATCAATGTGCATAGTCTATGAGTGAAAATACACCAATTGATATGTTCTTGAAGGTGGTGACTGACCAGTTATCCCATATTTGTCGTAAAGGGGGCTGTAGCAATATTACCCCTGATGAACTTGAGAGTTTACGACTCCTTGAAAACGATGAGTCTATTATTATCAAGTCATCCGACAAGGGGGGCAATGTGGTCGTCATGGATCGCCAGGCATTTCTATGTGCCTCGGGATCCTTGACAACCGCAATTGCTATAAAATTATCCCCTCTAACCCTACTAACGCCTAGAAGAAGGCACTTAAAAACATTCTCCTAACAGCATAGGCTGATCACCTGATCGCCGGTCACTGAGTATCACTATGTCTCCTCCTGAAATACATGCCATGTGAACCTGTCAACTGAAAAATCATTCACTTCACTTTCATCATTCTAAGGGTATGTTCACACGCAGTGTTTTCAGCCATTTTTCGGGCCATAAACGTCCTGAAAAAAGGCTGAAAAATTGGAAGCAGAACACCTACAAACATCTGGTCATTGTTTCCAATGGGAAATACGGCGTTCAGTTCCGACGGTGCATTTTTTTACGTGACCGTTTTCCAAAAACGGCACGTAAAAAGATGGCCGCCAAAAAGAAGTGCATGTCACTTCTTGGGAGGTTTTTGGAGCAGTTTTTCATTGACTCTATAGAAAAACAGCTACAAAAACGGCTGTAAAAAACGCTGCCAAAAATGCGAGTTTGATAAAAAAAATGGCTGAAAATCAGGAGCTGTTTTCCCTTTGTTTAGTAAGTGTGTGAACATACCCTTAGCCTTTTGGTGTGTCCTATAGCTTCTGCCAGCTGCCATTTATACAATCACTCCGAAAATGGCAGCCGGACACTGCTTAGCAATTTCAAGACACCTTTTCCTGGCTTGTAGGAGGGGTGCTGAGATTCCCTCCCACATTTATGGCAGCTGTGAGTCAGGTTGCTTTGCCTTGCTGTAATTCTGGGAAGTGCTCCCTCTGGTGGCCAACATAGGAAAACATGTAAAATTATTATTTCATTTTTAATACTTTCCACAATGTGGAAGGAAAAAAAATACAGCAAAAAAACTTTAAAAATATAATAGAAATAAGTAACTTACTTTAAAAAAAAAAAGTTTAATTCGCGACACATTCCCTTTAAAGGCTATGTAAGCTTTAGAAGACATTTTTTTTTAACTAAAACAACAGTGTTTAATGCAACTTTGTAATTGGTTTTTATTAAAAAATAATATAGTTGTTGAGATACAGCTTCTGACATCAGGTTCGGCCATTTTGGCTTCCTTTGATGTATGGTTGTACACATCAATTGTACAAGATAGAGGTTTGGAAGCAGTGCAGTGTGTGCTCACCGGCTCGGATATGTCTCCTTGGTGTACACGATTTGTCCTTGAGCTGCTGTACTGAATACACTGACATAATTGTTTTATGTTTGGAGATTATTTTTACCGGCAGCGCAGAGGGACAAGCTAAGTGGAGGAACTATTATTGTTCCAGGAGGAACCTAATAATATATATATAGAGTTAAAATTCACACTTACCCACTCAGATAGGGAAATTCAAGAGACACTATGGTCTCCAAGAATGGTGACTATTTGGTATCAGATATTTCTAAAAAATACAACAGATAGGAACAACATGTTGAATTACCAGAGCCATAATCCCAAGAATATGGTTAATTCACTACCGTTAAGCCAGTTACTAAGGCCCCATGCACACGACCGTGCCCGCAATCACGGCACGCGATTGCGGGCACGGCCGGCCGCTGACTGACAGCCGCATTTTCGGGCCGTGCTCCCATACAAAGTATGGGAGCACGGCCCGCAAAATGCGAAAAAACGGACATGTTCCATAATTCCCGGAACATTTCCACGGCACTTACACCCTTCCGTAGTGCTACGGAAAGGTGTCAGTGTTCAGTGAAAGTGAATGGCTCCGTTTTTGCGGACCGCAATTGTGGTCCGCAAAAACGGAGGTTTTTTACGGTCGTGTGCATGGGGCCTGAGTTAGGAGGATTGTGAGGAGTGAGGACAATGTAAATAATCGGCTAGAAGAAATGTGCCAAAGATTTATATCTAGAGGGTATCCATTAAATGTGGTTCAACAACAGAAAAGGAAGGCCGTATGGTGGACAAAGAGTCACTCTTGGGTAGAAAGTGTAGAACGGACAACTTGCAATGAATCCCATTTGTGTCCATCTACCGCCCTCTTAGTAATGGGATTGGGGACAACCTGAGACAAAACAGGTCAATATTGGAAAGGGGTTGCTTAGGAATACCTGAATTTAAATCGCCTTCTCTGTTACCATACAGACGGAGTCCTAATTTAAGAGATCGGCTTGTCTGATCAGACGTTGTAACAAATAAATGTCCCCAACAGACGTATTTGAGCATGGCCGGCCTTAGCTATGTGCGACACGTGCGGTCGCACAGGGCGCCGGCCGCCATGCTGCAAGGGGGGCGCCAGTGGGTACGAGCAGAAGAGAGGAGAAATGTTCCTCCCTCTGCACTGTTGCGTGAAGTGAGCGCTGATTGGAGGAGCAGCAGGTGCCTCTGTCTGCTCCACCAATCGGCACAGCCTGTACTGCAGTGTCACACACACTCAGCACCTCAAGCAGCTCCTTCCTGCTGTGCTGCTGCCCCAGTGAAGACTCCTCCACGGAGCTCCAGAGTCAGGTAAGTGCAGCAGCTTTAGGGGGGATTCACACGAGCGTGTATTCGGTCCGTGCGGGCCGCGTGGTTTTCACGCGGCACGCATGGACCAATACAAGTCTATGGGGCAGTACAGACAGTCCGTGCTTTTTGCGCAGCGTTTGTCTGCTGCGCAAAAAGCGCGACAGGTTCAATAACTCTGCGTATTTCGCGCATCACGCACCCATTGAAGTCAATGGGTGCGTGAAAATCACGCGCACCACACGGAAGCACTTCCGTGGGACGAGCGTGATTCGCGCAACAGCAGTGAAAAGGATGAATGAAAACAGAAAAGCACCACGTGCTTTTCTGTTTCCAAGCATCCAAACGGAGTGTCTTTGCGAGGAGCGAACCCCGACAACCGAGGCAAACTTCACCGGGTTCGGCCAAACTCGTTTTGGCCGAACCCGGCAAAAAAATTTCCGGTCCGCGACGTCGGGAGAGATTCACTGTGCATGGTGCTGAAAGAGTTAAACTGTTTCAGCACCATGGACAGTGACTTGCGATCCCAAAATACATGAACCTGTAAAAAAAAACGAAGTTCTAACTTACCGATTACTCCTGTCTCCTTCCTGCAGTCCGACCTCCCGGGATGACACTTCAGTTCAAGTGACAGCTCCAGCCAATCACAGGCCAAGCACAGGCTGCAGCCAATCACAGGCTGCAGCGGTCACTTGGACTGCCGCGTCTTCCAGGGAGGTGGGGCCCGATGTCAAGAGAGGCGCGTCACCAAGGACGCGTCACCAAGGACGCGTCACCAAGGCAACGGCCGGGAAGTTCTCGGTAAGTAGGAACTTTATCTTTTTTTTTAACAGGTTTTTCGCTGTTGTGTTCGGCATTCACTGTCAAGGGTGCTGAAAGAGTTAGCTCTTTCAGCACCTTGGACAGTGACGGGCGTCGACAAGCCTCATCTCTATGATGCCGGCTGCGCGAAAATCACGCAGCCGCGCATCAGACACGCATGACACACGCAGCTGTCAAATGGTTTTTGCGCTCGCAAAACGCCGCGTTGTTTGCGCGCGCAAAAACGCAACGCTCGTGTGAATCTCCCCTTAGATTAATCTATGTCTATTTATGTGCTGTGTGAGGGAGGGGGAGAGAGTGGGCTTTATTTGATGTGTAACAGGATGTTTTTTTTTTTTTAAAAGATCGATTTTGTGGGGGAGGGGAGGCTAGGTTAGAGGTACTTTGTGTGTGTGTGTGTGTGTGTTTTTTTACAGATCGATTTTGTGGGGGAGGGGAGGCTAGGTTAGAGGTACTTTGAGTGTGTATTTTTTACAGATCGATTTTGTGGGGGAGGGGACATTGCCCTAAATGCTATAGGAGTGGGGGGATTCTTTATACATGTATTTTGTGGGGAGGGGGACTTCTGTATAGTTTATTTTGTGGTGTAGGAGCTTATTATGAATCATGGGGGAGGGGAACTTAGCGTTATGTATGGGGAGAAAGGATTCTTTAGGGTACGGCCACACGGAGCGGCCCTCACACTGTCGCAACGCGGCCAACAACCGCGCTTGGCACTATGTAGGAGCGGCTGTCCAATACCTCGTTAAGGGGTATTCCGGTTACACTCGCGTGCGCACTGCCGCTCCATTCATTCTCTATGGGAGCGCCGGAGATAGCCGAGTGCAGTGTTCTGCTTTTTCCGCCGCTCCCATAGAGAATGAATAGGGGGTAAGTTGTTGTAATTAGCAAAATCGTGCGGCCATAAAGGGTGTATTAATTCATGGCCGCATGTTAACGCTGGTAAACCGTCCCTTTATCTGCAAAATCGTGCGGCCATGAATTGTTTGACAGCCGCACTGAACATGGTGACGGCGTGGTTGTTAGCTGCGTTGCGACCGTGTCAGGGCTGCTCCGTGTGGCCTTACCCTTAGGCTGGATTCACACGAGCGCGTGCCTTTTGCGCACGCAAAAAACACGGCGTTTTGCCTGCGCAAAATGCATTTGACAGCTCCGTGCGGCAGCAGCATATGATGCGCGGCTGTGTGCTTTTCGCGCAGCCGCCATCATTATGACACTCCATTTGGATGTTTGTAAACAAAAAAGCAGGTGGTGCTTTTCTGTTTTCATTCATCCTTTTGACAGCTGTTGCGCGAATCACGCTGTTCGCATGGAAGTGCTTCCGTGTGCCATGCGTGGTTTTCACGCACCCATTGACTTCAATGGGTGCGTGATGCGCAAAAAACGCTCAAAGAACGGACATGTCATGACTTTTATGCAGCGGACTCACGCAGCATAAAAATCACGCACATGTCTGCACGGCCCCATAGACTAATATAGGTCCGTGCCACGCGTGTGAAAATCACGCGCGTTGCACGGACGTATATCCCGTTCGTCTGAATAAGCCCTTAGAGATAATATTTGTGGGGAGAGCAACTTGATTATAAGGGTAGGAACACACAGGGTGGATACCTAAAACCACACAGTGTATACATCCTGAGAACCGCAGGGAATTTCACCTGAAAAACAGCACCAAATTTTGGTGCAGTTTTTTTGGCAGAAAGACTTCAGAAATAAATTTAAAAAAAACTTCTTTCACTTATTATTATGGGGCACGAGGTGTGATGATTTTAACCTCCATGTGCCTCACATTAATAGTAATTAACCCCATCATGTACCTCACACATTAACCCATTATGACTGAGAAACATGATGGGGTTAATTACTATTAATGTGAGGCAAATGGTTAAATTCATCATCACACCTCGCGCCTCACATCAGAAAATGGAAGAACTTTTTTTTATTACTGTTGGCAAAATATCGTTTTGGTATCGAAATTGCAATACTACACGAAGTATCGGTATTGAAGTCCAAATTCAGGTGTCGTGACATCCCTACTACCTACAAAGGGGCTATGTGGCATGACCTACAAGGGGGCTGTGTGGCATGACCTACAAGGGGGCTGTGTGGCATGACCTACAAGGGGGCTGTGTGGCACGAAACTACAAGGGGGCTGTGTGGCACGAAACTACAAGGGGGCTGTGTGGCACGAAACTACAAGGGGGCTGTGTGGCACGAACCACAAGGGGGCTGTGTGGCACTACCTACAAGGGGGCTGTGTGGCACTACCTACAAGGGGGCTGTGTGGCACTACCTACAAGGGGGCAGTGTGGCACTACCTACAAGGGGGCTGTGTGGCACTACCTACAAGGGGGCTGTGTGGCACGACCTACAAGGGGGCTGTGTGGCACGACCTACAAGGGGGCTGTGGGGCACTACCTACAAGAGGGCTATGTGGCACTACCTACAAGAGGGCTGTGTGGCACTACCTACAAGGGGGCTGTGTGGCACTACCTACAAGGGGGCTGTGTGGCACTACCTACAAAGGGGCTGTGTGGCACTACCTACAAGAGGGCTGTGTGGCACTACCTACAAGAGGGCTGTGTGGCACGAACTACAAAAGGGCTGTGTGGCACTACCTACAAGAGGGCTGTGTGGCACTACCTACAAGGGGGCTGTGTGGCACGACCTACAAGGGGCTGTGTGGTACTATCTACAGGGGGCATCTGTGAGTGGTGGGCTGATGGTCATTTTACTGTGAGTGGACGGGCTGATGGTCATTTTACTGTGAGTGGGGGGCTGATGGTAGTTTTACTGTGAGTGGGGGGCTGATGGTCGTTTTACTGTGAGTGGGGGGCTGATGGTCGTTTTACTGTGAGTGGGGGGCTGATGGTCATTTTACTGTGAGTGGGGGGCTGATGGTCATTTTACTGTGAGTGGGGGGCTGATGGTCATTTTACTGTGAGTGGGGGGCTGATGGTCGTTTTACTGTGAGTGGGGGCTGATGGTAGTTTTACTGTGAGTGGACGGGCTGATGGTAGTTTTACTGTGAGTGGGGGGCTGATGCTCATTTTAGGGTATGTTCACACGGCAGCGTCCATTACGGCTGAAATTACGGAGCTGTTTTCAGGAGAAAACGGCTCCGGAATTTCAGACGTAATGGCATGTGCAGGCGCTATTCGCTGCGTCCATTACGGATGTAATTGGAGCTGTTTTTCTATGGAGTCAAGGGAAAATTACGTCTCAAGAAGTGACAGGCTTTTCTTTGACGCGGGCGTCTCTTTTACGCGCCGTCTTTTGACAGCGGCGCGTAAAAAAAATGACCGTCGGCACAGAATATCGTAAGACGCATTCAAATGAATGGGCAGATCTTTGCCGACGCTTAAACACCCGAATTACGTCCGTAAATAGTGTGTGTGAACCCAGCCTTACTGTGAGTGGGGGGCTGATGGTGATTTTACTGTGAGTGGGGGGGGGGGGGGCTGATGGTCTTCAAGTGGTTTCCACCTCTGACCTCCAATTGAAATTAATAGTAGGAAGAAAATAGCTTTGGCGCTCTTTTGGAGCTTTTTTTGCTGCGTCTTTTGCATTCGCTTCAACGGCTTAAAAAAAACCGCTAAAAGAACCCCATCAAATAACGCTGTCAATTCAAAAGCAGATTTTTTCTGCCTTACAAAAAAACGCTGTGTGAACATACCCTAAGAATGTAGTGCTTATTTTTAGCTATTTTCTGTCTTTCTCTAAACAATTTTTGGTAGGGGGGCCCTGAGGATTTTTTTTTTTTCCAGGGGTGGCTCAAGTCCGAAAAGGTTGGGAAACTCTGTAACAGGCTACAGAGGCGCCTGCAGCCTATGAGGCGCAGGGACAGGATCCCTGCGCAGTCGGCGTGATGACATCTCTGGATCAAGCCGGCCTATGCAAGGATCCTGTCAGGTGGAGGTGGGGGGCAGTATGGCACTGTCTACAAGGGGGAGGTGGGGGCTGTATGTCACTTTCTACAATGGGGAGGTAGGTGCTGTATGACACTGTTTACAAGGGGGCGGTGGGGGGCACTGTGTACAAGAGGGAGGTGGGGCTGTATGACACTACAAGGGGCAGATGGGGGCTGTATGGCACTACAAGGGGCAGATGGGGGCTGTATGACACTACAAGGGGCAGATGGGGGCTGTATGGCACTGTCCACAAGGAGGAGGTGGGGGATTATGGCACTGTCTACAGGGAGGCTGTACGGCACAATCTACAGGGGGCACTTTCTACTAGGGGGGCTGTGGGGGCATTATACTCTGGAGGACATCATACTGTGTAGGGGCACTACAGGGGACAATATAATGTGTGTGGCACTTAGGGGGCATAACACTGTGTGGGCACAATTAGAGGACAAAATACTGTGTCCTTGAAGGCGTTATAATATATTACATTATTAAATATTATACTGTGTGTGGGGCACTAAAGGGGCATTACACTGTGTGGGGGCACTATATAGGGCATTATACTGTGGGGAGGAATTATGCTTTTTTATGGGGCATTTTTTATAATGGCGTGGGGCGCCGAAAGATAATTTCGCACGGGGCACCATCTACCCTAAGGCCGGCCCTGTATTTGAGCATCCCGATACAGGGAGATTTCTCATGTTTATGATGATAATGTTGTAGTAATACGGTTAAAGGGGAATTCCTTGCACAGCCGTACACTGGAAAGGCATATAGGAATCTACTTTAATATTCATGCACCTCCAGTTATGTGGTCTATATGATAACCTGCAGGTAAGTGCCACGCAATTGGCTCAGATGATCGGAGGACGCCGACACATACCCAGCGAGCTATCCATAAGTGCGCATGGATTCCCTCAGTTGATGTTAAATGCGAGATTGTAATAGATTGGATTACACACCTAAGTCTCTGTTTAGAATGGATCATAGGGATTCATCTAGTTTCCCCCAATGCGGCCTGATATGGCGATGCCTGAAAATATTTCTGTACTGGATAGGGATTGTAGATTATTTAATAGCTATATTTGATATGGGACAGGAAGCAAGCATGTAGGAACACCTCGTATCTGGCCCCCTGACCATGTGCATACGACGCTGAAGCCATAGAGTGGATCCCTTCTGCCTCTCCTCCCTGTTTCTCTGACTCTCCAGCTCCCTGTGCTTTGCTAGCTCTAACATCAATACTGAGCGATTTCTTCACAGAACGGCCTTGCATTGCATGGTGTCTGGCGCCCTCTGCTGCTTGTTTCCAGTTACTGAAGTGGCATAGCATAGCTGAGGCCACTAACACAGATTGGTGCACTATGTTTCTCCTGCTGGCTGAATACTGAATTGGTGAAACACCGAACATTGCACATGGATTACTGAAGTCAGCTAAGTACTGTTACATACTTTGTTATATGCTATGCTCTGTAGATCATATGGCTTTGTCTGTATTGGCAATATAGATCATTTTCAGGTATACATTACTGCATTTCTCAATGCTTTTGTTATAAGAAATAACCTGCATGTGTATTCTGATGCCAGCCAGAGTAAATGCTAAATATGATCAGTCTCTGTTGTTTCCAGGAGATGTTTGCATTATATATAACATCATGAGAGACTGGGCTCAGTCCAGAGCACTTACATACTCTCCTTAGAGAACTTTGAGAAGATTGTTTGACTGTTGGCCATTAAAGCTAGGAGGCTGAAACCTTCCTCGGAGCCTTTTTGATTTTTTTTTTTTTAAATAGAAGTTAAGGGCCTGTCAGAAGGTAATACATCTCTTAAAAATAAAATCATTGATATGGAGGATAGGTCAAGAAGATGCAATATAAGATTATTGGGCTTCCCGGAACGGATTGAAAAACTGATTCTGAGGCTTTTGTTCAGAACTGGATAAAAGATCAAGTTGGGGCAAATCATTTGTCTCTAGGATTTGGAATAGATAAAGCACATATAATACCTGCTAAGCCATTATCCTATGGCACTAAGCTGAGGGCAATAATTGCAAGAATCCAGAGTTCAAAAGACAGGGACATCATCCTAAAGAAAGCTAGCGTATCATCGAATTTATTATTTGATAACATAAAAATATCTATATACCCAGATTATTCTTATGAAACAACTAAAAAGACAGGCGTTTACTCCAGTTAGGCCTCATTCCCACGACAGGGTTTCCCGGCCGGGTGCCGGCCGTTCATAAATCGGCCGGCACCCGGCTGCATTAGGAATAATAGACCCCTAATGGGGCTATTCACACGACCGATTTTTTGACGGCCGTGGAAACCGGCCGTCAAAAAATAGGACATGCTCTATCTTCGGCCGGATAACCGGTCGCCCGGCTCCCATAGAAGTCTATGGGGCTGGGTAATACACGGCCATCAGCGGGATGTGTCCCGAGTGATGGCCGGGTTTTCCGGCGCTTGCGCTCTATCTCCTCCTCCTCACAGCGCAGAGTGCATGTGAGGAGGAAGAGTTGATGCCATTCTGACGAATGGCATCGCTGTACACTGTGTGGCAGGGCCGGGGTGTACAGCAGGTGGAAGGGAGCGCTGCGCTGGCTCCCTTCCCCTGCTTGTTTTAAAAGCGCCCTGGCCCGGCGACACCTTCGATGGCGCCGCTAGCAGCTGCTACTACTGCAGCGACGCCACTATAGCAGAGCAGGGAGGTATCTCCCCGCTCTGCTATGTGCTAGCCGCACTTTAGCTCCTTGAAGGAGCGGAATCCTTTTGTTTTCGGGGATTCCGCTCCTGGACAGAGCGCTTGATGTCTCTGTCCATATCTGGGCAGTGACATCAGGGGAAACTCCTGAAGCGGAATCCCCGAACACATGGGGATTCCCCTTCAGGAGTTGCCGCTGATGTCACTGTCCAGATCTGCCCGGCCGATTTTACCGGCCGGCACTCGGGCTCGGGCGCGACCCGGTCGTGTGAATCCCGCCTTAGGAAAAAATTACATTTGTCAGGATTCAAATAATCCCTAATGTACCCAGCAAAGTTGAGGCTTGTACATCAGGACAAAGTCAATTTTTATTCCTACCAGAAAGAGGTTGAAAAATGGTGAGACTTAGAGGGTTTAAAATAATTATGTATTTATTCACAGGGAAAACGGGGTACATGTTTAGTGGAGAGGCCTGTTAGAAAAGACAAGTCAACACGGGGAGAGGAGAGGGGAGGGGGTAAAACTGGTATGGATGAGAAAAACAAAAATTGTTTTTCAGCTAATAGAATTAAGTTGTATAATTTTGGGGCCATTATTAAGGAATCCCCACAGTTTATACATATTGAATCCTACGGATGAGCATGAAAATAGTGGTTTGGGGTATAGGTGAGAAATGAAAGAGGTTCACAATTATGGGATATATAAAATCTCACTTTCCTTCAATTGCTTGTTTATTGGAAACGCACTTAACAAAAGAGACGATTAGTAGATTAGAGAATAGATGGTGGGCACAACAATTCTATTCTACACACTCCTCGTATTCTAGGGGTGTTACTGTACTTATTCACATGGGCACACAATGCAAAATCTTTGATAAGTATATAGATGAGGAAGGAAGGTTTGTCTTCCTTCACTGTATATTAAAAGAAACACTAGCTATTTTAGCATTTGTATATGTACCACGTCCGTTCTCATCCGTGGTGTTTAAAAAATTGTGTGTATTTATGTTGGGGAGAAACGACTGTCCTGTAATGTTTATCGGAGATATGAACTGTGTAATGGATGAGGCCATAGATACGTTTAACCCTGAAAGAGGCCCTAGAATTTTGGTAATAACGCCTTTGGCCAGAATAAGCGAAGAGTTGGGCCTGTTGGCTATCTGGCGCCTTAAGAACCCACAAAATCAATGCTTTTCTTGTTATAATGCCTCACATCACACAGTGACACGTATTGATATGGTGCTGTGCAGCGATTCCTTCATCACGTTAATTGGGAAAATGACATATGACACCAGAAGTATATCGGATCATCACGGGTTGTAGTGTTCTTTAAATCTTTCATGTTTCCCAAAAAAGTATTAGAATTAATCCGTACTGGTTCACTTTGATACAAAACTTAGATTTAATAAAAGCTCAGCTTAAAAGTATAATAGACATTAATTGGGGCTCAACTCCTGATTTAACCCCTTCACGCCGCAGCCCTTTTTCAGATTATCATTTTAGTTTTTTCCTCCCCATCTTCCAAAAGGCAGAACTTCTTTATTTTTCCGTCGATATAGACCTATGAGGGCTTGATTTTTGCGGGACGGGTTGTAGTTTTTCGTAGCACAATTTATTTTACAATATAATGTACTAGGAAATGGGTAAAAAATTATTTGTGGGGTAGAAAATGAAAAAAACAGCGATTCCTCAATGGTTTTTTGCGCACCGTTTTTACGGAATTCACTGTGCAATTAAAACAACATGTTAACTTTATTCTGTGGGTCAATATGATTACGGCGATACCAAATATACATAGTTTTTTTCTATATTTGACTACTTTTGCAAGTAAAAACCTAAGTTTAAAAAAGAAAATTTATTTTGTGTCGCCAAATTCCGAGAGCCATAACTTTTTTATTTTTCTGTCAATTAAGTGGTATGAGGGCTTATTTTTTTTGCGGGATAAGCTGTAGTTTTTAATAATACCATTTTGGTGTACATGCGATGTTTTGATAACTTTTTATTTTATTTTTTTTGTGGGAGATTAGGTGACCAAAAAATAGAGATTCTGGCATATACAATTTTTTTTTTCCGCGTTCACCGTGTGGGTTAAATGATTCATTGTAATAGTTCAGACAATTATGTTTACTTATTTATTTTTTTACTATGCTCTAAGGGGAAAATGGAAAAAGGGGGATTGTTTGAACTTTTAATTTTTTTTTTACATAAAAAAAACTGGATTTAACTCATTTTTACAATTCACTGAAGTGATAAATGAGTAAAACTTATAATTTTTATTGAATAACTCTCTAAAAACAGGGGTCCAATCACCACTGTGAAAACAGCCCACCGTGATTTATAAAAAGTGTATTAAACATATACTGCAATTGCTGGTTCGTTTGTGAACCCTCCTCAGATTGAGTATGCTTAAAAGTGTGGGATCAGCGTTTGAGCATTGGTGTATCAGTGAATGGGACCCTACAACACAACAGAGCCAGAAGTTTCCGCTTCTAAATACCCCAGTGCTGGGGTTACCCAAAGATACCACTGTCACCTACGCTATAATCCCTATCTCCTCTGACCCTACGCGTTTCTATGCATTATTTCATCAGGGGTCTATGTCTTTGTCATTCTGGCTAAGACGCCAGTGATATCAAACTGTAACAGATATTCTGCTACACACACACGGAAGCGTGCTCGCATGGCCCTAGGTGACAGTGGTATCTTTGGGTAACCCCAGCACTGGGGTATTTAGAAGCGGAAACTGCTGGCTCTGTTATATTGTAGGGTCCCATTCACTGATACACCAATGCTCAAACGCTGATCCCACACTTTTAAGCATACTCAATCTGAGGAGGGTTCACAAACGAACCAGCAATTGCAGTATATGTTTAATACACTTTTTATTAATCACGGTGGGCTGTTTTCACAGTGGTGATTGTACCCCTGTTTTTAGAGAGTTATTCAATAAAAATTATAAGTTTTACTCATTTATCACTTCAGTGAATTGCAATCTTTAGTACTTTGTGGGAGCACAAGTTAACTATCATAAAATACAGTGAATTATTTAACTCATTTTTACTTTTTTTATTAGTCCCCCTAGGGGACATCAACCAGCGATCATTAGATCGCTTGCACGATATACTGCAATACTAATGTATTGCAGTATATCGTGATTCTGACAGGTAACTGTTAAGCCCCATTTAAGCCCAGCATTTAATGAGTTAAACGAGCGGGATCGCGCTCGAGCGCGATGCCGCTAGTTACTCTGAAGTGTCGGCCGTAACAAACAGCCGACACCGGCATCGTATGGAGCGGGTTCACTCCGTGAGCCCGTTCCATACTTCCCCTACCCGACTTTGGTGTATGGATACGTCAAATGTCGGGAAGGGGTTAATAGTGTGGGACACAATAAAGGTGTTTATTAGAGGTATACTCTTTGGGAATGTTGTCAAATTAAAACGTGAATATAATAAAGTTGTAAGGGGAAAGAAATGTGAAAAAATTTACACTAAAAACTCAACGGAAGCCCTCTTGAGCGAGTGGAAAATATCACAGAAGGAGTACAAAGAATGTTTACTAAACAAAGCTTAAAATAAAATTTTCTTTTTAAGGAAAAAAGTTTCTGTGAAGCAGGTAGCCCGAATAAGATGTTAATAAACATTATTAAAGAGGCTCTGTCACCAGATTTTGCAACCCCTATCTGCTATTGCAGCAGATCGGCGCTGCAATGTAGATAAGAGTAACGTTTTTATTTTTAAAAAACGAGCATTTTTGGCCAAGTTATGACCATTTTTGTATTTATGCAAATGAGGCTTGCTAAAGTCCAACTGGGCGTGTTTAAAGTAAAAGTCCAACTGGGCGTGTATTATGTGTGTTACATCCGGGCGTGTTTACTTATTTTACTAGCTGGGCGTTCTGACGAGAAGTATCATCCACTTCTCTTCAGAACGCCCAGCTTCTGGCAGTGCAGACACAGCGTGTTCTCGAGAGATCACGCTGTGTCGTCACTCACTTCCTGCCCCAGGTCCTGCATCGTGTCGGACGAGCGAGGACACATCGGCACCAGAGGCTACAGTTGATTCTGCAGCAGCATCGGCGTTTGCAGGTAAGTCGATGTAGCTACTTACCTGCAAATGCTGATGCTGCTGCAGAATCAACTGTAGCCTCTGGTGCCCATGTGGCCGACACGATGCAGGACCTGGGGCAGGAAGTGAGTGACATCACAGCGTGATCTCTCGAGAACACGCTGTGTGTCTGCACTGCCAGAAGCTGGGTGTTAACGAACAGAAGTGGATGATGCTGATTCGTCAGCATCATACACTCCCATTCCTAACGCCCAGCTAGTAAAAGAAGTAAAAACGCCCAGATGTACACACATAATACACGCCCAGTTGTACTTTTACTGTAAACACGCCCAGTTGTACTTTTGCAAGCCTCATTTGCATAAATACAAAAATGGTCATAACTTGGCCAAAAATGCACGTTTTTTAAAAATAAAAACGTTACTGTAATCTACATTGCAGCGCCTATCTGCTGCAATAGCAGATAGGGGTTGCAAAATCTGGTGACAGAGCCTCTTTAAAGAGACTCTGTCACCAGATTTTCAAATCCCTATCTCCTATTGCAGCTGATCGGCGCTGCAATGTAGATAACAGGAACGTTTTTCTTTTTCAAAAGCGATCCTTTTTGGCCAAGTTATGAGCATTTTTATATTTATGCAAATGAGCCTTTCTTATGGACAACTGGGCGTTTTTAATCTTATTTCCAACTGGGCGTGTATTGTGTTCGTTACATCTGGGTGTGTTTACCTGTTTTACTAGCTGAGCGTTGTGAATAGAAGTGTATGATGCTGACGAATCAGCATCATCCACTTCTCTTCGTTACCACCCAGCTTCTGGCAGTGCGCAGACACACAGCGTGTGGGAGGAAGTGAGTGACGTCATAGCGTGATCTCGCGAGGACACGCTGTGTGTCTGTGCACTGCCAGAAGCTGGGTGGTAACGGAGAGAAGTGGATGATGCTGATTCGTCAGCATCATACACTTTCATTCAGAACGCCCAGCTAGTAAAACAAGTAAACACACCCAGATGTAACGAACACAATACACGCCCAGTTGGAAATAAGATTAAAAATGCCCAGTTGTCCATAAGAAAGGCTCATTTGCATAAATATAAAAATGCTCATAACTTGGCCAAAAATGCTCGTTTTTGAAAAAGAAAAACGTTACTGTTATCTACATTGCAGCGCCGATCAGCTGCAATAGGAGATAGGGGTTTGAAAATCTGGTGACAGAGCCTCTTTAAAAATCAAAATAAGGGTAATAATGTTTTAGCGTTGAGGAACAGGAAATGCTTAATAATTATAGATGACTCTATGATTAGAGATTAATTCTTTGAATACTATTCAAATTTATATAAGTCCAAGGTAAAGTATAGCAAGGTACAGTTAGAGGAGCATTTGGACTCTATCCCCTGGACTCAAATATCATGCACTCAAAGGGAACATTTAGACCTCCCAGTTACTCCCAGTGCTTTAAAGGGGGTAAAGGGTAATTCAGCCCCAGGTTTGGATGTGTTTCCCTTTGAGCTGTACAGAAAATACGAGGAGGAATTGCTTACAGCACTATATAGGACACTGTGCTCATCAATAAAGGTGTAATGTCCATGGTCACTAACCACGAACTCCTTCCATCCAGTCGATGCCCTTTTCTCTAGAGATGTCTGCACATGCGGCCGTCCTGTTCCACCACCAGGGTGTGCTCGTGAGCTCAGTCCAGACTTAAGGAGCCATAGCGCACACAGGTTGGAGATTGAGTTGATTTTTCCCAGACCACCCTGGGCTATAAGAAGGGCTGTGCCCCTCCCTGCAGTGCTTGAGCCTGTTTGTCTACCCTAGTCTGTCTAAGCAAATGGTCTCCTAGTGTTTCCCAGTTCCCAGTGCTTCCCGTTCCTGCCACCTGTAACCTGTATCCCGTGCTGTCTTGGTCAAGTACCAGGTTGAGCTGAAGTTTGACAGCTGTCAAGGCGGTATGGTCCAGTGGGTCCACGTACCCAACGTGACAGTAGGCTCAGGACATGGACCCCGCTGGTCAATACAAGACCATGATGACGTCACAAGAGATGGGGCGGATATGCTAGACCTCCAGTCTCAACAGTACCAACTTCTCCAGACCTTGAACATAATTGCACGTCGGCTGGAGGTGCAAGCTGCCGATCGTCTGACTAACACCTCCTGGCAGTGCTGATCCCAGATTTTCTTTGCCACTTCCTGACCGCTATGATGGAGACGCAAGGACCTGCCATGGATTTTTGAACCAGTGCCAGATCCACTTTAGCCTGTATGCAAGGGCATTTATGTCTGATGGCGCAAGGGTCACTTTCATCGTCTCTCTCTCCTCACTGGCAGGGCCCTTGCATGGGCGAATCCTATCTAGGAGAGACAAGGACCAGAGACACGTGACTTCCAAAGGTTCCTCCAGACATTTCGCACAGTGTTTGTGGAGCCCGGATGAGTCTTGTCTGCAGCCGCCTCCTGCTGAACCTACGCCAGGGAGACACCTCTATGGTCGAGTACGCCATCCACTTCCGCACCCTGGAGGGAGAACTGTTGTGGAGCAATGAGGCCCTGGTTGCTACATTCTGGCAGGGACTGTCTCCTAAGATTAAGGACGAGCTTGCCGCCCGAGATCTACCATCTACCTTGGATGACCTCATCCTTCTGGCCGCCCAGATTGATATAAGGATCCGAGAACAGCTCCAAGTAGGTCGTTGGGAGAAAGGACTCCCTAGTCCGGTCCCTACTTTGCAGCAACCCCTTCTGTCCTCAGATGCCGATGCTCCTAAGGAGTCTGTGGGAACGGACCAGTTTAAGCTATCTATCCAGGAGAGACAACACAGACGCATCTCGGGACTCTGTCTATATTGCTGCCTCGGAGGCCATCTTGTGCGTCTGTTTCCCCAAAAGCCCCAGAGCCTAGGATTGGTCGGAGAGACAACCTTGGGTAAAGAAGGACTTTCGTCTAAATTGTCCATTCCCGTGACCATAGTGTCCGACGAGAAAATGCATCAGGTCTCTGCGTATCTGGACCCTATATCCACCGCTAATTTAATTCGTAGAGACCTGGTGGATCTTCTCCAATTGCCCACTACCCCTCTGGAGAGGCCATTGATGGTTGCTTCTGTAAATCGACTACCTCTGCCAGACCCAATTATAGCTGTGACCAAGCTGCTGAGGCTCCAAGTGGGAGCCCTCCACTCCGAGCTCCTCTCGTTCTTTGTCCTGCCTAAGGCCGTCAACCCGTGCTGTTGGGTCTCCCTTGGTTCCGACTGCATGCCCCAGTCCTGGACTGGAATTCTGGAGAGGTTTTCCAGTGGGGCCTGAGTGTCTCAATCGTTGCCTGGTACAGATTAGTTCGATTCAGCCTCCTCTGCCTCAGTCCTTGTCAGGATTGCCTGGTCATTATTTTGCATTTTCGGACGTCTTCAGCAAGAAAGGGGCTGAGATGCTGCCCCCACACCGCGCGTATGACTTTCCTATCGACCTAGTTCCTGATGCTTCCCTTCCCCATGGTATGGTATATCCTCTCTTTTTGCCAGAGACTCTGTCCATGTCCGCCTATGTTAAAGAGAACTTGGATAGGGGCTTCATACAGAAGTCTTCCACCCCGGCAGAAGCCGGGTTCTTCTTCGTCAAGAAAAAGGATGGTTCTCTGCGTCCTTGCATCGACTACCAGGGTCTCAACCAGATCACGGTGAAAAATAGGTATTCGTTGCCATTGATCTCTGAACTGTTTGATCGTATACGTGCTGCCAAGATTTTTTCTAAACTAGACCTGGGTGGGTCTTACAACCTAATTCGGATTCGCCGGGGTGAGGAATGGAAGACTGCATTTAACACCCGTGACCGACACTATGAATATCTAGTAATGCCCTTCAGCCGGTGTAGTGCTCCTGCGGTCTTCCACGAGTTAGTTAATGACGTCTTCCGCGACCTCCTCCAATGTTTGTGTTGTGGTCTATCTTGATGACATCTTGATTTTTTTTTCCAGATCCAATGACTCATCAGAGGCATGTCCGTCAAGTTGTGCTGCGGTTGAGGGAGAATCGCCTGTACGCCAAGTTGAAGTTCATGTTTGAGAAAGATGCTCTACCCTTCCTGGGCTACATCATCTCGAATCAAGGTCTCAAGATGAATCTTGAAAAGGTAAAGTCTGTCCTGGAATGGCCATGCCCTCAAGGCTTGAGGGCCATACAGCGCTTCGCCAATTTCTACAGACTGTTCATTCCAAACTTCTCCTCACTGACATCTCCTATCTCTAACCTCACCAAGAAAGGTATGAACGCCAAGTTGTGGACTACAGAAGCAGAGTTCGCATTTAATAGCCTGAAGAGTGACTTCACGTCAGCCTGTATCATCCATCATCCAAATGTTTCTCGACAGTTCTCGTTGGAGGTGGACGCCTCCTCTGTTGGTGCTGGAGCACTCCTGTTCCAAAAAGGTTCCAAGGGCAAGTCAATGGTATGTGGCTATTACTATAAGCTCTTCTCTTCTGCAGAACGCAACTACTCGATTGGGGATCGGGAGTTACTGGCCATTAAATTGGCTCTGGAGGAGTGGAGACATCTATTAGAGGGTGCAGTTCATCCTATCTTGATATTTACGGACCACAAGAACCTCACTTATCACCAGACGGCCCAACGACTGAATCCTGGTCAGGCCAGGTGGTTGCTGTTCTTTGCCCGGTTCCAGTTTGAGCTCCACTACCGTCCAGCCAATGCCTTGTCCAGGTCATTCAAGACAGAGGACACTATGGAGTCTCCACAGAGTATCATTAACCCATCCTGCATCATCCCTGTCAACCCTAGGCGAGTTAGATACATTCCCCCAGGGAGGACTTTTGTGCGTCTGGCGGACAGAAGAAGAATCCTCCACTGGGAACACCGTTCCAAATTTGCAGGTCATGCGGGCGCCCGTAAGACCCGAGACCTGATTGCTCATCAGTTCTGGTGGCCCACCTTGCCCAAAGACATCATGGCCTTTGTCTCCTGCACGGTGTGAGCAGCAAATAAGGTTGCCCACTCCAAACTGGCGGGCCTGCTCCAGCCGTTGCCTGTGCCCGATGCCCCCTGGCAACATATTGCTATGGACTTTGTCACGGACCTGCCTCTCTCTGCTGGTTGCAGTACGGTCTGGGTGGTGGTTGTCCGATTCTCCAAAATGGCTAATTTCATTCCACTGACCGGCCTACCGTCCGCTTCCCAACTGGCCAATCTCTTTGTCCAACACATCTTCCGTCTGCACGGCTTGCCTCTACATATTGTGTCAGGGGGTTCAGTTCACCTCTAAGTTCTGGAGAGCCCTCTGCCTGCTTGGACTTTCCTCTGCCTACCATCCCCAGTCCAATGGTCAATTCGAGAGAATAAACCAGATTATGGAGAACTATCTACGACACTTTATCTTCAGGCAGCATGAATACTGGGTGCAACACCCTCGTATACCTCTTCCTGTTTCCACTACGTCCCAGGTGCCTGCAGCTGACTCTGCATTCAGAGACTTTCTACAAATCTGGCAGCAGACTCGATCTTCTATTCTTCTGGCAGTCGACCGCATGAAGAGAAAGGCAGACACAAGAAGACGAGAGCCTCCCCAGTTCCTTCCAGGTACTAAGATCTGGCTGTCCTCTAGGAATATCCGGCTGAGGATGCCATCGTACAAGT
This sequence comes from Rhinoderma darwinii, assembly GCF_050947455.1. Lineage (NCBI taxonomy): Eukaryota > Metazoa > Chordata > Amphibia > Anura > Rhinodermatidae > Rhinoderma > Rhinoderma darwinii. The sequence continues at coordinate 341,759,325 of NC_134688.1, read as the reverse complement.
TTTCTCCCAGGTTCCTTGGACCCTTCGAGATTTTGCAACAAATCAACCCTGTTTCCTACAAGCTTCGGCTGCCTCATACCCTCAAGATCCCCAACTCCTTACATATCTCCCTGCTGAAGCCGGTGATTTTGAACCGCTACTCCGAGACTTCCACTCCTGCAGTGGCTCCCAGCGGTACATCAGAGACTTTTGAGGTTAAGGAGATCCTGGACACTAAAAAAGTTGATTGGGAGGTGTTTGGTCTTGAAGAGAGGTCCTGGGAGCCAGAAGAGAATCTCAATTCTCCTACCCTCTTTAAGAGGTTTCTCTCTCGCTCTGGCCACAAGAGGAGGGGGCGTAAGAGGGGGGATACTGTATCATCTGTGGTCACTGACCACGATCTCCTTCCATACAGTCGACGCCCTTCTCTTCAGAGATGTCTGCACATGCGGCCGTCCTGTTCCACAGTGATCACCAGGGTATGCTCGCAAGCTCAGTCCTGACTTAAGGAGCCAAAGCGCACACAGGTGGGAGATTGAGCTGATGTTTCCCAGACCACCCTGGGCTATAAGAAGGGCTGTGCCCTGCCCTGCAACCCACTAGGTTGAGCTGAAGTTGTGCTGTGCTGTGTATCACGCCTGTCCTGCTACACCACGCCTGGAGCCTGCCTGCTGCCTAGTCCCAGCCGAACCTGTCTTCCTACTGTCTGAGCTACCACAGGTACACTATAAGAACTATAGACTGTGACCCGTGTCCTGTTGGCCAGCTGCCATACCGTCAAGGTGGTACGGTCCAGTGGGTCCACATACCCAACGTGACAAAAGGCATGTAAACTGCCAACTACCATGACAGAAGCAAAAATTATTTTGATATTAAAAAAAGATAAATGCCTAGTAAAGGTGGACTCATTAAGACCAATCTCACTGTTAAATACAAGCGTTAAACTTTTTGCAAAAGTCTTGGCAATTAGATTGGCAAAAATAATCACAACGGTAATTCATGAGGATCAAAACTGTTTTATTCCAGGCAGAACAGTGTGGCAAAGTGTCTGACGAGTCTTTGGTAATATTCAAGTGACATATGGGTGGGATCCCCGCTCCATCCGGTCTTTGGACGCAGTTAAAGCGTTCAACAGGGTGGAGTGAGGATACCTTTGGGCAGTGTTGAGGAAAATAGGATTTGGCAATTTTTTTATTGGATTGGTTAGATTACTATATACCGCTCCCAGAGCTAATATCCGGGTCAATGGGAAGAATTCAGAGTTTTTTTCTTAAAGCGGGGTATGAGGCAAGGCTGTCCTCTACCTCACCCTGTTATTTACCTTGGCGGTTGAACCCTTGGCCAATCTAGTCAGGACAGGCCAGTACATTGAGGGATTTGGTGCTGGGGTGAGAGAGGACAAAATTGGCCTCTACACGGATAACTTACTCCTGTTTGTGAAAGATCTAGAGGGTAAATTGCAGTATGTAATAGCCAAAATTCAGAAGTTTGTTTTTTTCTCTGGTCTTGAAATTAATTGGGCGAAAGCCACGTTGTTGTCCCTTCATTAAAGAAATGTAATACTACAAAATAAAATAAGTGATTTTACCCGGGTCAAACATTTTAATACCTAGGAATTTAAATCTACAATAAGATAGAATATTTTGGGGCTCTTAACCTTACCTGTATGATAAAAGAACTGGGGGGAAAATCAAAAATTTGGGGTAAACTACTTATATCAAAAGCTGACAGAATTATTCTGATAATGTAAAGGATCTGCCAGGCACAACTTCTGTGTATACTCCCATAGGTAATCAGTCTGCACCTGAGTCTATGTCTCTGAGACTGACTCCATCTTCCACCACTCAGGATGGCAGGCTTAGGAGTGGGAGAGCCTATCGCAGCCTGGCCAGACTGAGCTAGCTCCCGCCCTCTGTCTATTTATACCTGCCTTTCCTGTTCCTCCTTTGCTTGTGATTCTTCTCGTGTGGTTTCCTGGCCCAGCTGCAGCTTCTAACTATTTGATCCTGCTCCTTACTGACCCTGGCTTACTGACTACTCTCCTGCTCTGCGTTTGGTACCTCGTGCACTCCTGGTTTGACTCGACTCGTTCACCACTCTTGTTGCTCACGGTGTTGCCGTGGGCAACTGCCCCTTTCCCTTTGCTTTGTGTTCCCTTGTCTGTTTGTCTCGTGCACTTACTGAGCGTAGGGACCGCCGCCCAGTTGTACCCCGTCGCCTAGGTCGGGTCGTTTCAAGTAGGCAGGGACAGAGTGGCGGGTAGATTAGGGCTCACTTGTCCGTTTCCCTACCCCCGTCATTACATAATCACAAGCCCATATACCTAGTCTACCCTGCTCCCTGACACTACTATGGACCCCCTTGAGACCCTGGCCCAGCAAATGCAGGGTCTCTCCCTACAGGTCCAGGCCCTGGCTCAGAGGGTCAACCAGCCTGACGCTACCATGGTAGTGCCCCTCACCTCACCTCTTGAACCCCACCTCAAGTTGCCTGACCGGTTCTCAGGGGACCGGAGGACTTTTCTCTCCTTTCGGGAGAGTTGTAGGCTCTACTTTCGCTTAAAGCCTCATTCCTCAGGTTCTGAGAGCCAGCGGGTAGGTATAATTATGTCCCGGCTCAAGGAAGGGCCCCAAGAGTGGGCCTTCTCCTTGGCTCCTGACGCCCCTGAACTTTCCTCCGTTGATCGTTTCTTTTCTGCTCTCGGACTCATTTATGACGAGACTGACCGGACTGCCTTTGCCGAGAGTCAGCTGGTGACCTTACGTCAGGGTAAGAGACCTGTTGAGGAGTATTGTTCTGACTTTAGGAAGTGGTGCGTAGCTTCTCGGTGGAATGACCCTGCCTTAAGGTGCCAGTTTAGGTTGGGTCTGTCGAACGCCCTGAAAGACCTGCTTGTTAGCTATCCCTCTTCTGACTCCCTAGACCAGGTTATGGCTTTAGCGGTACGACTTGACCGACGTCTCAGGGAACGACAGCTTGAACGTTTTTGTGTCTTCCCCTCTGACTCCCCCATGATGCCTCCCGAGGTCCCGTTGCTTCGCTCTTCCACGGAAGACTCGGAGGTACCTATGCAACTCGGGGCCTCCGTGTCCCCCCAACAAGTTCCACAGGAAGAATGGTCTCTGCTTCTATTGTGGGGATGACAAGCATCAAGTGAACACCTGTCCTAGGCGTAAGAATAAGCAGCCGGAAAACTTCCGCGCCTAAGTGATCATCGGGGAGGTCACTTGGGCGCACAGGTATTTCCCGTAAATATGAAACTTAATAAAATCTTGCTTCCCTTTCAGGTCTCTTTTGGTGGTAGGTCTGCTACCGGCAGTGCCTTCGTGGATTCAGGGTCTTCTGCTAATATCATGTCTGTGGAATTTGCTATGTCTCTAGCTATGCCTTTGATTGATTTGCCTAAACCTGTCCCGGTAGTGGGTATCGACTCCACTCCTCTTGCTAATGGTTATTTTACACAGCATACCCCTGTTTTCGAACTCCTTGTTGGCTCCATGCATTTGGAGTAGTGCTCTGTACTGTTGATGCAGGGATTATCGTCCGATTTGGTTTTAGGCCTTCCCTGGTTGCAGTTGCATAGTCCCACGTTTGACTGGAATACTGGGGAGCTTACGAAATGGGGTAATGAATGCTTGACGTCATGTTTTTCTGTTAATTCTATTTCTCCCCCTGAGGAGGTGAACACGCTACCTGAGTTTGTTCAGGACTTCGCTGATGTTTTCTCTAAGGAGGCCTCCGAAGTGTTACCTCCTCATAGAGAATACGATTGCGCTATCGAATTGGTACCAGGAGCTAAGCTTCCTAAGGGTAGGATATTTAATCTTTCTTGTCATGAACGTGAAGCCATGAGAGGGTATATCCAGGAATGCCTGGCCAAGGGTTACATTCGCTCCTCTACTTCTCCGGCAGGTGCTGGCTTCTTCTTCGTAGGGAAGAAGGATGGTGGTCTTAGGCCATGCATTGACTACCGTAACTTGAATAAGGTCACAGTAAGGAACCAGTATCCCCTTCCTTTGATTCCTGATCTCTTTAATCACGTTCAGGGGGCCCAATGGTTCTCTAAGTTTGATCTACGGGGGGCGTATAACCTTATCCGCATCAAAGAGGGGGATGAGTGGAAGACTGCGTTTAACACGCCCGAAGGTCATTTCGAATACCTCGTCATGCCCTTTGGGTTGTGTAATGCTCCTGCGGTCTTCCAGAATTTCATAAATGAGATTTTAAGAGATTACCTGGGGGTATTTCTTGTAGTGTACCTTGATGACATACTGTTTTTTTCCAAGGACTGGTCCTCCCACATTGAGCAGGTCAGGAAGGTGCTCCAGGTCCTTCAGGAAAACAAACTGTTTGCGAAAACCGAAAAATGTGTGTTTGGGGTACAGGAGATACCATTTTTGGGTCAAATGCTCACTCCTCATGAATTCTGCATGGACCCCGCCAAGGTCCAGGCTGTGGCGGAATGGGTCCAACCTGCCTCCCTGAAGGCGTTACAGTGTTTTTTGGGGTTCGCTAATTATTACAAGAGATTTATTGCTAACTTCTCGGTCATCGCTAAGCCTCTTACGGACCTCACTCGCAAAGGTGCTGATCTCCTCCACTGGCCTCCTGAGGCTGTCCAGGCTTTTGAGGTCCTTAAGAAGTGCTTTATCTCGGCCCCGGTGCTGGTTCAGCCCAACCAAATGGAGCCATTTATCGTGGAAGTTGACGCATCCGAGGTGGGAGTGGGGGCTGTCTTGTCCCAGGGTACCAGGTCCCTCACCCATCTCCGCCCCTGTGCCTACTTCTCCAGGAAGTTTTCGCCCACTGAGAGTAACTATGATATTGGCAACCGCGAACTCTTAGCCATTAAATGGGCATTTGAAGAATGGCGCCACTTCCTGGAGGGGGCTAGGCACCAGGTAACGGTCCTTACCGACCACAAGAATCTGGTTTTCCTAGAATCTGCCCGGAGGCAAAACCCGAGACAAGCTCGATGGGCGCTATTTTTTACCAGATTCAACTTTTTGGTTACCTATAGGGCTGGGTCTAAAAATATTAAGGCTGATGCACTGTCGCGTAGCTTCATGGCCAGCCCTTCTTCGGAGGAAGATCCTGCTTGTATTTTGCCTCCTGGTATAATCATTTCTTCTATTGATTCTGATTTAGTCTCTGAAATTGCGGCTGATCAAGGTTCAGCTCCCGGGAACCTTCCTGAGGACAAGCTGTTTGTTCCCCTGCAATACCGGCTAAGGGTACTTAGGGAAAATCATGACTCCGCACTATCTGGTCATCCAGGCATCCTGGGTACCAAACACCTCATTGCCAGAAACTATTGGTGGCCTGGGTTGCCTAAAGACGTTAAGGCCTACGTCGCCGCTTGTGAGGTTTGTGCTAGGTCCAAGACTCCCAGGTCCCGACCAGCGGGCTTACTACATTCTTTGCCCATTCCCCAGAGACCTTGGACCCATATCTCCATGGATTTTATCACCGATTTGCCTCCATCTCAAGGCAAGTCGTTGGTGTGGGTGGTAGTAGACCGCTTCAGTAAGATGTGCCACTTTGTGCCCCTCAAGAAACTACCCAACGCCAAGACGTTAGCTACCTTGTTTGTCAAACACATCCTGCGTCTCCATGGGGTCCCTGTCAATATTGTTTCGGACAGAGGGGTACAATTTGTTTCATTGTTTTGGAGAGCCTTCTGTAAAAAGTTGGAGATTGATCTGTCCTTCTCCTCTGCCTTCCATCCTGAAACTAATGGCCAAACTGAGAGGACTAATCAATCTCTAGAACAATATTTAAGGTGTTTTATCTCTGACTGTCAGTATGATTGGGTCTCATTCATTCCCCTCGCCAAATTTTCCCTTAATAACCGGGTCAGTAACTCGTCAGGGGTCTCCCCCTTTTTCTGTAATTTTGGGTTTAATCCACGGTTTTCCTCCGTTTCACCTGGTAGTTCCAACAATCCCGAGGTAGAGGTCGTTCATCTGCAACTGTGCACAGTCTGGGCCCAGGTTCAGAAGAACCTAGAGGCGTCCCAGAGCGTACAAAAAACTCAGGCTGATAGAAGACGTTCTGCTAACCCCTTGTTTATGGTCGGGGATCTGGTGTGGTTATCGTCTAGGAACTTGCGCCTTAAGGTCCCTTCCAAGATGTTTTCTCCCCGGTTTATTGGGCCATATAAGGTCATTGAAGTCCTCAATCCTGTCTCCTTCCGACTGGAATTGCCCCCATCTTTTCGAATACACGACGTGTTTCATGCCTCCCTCCTTAAATGCTGCTCCCCGTCCTTGGCTCCCTCGAGGAAACCTCCTGTTCCCGTTCTCACCCCTGAGGGGGTGGAATTCGAGGTTGCCAAGATTGTGGACAGCAAGATGGTCCAAGGCTCCCTCCAGTACCTGGTCCATTGGAGAGGATACGGGCCTGAGGAGAGGACTTGGGTACCCGCCCGGGATGTTCACGCTGGGGTATTGGTCAGGAAGTTCCACCTTCGTTTCCCCAATAAACCAGGTCCACTTAGAAAGGGTCCGGTGGCCCCTCATAAAAGGGGGGGTACTGTAAAGGATCTGCCAGGCACAACTTCTGTGTATACTCCCATAGGTAATCAGTCTGCACCTGAGTCTATGTCTCTGAGACTGACTCCATCTTCCACCACTCAGGATGGCAGGCTTAGGAGTGGGAGAGCCTATCGCAGCCTGGCCAGACTGAGCTAGCTCCCGCCCTCTTTCTATTTATACCTGCCTTTCCTGTTCCTCCTTTCCTTGTGATTCTTCTCGTGTGGTTTCCTGGCCCAGCTACAGCTTCTAACTATTTGATCCTGCTCCATACTGACCCTGGCTTACTGACTACTCTCCTGCTCTGCGTTTGGTACCTCGTGCACTCCTGGTTTGACTCGGCTCGTTCACCACTCTTGTTGCTCACGGTGTTGCCGTGGGCAACTGCCCCTTTCCCTTTGCTTTTTGTTCCCTTGTCTGTTTGTCTCGTGCACTTACTGAGCGTAGGGACCGCCGCCCAGTTGTACCCCGTCGCCTAGGGCGGGTCGTTGCAATTAGGCAGGGACAGAGTGGCGGGTAGATTAGGGCTCACTTGTCTGTTTCCCTACCACCGTCATTACAGATAAAAGCAGTTTTATTACCTAAATTATTGTTTATTTTTGGAGTATGCCCAGTCGGGATCCAGCACTTCAAAATAATTATTATTATGTCCAATGAACTTATATGGGGGAGGAAAAGGGTTCGGATAAAACTAGATTTTTTATACCTTCCAAAGACAAGTGGAGGTTTGGCATTCGCTGAGATCCGCTTGTATTTTTTAGCAGCCCAACTACTTTACATTAAGGAATGGAACAAGGATTTGCTGTGTGTTATGTCTAAGACCAAAGGTCAATACTCCAATTTTTTTTAAGTGTTAGAGTCAGGCCAATTACTATCCGGTGTACTAGCAATTGTGCCAACAGCCCGTCATCTACATGACTGTTGTACTCTCATGGGTAAAATTATAGGAAGGAAAAGTTCAATAGAATTCTCGCCTTTATGGCATAATTCATGGTTCAAGCAGCTCAAGGATATCTCAGAGCATCCTCTCCTAAGACAAAAAGAAATAAGGCGTATACTAGAGGGGAGGAGGGAAAAATTAAATCATAGGAGCAACTTTATGCAGTTTTTGGTCTATCCTCAAAGGAAAGGTTCTCCTTTGCGCAATTAAAACCCGCCCTTGATCACTTGGACAATAAATTGCTTCTTTACAAGGATGTTACGAATGGCTTCTATTCAAGATTTTTCATCCAAGAAGTAGGGGTCAAGGCTCTAATATCTATAAAACATTGTTAGAAGTTAAAGAGGCTCTGTCACCAGATTCTCAAACCCCTATCTCCTATTGCATGTGATCGGCGCTGCAATGTAGATAACAGCAACATGCTTTTTTTTTAAAAAAACTTTCATTTTTGGCCAAGTTATGAGCTATATTATATATATGCAAATGAGCTTTGAAATGGACAAGTGGGCGTTTTTTTTCTGTGAATATTCGGAGAACGTGATTGGTTTATGTGCAGGGTAATGAACATACAGACAAGCAGTAGAAGACTGACTAAGGGCTGAGCATTTCATTGAATTCAGTCTTCTACTGCTTGTCTGTATGTTCATTACCCTGCACATAAACCAATCATGTTCTCCGAATATTCACAGCGCAACCAATCTGAAAGTTTACAGTGCTTGGGAATAAGTGACTGGGGCAGAAGAGGATGGAGGCGCAGCCTTATATAGTGGATCGAGCGGGTTCCCCAGCAGAATTTAAAAAAAACAGGATCCTGACCTGTCCACAGAGTTTAAGGCAGCACAGAGTATTTCAGGAGATGAGCGTGCGGATCTTGTGCGGGGTGGTGACTTGCCAATCATGTGAAGGTGTTATTGAGGACAGGAGTGGAGGAGAGGTAACAGACTGAGAGCTACGTAATGGTAAGAGCAGAGATCACAGCAGCACAGAATATTTCAGGAGAGGAGCGTGCAGATGTTGAGGAGTGTATGACGCTGACTGGTCACTGATTGGTCAGCGTCATACACGTAAAAACGCCCAGTTAAAAACACAATACACGCCCAGTTGGACATAATTGAAAAAAAAACGCCCAGTTGTCCATTTCAAACCTCATTTGCATAAATATAAAATAGCTCATAACTTGGCCAAGTTATGGAAGTCTTCATTCCTTGCCATGACTAAGAGCACGGTCGGTGCTTGAAACGCGTAGGCTCGGGCACACGCCCGCACCATCAACCATCCTGGGACTGCGTCTCGTTCTACATTTTATATCTTCTATTGTCAATAAAAGTGGGATCCACGTATCCTTTTTATCCCGACATAGCGCTGGATCATTTCTCCTTTTTTCTTGCAATGTTTTTATATATAATATCTCATTTTAACTTGCCTACACATTTCAAATAATTTTCCCATTTTTCAATATTCCTAAATTGAAATTTATCTGCATTAAAGAGGCTCCGTCACCAGATTCTCAAACCCCTATCTCCTATTGCATGTGATCGGCACTGCAATGTAGATATATTCTATTGTCAATAAAAGTGGGATCCACGTATCCTTTTTATCCCGACACAGCGCTGGATCATTTCTCCTTTTTTCTTGCAACTTCCACCGTGGGCCGTCGCGGAGATCCGTGCGAGGTGTCAGGCTGGGACGCAGGATTTGGTGAGCTGGAGGTTTCTCCCCATTTTTTCTATATAAAAACATTAGTAGAGCCTCATTAAACAGGAATCACCAATTGATACAATTCAATATAGTTCAAAGACTTTATTACACTCCGGTGTTCCTGAACAGAATCTATAAAAAAAAGTCATCTAACTGTCCCGGATGTATGGTAGTGAAGGCCGACTATTTGCACATCCTATGGAGCTGTCCGACAGTTATAACATTTTTGGTAGCAATCTCTAAAGAAATGTTGGACTGTCAGGAAGTGGATATTCTTTTCTCTCCCCAATTAGTATTACAGGGAGATGATTCTGCTTTAAATGTACCTAGACACTGGAAAAATGGTGTAATAAAGTTATTGTTTATCGCCAAACTTCAGATCATTAGAAAATGGATCTCTAACACTCCTAAGGCTATAAAAGCATGGATCCATAATGTGAAAACAATCATAAGTTATGAAAAAATAAACAACAATAGTACCTCCTGGAGTAACCTTAAAAATTGCTACTGGGGCCAATGGTAGTGATTCTATTCCTGTGTAATTTCTAGTAATTTTCAAGTAGTCTGATTCTATGCCTGTCTAAAGGTGGATAAGGGCGGAGGGGCATTATGGGGGGTGGGGGGTTGTCAAGGGTTATGGTAAAAGTTTTAAAAGTAATTTTGTATTATAAAGTGTGTATTGCAATATTCTGTTAAAAGTTATTCTATTCCTGTCAAATTTTGACACTGTGTTGAATAAAAATGTTCATTTAAAAAAAATAAAAAGTTATATTAATCATGAATTGTGTATCATTAAACATGTATTATGAATAATTAATAATGTATTATGTATCATGAATCTTGAATCATAAATCGTGTATCCTTAATCATTAATCACGAGTTATTGATCATGAATTATTAATCATGAATAATGTGTCATGAATCACTAATATTGTATTATGAATCATGTATCATGAATCAATAATCGTGAATCGTGAATCATGTATTATGAATCATGAAACATTAATCATTAATTATGAATAATATATAATGAATCATTAAACATGAATCATTTAATCATGAATAATTAATCATGAATCATGTAACATGATTCATAATACATGATTCATGATAAATGATTCAAGATTTATAATTCATAATACATGTTTAATGATTGATGATACATTATTCATAATTAATGATGATTCATGATTCATAATACATTATTCATGATTTCCGATTAATGATAGATAATAAATGATTTATTATTAATTATTCATAATACATGATTCATGATACATTATTCATGATGAATAATTCATGATTAATAATTCATGATTTATGATTTAAGATGTATAATTCATGATTAATGATACATGATTTATAATTCATGATTTGATTTATGATTCATGATTCATGATAAATGATTCCAGTGGCGTAACTACCGCTATAGCAGCCGTAACGGCTGCTACGGGGCCCGCGGCATGAGGAGGCCCGTGTCGCCCGCCGGCATGGGCCCCCTCCATCTCCGGAGGCTCCGCTAGCTGCCGCTATGGCTGCTACAGCGCGACGCCACTATACACTATGGCAGAGCAGGGAGGTTTCTCCCCGCTCTGCCATTAAAGGGGTTGTTCCTACATAAGACATGTATCCCCTATCCACAGGATAGGGGATACATGTGTGATCGCTGGCAGTGACAGGGAGAACGGGGGACCGAAAGTCCCCTGAAGTTCTCCATCACAAACCTCGGACTTCCGGGGTCTGTGTCAGCAGCTCCGTAGAAATGAATGGAGCGCCGGTCGCGTTTGTGCGCATGCGTGACCAGCGCTCCTTTCATTTTTATTGAGCTGCGCAGACTCCGGAAGTCAGAGGTTAGTCATGGAGAATTTCGGGGGACTTTCGGTCCCCCGTTCTCCTTATCAGTGCCAGCGATCACACATGTATCCCCTATTTTGTGGATAACCAGTAATCATGAATCATGCATCATAATTCATTAATCGTTTATCATGAATCATGTATCATGAGTTATAAATTTTTTTAATCATGAATCATTAACCCAATCCCGACATTTGCCTAATGGATACGTCATGGAAAGCTAGTGCTTCCCGCATTTTTCCGTATCCATACGACAAATGCATGGCGCCGTCTCAGAAGCTGAGTCCATGCCATCATCGCCGGATGTCAGTGGTGTATTACAGCTGACATCCGTCTGTAATGGCGGGGACCGAAATGAGCTTCGATCCCCGCCATTAACCCCTTAAATGCAGCTGTCAAAAGCTAATTAAATTGCAGGGGTTCCAGTGATTGCAATGGCATAGCTTAGCACAGAAATCTTCCAGGCCCCGCCCAGAGGCGGAGCCTGAAAGGCTTTCGTAGCCGACGGCAAGTTGGCGCCGGCTCAGGAGCTGAGCCGGCGTCATCAGCGGTGGATGTCAGCTGTATGTTACAGCTGACAATCCACCTGTAATGGCAGGAACCGGAGCTAGCTCCGATCCCTGCCATTAACCCCTTAGATGCAGCGATCGAAAGCGATCGCTGCATCTTAGAGGTTGCTAGCAGATTGGCTTGCTGTCAGTGAATGACTGACAGATCTAGTACAAAAAAACATACATATTTGGTTTCGCCGCGACCGTAACGGCCTGAACTATAAAAATATAATGTTATTTATTTCACGCGGTGAACGGCGTAAAAAAAACCCTTGAAAAAACTATACCAGAATTTCTGTTTTTTGGTCACTTTGCCCTACAAATATTGGAATAAAAAGTGATCAAAAAGTCGCATGTACCCAAAAATGGTACCAATAAAAACTAGAGCTTGTCCCCCAAGAAAATAGCCCTCATACCACTACGTCTATGAAAAAACTACATTAGTTAAAGCTCCAATAAGCAAGGAATTTAAAAATATGCAGTTGTGCAGGCACGATTGGAACATTTCTTCTGTTTCAAGCGGCAAATTATCAAGGCCCTAAAATTAGGGAACCAGGAAGGGGAGGGCTCAAACATATCTGCTGGAAGTGAGGGCGCCCGTATTATACCAGGACAACACTTCCTAGCAAAATTCCCCAAACTGCAAAGGTGCGGAGTGTGGACCAAAAGGGGGATAAGGAAGGACATTTATCAGTGTGACACCGGCCTGTGCAGATAGGATTGTGTTACAGCGTAACACACATCTATGGATTATTTTACCGTTTTTTTAACCCAGTTATTATACCTGACTATGCCCCTGATGTACTCTGCCCAGCTTACATATGCCCCACATTAGAAAACGGAATCACCAGCAATACTCAAACAAAACTACTACCAAGCAAGTCCACGCTCCAAAAGCCAAATCGTGCTCCCTTCGCTCTGAACCCTACAGCGTGCCCAAACAGCAGTTTACTTCCACATATATGGCATCGCCATACCCGGGAGAGCCCTTTTAACAATTTTTGGGGTGTGTGTCTCCAGTGGCATAAGCTGGGCACGACATATTTGCCACTGAAACAGCATATCTAGTGAAAAATTTTAATTTTTACTTTGCACCATCAGCAGCGCAATCATTTATGGAAAAGTCCTGTAGGGTGAAAATGCTCACTACACCCCTTAATAAATGCCTTGAGGAGTGCAGTTTCCAAAATGGGGTCACTTCTCAGGGGTTTCACATCAGAGCCTCTACAATTGTGAACCAATACTTTGTAAATCACCAAATTAGGCCTCAATTTTACATGGTACTCTTTCACTCCTGAGCCCTGTTAAATGTCGAGGCAAAATATAAAGGCCACATGTAGGGTGATTCTAAAACCAGGAAACACAGCATAATAATTAGAGAGCAGTCTTGTTATGGTGGCACAAGCTGGGCACCACATATTGGCATATCTATGGAAAAAAATCCAATTTTCACTCTGCAACATCGAGTGCTCACTGATTTCTGCAAAACCCCTGTGGGATTAACATTCTCACTACACCCCTAGGTGAATATCCTAAGGGGTGTAGTTTCCAAAATATGGTCACTTCTGGGGGGTTTCCACTGTTTTGGTTCCATAGGGGCTTTGCAAATGCTACATAGCGACCTGAAACCAATCTAGCAAAATCTGCACTCCAAAAGTCAAATGCCACTCCTTCCCTTCTGAGCTCTGCCGTGCGCCCTAACAGCAGTTTATGACCACATATGGGATATTGCTGTACTTTGTTGAGAAAATGAAAAATGCTGAGCTAAAACTACGTCTTATTGAAGAAAAGAGATTGTTTTTATTTTCACTTCCCAATTCTATAAAAAAAAAACTGTGGGGTCAAAATGCTCACTACACCCCTAGATGAATTCCTCAAGGGGTGTAGTTTCCTAAATGGAGTCACTTTTTGGTTGTTTTCATTGTTTTGTCCCGTCAGGGGCTCTGCAAATGTGACATGGCCTCCGCAAACCATTCCTGCTAAATGTGATCTCCAAAAGCCAAATAGTACTTTTTCCCTTCTAAGCCCTGCCGTGTGTCCAAACAGCCATTTATGTCCATATTTGGGGTATTGTTTTACTTGGAAGAAATTGCTTTACAAATTTTGTGGTGCTTTTTCCCCTTTAGTCCTTGTGGAAATGAAAAAAAATTAGCTAAACCTACGTTTTCTTGAAAAAAAATTAGATTTTAATTTTCACGGCCTAATTTCAATACTTTCTGCAAAAAAAACTTTGCGGTCAAAATGCTCACTATACCCCCTAGGTAATTTCCTCAGTGGGTGTAATTTCCAAAATGGGGGCACTTGTGGGAGGTTTCCACAGTTTTGTCCCCTCAGGGGCTCTGCAAATGTGACATGGCCTCCGCAAACCATTCCTGCTAAACCTACATTTTCTTTGGAAAAATTTAGATTTAAATTTTTACGGCCTAATTCCAATAATTTCTCCAATAAACCTGTGGCGTCAAAATGCTCACTATACCCCTAGATAATTTCCTTGAGGTATGTCGTTTCCTAAATGGGGTCACTTTTGGGGTATTTCCACTGTTTTGGCACCGCAAGAGTCCTTCAAACCTGACATGATGCTTAAAATATATTCTAATAAAAAGAAGGCCCCAAAAATCCTCTAGGTGCTCCTTTGCTTCTGAGGCCTGTGCTTCAGTACATTACCACACTAGGGCCACATGTGGGATATTTCCTAAATCTGCAGAACATGGGCAATAAATATTGAGTTGCATTTCTCTGGTAAAACTTTCTGTGTTACAATTTTTTTTTTATTAAAATTGAATTTCTGCAAAAACAAAATGAAATTTGTAAATTTCACCTGTACTTTGCTTTAATTCATGTGAAACGTCTAAAGGGTTAAGAAACTTTCTAAGAAACACTGCACGAGTTTGAAAATGAATAGCACAAAAACTGAGGTTTTATTGCTGGATAAACAGATGGATGTGGGATGGAATCAAGAGATTGGATTGAAAATTGTAAAAGACTAGATCAAATATCTGGGGATCTATATTGGGAGAGACATACATGATATTTACAGGAGGAATTTTGTGCCGGTACTGGATGATGCCAAAAGGAAACTAATATTTTGGAAGGATTGGTCATTATCATTATATGATAGGAAGAACCTAATAAAAATGGGGATCTTCCCTAGACTATTGTATAAGCTCCAAATGATTCCACTCCTATTGAAACATAATGACATAAATAATATCAATAAAGCCTTTCAGAAATTTACGTGGAGACACAAAATATCCTGTATGTCGATGAAGAATCTACAAAAAGATATTAGAGTAGGAGGGATATCCTTCCCGGACATCAGGGCATATAATATTGCTTGTATTGCAAGATATGTTATAGAGTGGATTAATGATAATAATACATTTGTTATTTGTAAAATCGAAAAACAATAAACAGTTTCAAACTTCTTTCCGTTCATATCTCCATCAATCACCGGGTGGGGGTCCCTTGAGGACAGGATCTTCGGTTTTGTTGAGAGACTCTAAAATAATATGGAGAATGCTAAGAAAAAGCTTTGATTTATCCTATAGCTTGTCAGGGTTTCTGACCATTAGGGAATATTTACAATCTAAAGGCTATCAGAATTATATAGAATGGAAAAAAAATGGGCTAAAAAAGGTATATGCAGAATCTCTGATTTGATGGATGAACAAAATAGAAAACTTAAAACCTTTGGCCAAATAAAAGAAAAATGTGATCTTGAGCAAGGGTTTTTCTTGCAACACATTCAAATATGCCACATAATACAAAAACAAGGGGATTTAAAAAAAAATGACTGGGTATCAAACAAAAGGAATTTGGAGATATGATGAGAGGTATGCAGGGGAGTCCATCGATTGCATTTATTAGAAAAAAAATCTCAGTTAAGGAGGATAGGAAAGGTATAAAAAATATATTAAAAATGCAAATGAGATCTGGATACACATATCTCGGAGGAAGAAGTAGAAGAACGCCTGGTAAAAGGATAGGCCCGGGTTAGGAGGGCAACGTCATCTGAAAATTTAATGGAGATGCAGTGTAAGGTAGGGGCTAGACTTTATAATTCATTTAATCTGCTTTACGAAATATATGTACCTAATTATACACGACGATGCCCAAAATGCGGGGAGATTAACGCAGGATTGATCCAT
This sequence comes from Rhinoderma darwinii, assembly GCF_050947455.1. Taxonomy (NCBI): domain Eukaryota; kingdom Metazoa; phylum Chordata; class Amphibia; order Anura; family Rhinodermatidae; genus Rhinoderma; species Rhinoderma darwinii. The sequence continues at coordinate 341,743,622 of NC_134688.1, read as the reverse complement.
TGTTTCTGGCTATGCCCGGCAATCAGAAGGTTGTGGGTTTTGGCAGAAAAATATATTAGCTATGTACTAAATAAAGAGGTAAAACTAGACGAATGGATGTGTTTTGGTACAGTTTAAACCGGGTGTAAAAGATAACTATCTTTCTGATCTAATTCATGTAATGACACTTTCAGTGAAAAAAGTTATTCTATCAGAGTGGGTATCAATGCACATTCCATCATTTCTGCAGGTTAAGAGATTATGGAAAAAAATATTATATTAACAGTGGATCGACAAAAATAAATTAAAAAGAGAGAATAATCCAGCTAGATGGAAAACAAAATGGGAGCCAATTGTTAGTAGAATATTATCTAGAGCAGAGTTTAAAGAGATGTACATAAATTAAAATAAAATGAAAGGAAAGAGGATGAGCATGGACCATGGATAGGGGGGGGGGGAGTATATTTGAAATATCTCTTTTGTCAATATAAATGTATGTTTATACAAAATTCCACCCGCGAGTTGAGTTGAGTTTTTTTTATATAGATGAAAAACCAAATAAAGCATTTAAAAAAAAAAGAAACTTTCTAAATGCTGTTTTGAATACTTTGAGGGGTCAAGTTTTTAAAATGGGGTGACTTATTGGGGGTTTCTAATATATCAGGCCCTCAAAGCCACTTCACAACTGAACTGGTCCCTGAAAAAATAGCCTTTTGACATTTTCTTGAAAATGTGAGAAATTGCTGCTAAAGTTCAAAGCCTTGTAACGTCCTAGAAAAATGAAAGGATGTTCAAAAAACTATGTCAATCTAAAGTAGACATATGGGGGATGTTAATTAGAAACAATTTTGTGTGGTATAACAGCCCGTCTTACAAGCAGATACATTTAAATTTAGAAAAACTGTGAATTTTCGCAATTTTTCACTAAATTTTGGTGTTTTTCACAATTAAATACTCAATGTATCGAGCTAATTTTGTCAGTAACATAAAGTTCAATGTGTCACGAGAAAACAGTCTCAGAATCGCTTGGATAGGTAAAAGCATTCCGAAGTTATTACCACATAAAGTGAAACGTCAGATTTGAAAAATGAGTCTCTGTCAGGAAAATCAAAAGTGGCCAAAGAGGGAAGGGGTTAAAGAGCCGCCTCAGGAGAAGCCTAAGTAGGCTCATCAGACAGCCCAAGACACGGACAGTCTGTATGGAGTGGAAGCCCGCCCTTCTCCTTCACACTCCAGCAAACCAGGCCCTATTCCGAGTTTTATACCCAAGCAACAGCAGAGAAAACCCTCTCTGCTGTGCATATTCCCTGGTCGCTTAAAGCCGGACAGTTTCTGTACTGTCCATTAGCTGCACTGCTACAATATATATATATATATATATATATATATAAGGTCCTGGACATCCTATCATATATATATATATATATATATATATATATATATGAGCAGTATAGTATTGTTTGAGCCACCGTACCACAAGTGTTGTAACCAAATAAGCTGATGTAATAATAGTTGTGTGTTCAGTAAAGATAATTGTCCAATGGTCATTTGGTCTGCGATTGTATTTGTTTTGATGGGGCGCTACTCGAGTAAGCCCAGCATTACAGAACGACCAGCTAGGAGTAGTAGAATTGTTAATATGGCCCCATTACAATCCATGTCCATGATTGGAAGTATTTATAGTGATAGTCTAAGAGAGAATATTCTTGAGATTATTGTTTCCATATCCGCACTGAACACACAAGTCACACCTGAGCTGTTATTTGCAGATAAATGTTGTATAAACCATACAACCATATGCATTGTATATCTTTTATTTTGACAATCTTGTGAGTCCACAAGTGAATACATTCTTTATTTAGTGTTTTACATTATGTTGAATTTAGGACATTCTCTACTAAAATATTTACCGTAACTTTGGGTGTAGTTGACAAAGTATGATAAAATTATTAATTATTACTCTCATCAGACAGTTGATTGTATATTGTCCATTTTTATAGTAAGTTTACACAGGTCGGATTTGCTGCGGAAAACAATGCAGTAAATCCGATTTAGATACTGTAAGTCCACTCCAAATCGTGTTTGATTTGGTGCAGATTTTTGACCAGATTTGCCGCTGCAGAGAAGATCAGGGGGGAATAGGGGATTAAAAAAAAAAGTCCATACTCACCTACTCCTGTCATCCCAGGAGGCTGGCTGTACAGAGAAGAACCCAGGAGAGCAGTGAGGCATTGCTACTAGAGCGCCAGGGGGAGAAGTCTGTTTTGTTTTTATTTTAGAGTAAAAAAAAATCCTTTTTCTTGCTTGTTATTTTTCCTGCGACGTCTCAGCTTTTCTGCAGGGAAACTCCCGACACTGATCATTTGCTGCAGATTTTTCCTTTCTCATTGAACTCAATGGAGAAATCTGAAACAAATGCGCAACCATTATGCAGCATAAATTGACATGTTGCAGATTAAAAATTCTGCACCGCAGTTCAATTTCTGCACATACATTTTCTGCAGCATGTAGATGAGATTTGTTGAATCGCATCCACTTTGCTGCTGCTGTAATACTCTGCAGATTTTCCGCCCACAAATCCAGAAGGAAAATCTGCAGCAATTTCATTACATGTAAACAGCATAAGTAACTATTGCGTTTTAAAAACTGTCTTGAAAAATAAATCGTAACTTGCCCTTTAATTATACTTTTATAGGTAAAATTTTTTATTTTAAAGCAACTCGTCGGTAATCAAACAACGGACTGAACCATAGATGGGTGGATAAAATAAAAGAGCAGGTAAACTGCAGCAATATGCTTAAAAAAAAAGAGAAGACGCAGTGAGACGAAGAACTTTCACTTTTTCATGTTTTTAATTGTATGGCTGCCTTTCTGTATCATATTTTTCATTTTGGTGACTCTTACCTGTTTTTGTAGTGGTACATTCCACTGTTTGTTGGCAGAGCTGGGCTCAGTTGCTATGACAACTGTTAGGGTATGTTCACACGGCGGGGGTCCGTAACGGCTGAAATTACGGGGATGTTTCAGCCTGAAAACATCCCCGTAATTTCAGCCGTACCGGCATGTGCAGGCGCTTGAACGCCGCGTCAATTACGGCCGTAATTAGCGCTGCTATTCATTGGAGTCAATGAATAGCGGCTCCAATTACGGCCAAAGAAGTGACAGGTCACTTCTTTGACGCGGGCGTCTATTTGCGCGCCGTCATTTGACAGCGGCGCGTAAATATACGCCTCGTGTGAACAGACAAACGTCTGCCCATTGCTTTCAATGGGCAGATGTTTGTCAGCGCTATTGAGGCGCTATTTTCGGGCGTAATTCGGGGCAAAAACGCCCGATTTACGTCCGTAAATAGGCCGTGTGAACATACCCTAATGCTGCAGCACTGGTCAGTTCAACTGCCACCCTACAGACCGCTTGAAGACCATTGCAAGACCAGTGCTGTGACCCTACGAATTGTATGGAGATGATGCTGTTTCTCACTCTACCCTGTTTCTGGACTGTAAGGTGAATACAGATGCCACCCAGACACCAGCATGTCTACTAAAAGTGTTGGTACAGAGGTAAGTGCCCTCATTTCACTACTAAATATTCCAGACCCCGTCATCCAGTGTAAAAGTGGCCAAGCATGGGAAGTCACCCTCCATTAATGTCTATGGGAGAAACGGTAACAGCTGAGCATGCTCCATCCTAGGGACCAGTGGGGTCCCATTGGTCAGACTCCCACCAATCAAACACATATCAAATTAATCTCCCTTAAATGTCCTTCACAGGAAAAAAAACCTTTATAAGGTCTCATGTGATTCCCTATAGCTCATATTTTGTATGTCTTTTTTCAGAAATAAAAACAAAAACATAAAATCACCTTTTTTTTTTTAAACATGTTTTTTATCACCCTCATTGCTCTTCTTTCATTTTCATATAAAAACAGAAATGTTATGGTTATAATGCTGGTCACTGACTGCTCATCTTCAATAGGGAAAGACCACCGCAGAACCGCCAGAGATAAAATTCGGAGATCATTTATAATTAGAGGGAGCAAAGTGAGTAATGATTTATACAGGATCACTGAGATTTATTAAGACTAGTGCAAGGGAAATGTGAAGCAGTTGCCCATGGCAACCAATCAAATTCCAGCTGCCATTTCTCAGTGGCCCTTTGGAAAATGAAAGCAATGATTGCTTTGGTTACTATGGACAACTGCTCCACTTTACATTGCCCAGTGAGCTTGTATAAATCTGTATTCAGTTTGCTCCCTTTTGTGACATCCTTGTGTTGCAACTTTATTTATTTTTATTAAATGTATGTTTTAGCTGTTATTTTATATTGACTTTTATTAAAAAAAGGTTCTATAATTTTTCAGATGCGGCCTTCATATATCCTCTATACTTAGAAGCTGCATCATTCACTAACACCCAAATCTGTCACTCAGCTGAAATGATGGCTCAGCTAAGAGCGGGTGTTGATCACATCTAAGTTGTTAGAGACACACAGGACCCACTCTCAGCCAAACCGTCAGTTCAGCTGAGTGATGGATATGGCTGAGAGCGAACAAAGCAGCATAAGTAGCGAGACTTGAAGAAATGGATAATAGTCCCGTATATCAGAGAACCCACATAGTGGTGATAGATAGCAGAAAGCCACCAACTTTGTAATCTCCACAAAAAGGAACAATGTTCTTGCACCTGATTGAGCCCTCTAGACCTCTGGGCCCTATTGCAGCTGCTATGGCTGTTACGGCTATAGTTACACCAATGTATGAACCTCAGCGCCATGAATCTGTGTGCAAATCATGAAATTAAGGTAGAATTAGGCCAGACAATGCTGTTAGGAAATGGCATGATATTTTTGTTTCACAGCATTTGAGCACCATGGCTGGCACTATGCATCGGCCCAGCTGGCCATTTTTTTTTTTTAAAGTGGCAGCATGGCTGACACTGTTTATGGGGTTAGCAGCCACTTTTTATGTGGCAGCTGGTAGGCAATGTGGTAGACAATGTATACCATGGTAATGCAACTGGGTTACTATGGCATCTAAAACATTTATTTTTTTGTGCCCTGCTAGAGCCGAGACTTTCATTTGCTGAAGAGTAAAGTCGTAGCTGTAAGAACACTTCACAATGGTCTAGCCCTGACAAAAATGAAAAGTAAAGCGAACCACCTCAGCCGTAAGTCACTGGATTTAAAGGAGTTGTCCGTATGCATTTTTTTATACTAACGACCTATCCACAAGATTGGTTATCAGCATATGATCGGCGGGGGCCCAACACCCAGACCCCGCAACGATCAGCTGTTTTGGCTGCCTCTGGAAGTTATGCAGTGGTCCGTGCCGGAAGCAGATGGCTTCGTTCACAGGATAACGGCCATGCTGCAGAACTGCAGCTCTGCTCTTATTCAAGTGAATAGGAGCAGAGCTGCAGTACTATAGCACAGCTGCAATACAGTGTACAAGCCATCTGCTTCCAACACCGGAAACTGCATAACATCCGATGCCTGGTTCGGGGTCTGGGTGTCGGACCCCCACCCATCACATACTGATAACCTATCTTGTGGATAGGTCATCAGTATGGAAAACCGTCCCATGCCCAGACAGCCCCTTTAATGTTTTTATGTTTATTGTTTTACTGTGCCTTTCCCTTCACATGATCAATATTATAATCATTATGATATGCCTGGTCTGCATTGTGATGATGCCCTTTATATCTCTTTATTTGGCCAGTCTATGGTATAATTGGAAATGGCCAGTCCATTTGTATATAATCTAAAAATGTAATTTAGTAAAACATCAATGGAAAAACGCCATCGTTTCTATAATAATAGGTATGTGGAATAGTATAACGTGCATTTGTTGCATAGTAATACAAGGGAAAACAGGGCTTTTACTTGAAGTTGATGGGAAAATACCATGGTAAAAAATGCAACAACACTCCAATGGATAAACCATACCGTTTATGGCTGCATTGTGTGAATAGAATTTTGCAAAACCCTATTCACAACAATGACACATTTACCGCAAGTAATAACCTTTTTATGTAAATGTTCTGTAGCGTAAAACTGAAAAGTAGAAATCATTTATAACTGCGATCCTCAACTGCATGTAAGAGAGAAGAACATCAGCCAACACAAGTTCATTAAAGGATTGTCCCATCAGAGACGAGAAAGGAGGAAGGGAAATGTAATATTACATAGTGACAAGTCAAATGAATGGCTATTTATGTTATATATAGACCACTCCAGTCCTCCAGAACAGGAACCGCTTTAACATATTGTCTCTCCATTTTGGCTCATAGACTGGGGGTTCCTGAGCGTCTAATCACCTTCTATATCTTCTTCATATACATGTCTTCATAAGACAACCCCTTTAAACAACACGTCCAGTATAGAAAACCTATATGTAGACATATCAGAGGTTTTCATCACTGGGGTGTAGTCTCTGATACCACCCACCATTCCCTAGAAAGAAGATGCTTGTAGCTCATTGGTATCTCAGTAGAGTATCTATTTACAGAGGCAGAATTTTAATACATTGTATATTACTTATCACTTTAGGTGCTGACACTTTTTAACATTTATTTAGCATTAGTACAGAACCACTTCAACTAATACTGCCATTCAGTAACCAAGCAGCAGTGTCCTAGTCACTTACTAGGACTGAATTTTGTAACACCTCAACTCAGAAATCAAATAATATCACCATCCCATGCCAAAATGATACTGCTATAGAAGGCCAAAAATGGGCACTTTATAGTAAGGCCTTACATTTCTAGAGTAAAACCAACTCAAAATGCCCAAATAAAGCCACAAGGAAGTGCTGTAATACCGCCCAGCTAAATGAATTTTGTAATAATATAAATTAAAGTTACTTTGTAATATACATCGTATTGAAATTTTGCTCCATATAGCAGCTACAAAAAGAACAGAATAACCTTAATCTACTTCCTTTGAGTTTTAAGTCAACAAATCCTTGTTCCCTCAATTATTCTGTGTTCGATGAAAAGTTAAAAAAAAACAACGTATCAGGATTGATTGATATTGCTACATCATGTCATGAAGATGTACTTAGTGCCGGTGTGACTGCTAGGACTGCCGCCTGTGAAGAGAATAATGCTGTATCGGCACTGGTTGGATTGATGCTGCTCCTTCCGCTATGTCTGGCATCTCTTGATCAGTATTAGTTTAGGCGGTCAGACATTATATTTGTTGGCATGTCCTAGAGATATGCCAGTAATTATGATAGGTAAACAACCATTACATGTAACAATGTAGAGGTTGTCCAACCCCATGACAATTTTTCCAAATAGCTTACATGTGTTTACAATAACAAAAGAAGTAATACTCACCTTACCAATACCCTGCCACTCCTGTTCCGACACTTTCATTGTCCCCCGCTGATATCTGTTTAGCTTTAGGCCTTATTCACACGAACGTGATAAACGTCCGTGTGTCGGCCGTTAAAACAACGGCCGTCACACGGACCTATATAATTCAATGTGGCCGTTCACACGTCAGTTGTTTCAACGGACCGTGGTAAGGGTCCATGAGAAAATAGGACATGACCTATTTTTTCACACTTCACGCATCCCTCCATAGACTCTAAGGCATTATTCACACGAGCACTGCGCATCTCGGACGTGAAAAACGACAGTTCTGCGGTGCGGGATGCGATGTCACGCATCCCCCATAGATTAGAGCCTATGGAGGGATGCGTGAAGCGTGAAAAAATAGGACATGTCCTATTTTCTCACTGAGCCTTCACATGGTCTGTTGAAACAACTGACGTGTGAACGGCCACATTGAATTATATAGGTCCGTGTGACGGCCGTTGTTTCAACGGCCGACACACGGACGTTTATCACATTCATGTGAATAAGGCCTAATCAATGGGGGATGCGTGACATCACGTCCCACAGCGCAGAGCACGGATGCACCTCGGACGTGAAAAACTACGCACACAGCGCTCGTGTCATTAATGTGTTGACAAGACATGTGGCTGCTGCAGACAATCACTGACTGCAAAGGTAAACCCAGTGGTGTGGACATATCACCACTACAGCCAGTAATTGACTACAGCGGTCACATGTCGTGTCGACACATCATTGCTGAGGTCAGAAGAACAGGAAGTAGCAGGCAACCAGGGACACGCTAGCATGGGAGAAAAGGGGATCAAAAAAATTTGGATTACTGTTTTTTTTATTATTGGTAAGGTGAGTATTATTATATTTTTTCAATTTTATTGGTAAGGTGAGTGTTGCTACATTTATTTTGTTATACCTATGCAAGTTGTTTGAATTTATTTTTTTAGCCTGTTTCAATTATGGATTAACAGAATTACTGAGTTTTGATTCTAGGCTATTGCAAATTTACTGTTTGAAAAGACTTAATAATGACAACAATTCTGTTTGAGAAATGGATGATGGTTTATTTGTATATTTATGACATATATTAGGCGACAGGTATGCTATCAGGGATCTCCCGTCCTCAAAATAAGTGCGGGTCCTACAGCTATTATCCACATCCATCAGACACATACTCTGGATATGCCATAAACATCTAAGATGAGAATATCCTTTTAAAGGACGAGTGTCGCGAAAAAAATATTTTTTATATCAATTTGCTTTTAATGTTTTATTAAAAAATGTTTTATTTATTTGTGTGTTTGTGTTTTACTTTTTTTTATTTTTTAACTTTTTCTTGTCTATGGGTGCTGCCATTTTTTTTTCCATCTCTGTATGTGTCGATTAACGACACATACAGACATGGAATACGGCACATACAGCCCCATAGTGAATGCGAACAGGGCCCTTTCCATCCACTATGCTGTACGCCGTCTGTGTGGGAGCGGCGCATGCCACACAGTCCAAATTGAAGGTTTTCGGCCGAGCGATGTCCGGCGCCATTTTCTTGTGGACCGGAAGCCGCGGCCGGACAGTAAGATTACTACTTCCGGTCGCGGCTTCCGGACTTGTGCACTTGGAGCGGAGGGAGCAGACGGAGCGGACGGACCAGAGGGAGCGGCGGCGGCAGGAGCAGGTAAGTTAGGTCTGTGTATGTACGTGTTTTAGTGTGTGATTACTACTGTATGTAAACCTACTACACTGTGTGTTAGCTCAAAAAATGGCGACACACATTGTAGGAGGTTTGACCGTTCAATCCCCTCCTTTCTCCTGGCACTAGCCAGGATAAAGGAGGGGGGATTCTGTGAGCTCACTAGAGCGAGTGAGTATTCTCAAATTTTGCAGCATAAAGCAATGTGGTTGCTTTACCACATGCCAATGCTTCAATTTTGGGAATTGCTCCATCTAGTGACCAGCACTGGGAAATGTTATAAATTAGAATCTAATTTATAATATTTCCTGATTCGTGAAAAAAATTAAAAAAATTAGAACAATGTTTAATCACTTATACACTAACTAGCGCTTCATGTGGTACAAGTTGGTGTGGTCTCTCAGGAAGGGCCATGAGGCAAGAGCAGGCCAGGAGGGAAGAGGAGACCCTTAGTGGAGCCAGGGAGCAGGAACAAGAGCGAGAACTTTGAGACTGTTTGTCCTTTTAAACCCCCACCCCCCGTGCACATCTGTGTGACCTCACAGGCTCATGCACGTGAAAGGGAGGGAGCCTGGGCCTCATGGAATTCCATTATCTAGTAGGGGGATGGAAGGGCAGTTGGAACTTCCTGCTTCCTGGATTAGTTCATTGTTTGTTTTACATCCCCCAGGGTGTCTGATTAGATGATACCTTTCTGGAGTGACAAATACATATATATATATATATCTATACTACATGTACATAGATATAAATATATAAAACACTTCCCTTTACAGATATCTTCTTTTTTCAAAATACCATGTAGCTGTCGTGGTATGGCACCATTTGCTGGTTAGGAAGTCATATGAGTTTATTTTATGTTATGGTGTTCAGTAAGTTTCTTTTAGTCTTTCAATCCAGTGAATCAACAGTTACTTTTAGTAAATTTGCGACCAGACTACTTCTGAGTACCACTGTACTATGGGAACCTTACTATTTTCTACTATTTACAATAAGTGGCACGAAACATTTGTAAAGACACCAATTGTGGAGATGGAGAGGAAAGGCTGAAGGGGAGGAGGAGGCCTTTATTTGAAGATAACAATTCTTGTGTTGTTATGTTCAAAAGTCTTATCTAGTAAGTTTCCCATAGCTCGCTATCTTTTTTTCCAAATTCTTCATGTACCCACTATCTGACAAATATAATAGAAGTAGCATTATTTACTCACCTAATATTCCAAGAGCTGTTTTACAAATGGTTGGAGACTCATATGTATATTGTGCTTAATGCCAATGCCTGTAGTGGTGCCATAGGCTTAGATAAAGAACCAGGACTGAAGCAGATTTTGAGAGCTTTTGTGTGATGATAAATTGTGTAGATTTAGGATATCCAGGGCTTGTTTGTTTTCCAATGTGTAGCTATCATCTGTGTTACTAGAGAATCGATACTTTTTCAACCTATAGAGTTATGAAATAGTTAATGATGGTGTTCATTATGTTATTTTAGTCTTTGAAGCCAGTGACTCCATAGGGACTTGTTTTTTGATTAAATTTGGCACCAGTCTCTACTTATTTGTCCCAGAGTAGTATGTGATATCTCATAGGCAGGGATTTGAAACTATTTTTTTAAGAATTCTGGACTGACTGGTTTCCTGGATGATGAGGTCTTAGGCTATGGGAACTTTACTGTCTGCTGATTTTTATAATAAGTAACGCAAAGAATTGGTAAAGACACCAATTTTGGAGATGGAGAGGAAAGGCTGAAGGGGAGGAGGAGGCCTTTATTTGAAGATAACAATTCTTGTGTTGTTATGTTCAAAAGTCTTATCTAGTAAGTTTCCCATAGCTCGCTATCTTTTTTTCCAAATTCTTCATGTACCCACTATCTGACAAATATAATAGAAGTAGCATTATTTACTCACCTAATATTCCAAGAGCTGTTTTACAAATGGTTGGAGACTCATATGTATATTGTGCTTAAAGCCAATGCCTGTAGTGGTGCCATAGGTTTAGATAAAGAACCAGGACTGAAGCAGATTTTGAGAGCTTTTGTGTGATGATAAATTGTGTAGACTTAGGATATCCAGACCTTGTACGTTTTCCAATGCATAGCCATCATGTGTTGTACTATAGAATCAATACATTTTGTAAAAAAAAAGTGCTTGTAAAGGGGTATACACTTCTGGGTGAATTAATTCTGTGTTTTCCTGTTTACTGTAAAAAAGTTGGGATTTTTTGGTATAGTTTTCAATTTTGTTTTATACTTGCACACATTTCATGTTAATGTTGTACTCTCATTTGATTTTGATTAGCTGTGTATAATAATGGAGATTTTATCTAGATTCTTTTACTATATTTTATATGTTATTCTGTTACATTGAAGTTAGATGTACCTCAAATAATATAGTTACATTGGTAATATGGTGAGATTGCTATCATATCACTGTGTCATTTCCATTATGTTCATCTAATTTCCAATGGAGATGTCTGGTCAGAAGTGGTTTGTTTGGTTCAATTGCTGGGCCCTCCTTGGATATTGGTGCTTCATGTGAAGTGGAGTAACTTAGGGTAGGTCCCTTTAGCTGGATTTGGTCAGGGCAATAAAGAGAGATGTAATGCTTATGTTATTGCTCCTCTCTCTCAAGGTAAAATTGTGTGGTCTGAGATGGTATCATGTTTGTTTTGGAGAAATACCACAGACCAATAACCTTGAAAGGTATTGGGAATAAAGAGGTCTGCTTTTTTCAAAATTCTGTGTAGGTGTCATAGTATGGCGCCATTTGCTGGTTAGGAAGTCATCTGATTTGATTTTAGTGATGGTGTTCACTGTGTTTTTTTAGTCTTTGAAATCAGTGACTCCACAGGGACTTGGTTTTGGTAAATTTGTCACCAGTCTCTACTTCTGTGTACCAGAGTAGTATGTGATATCTGTTAGCCAGGGGTTTGAAACTATTTTTTTAAGAATTCTGTACTGACTGGATTTCCGGATTATGAGGTCCTAGGCTATAGGAACTTTAGTATTTGCTGCTATTTACAATACGTGACACATAAGATTGGTAAAGACACCAATTTTGGAGATGGAGAGGCAAGGCTAAAGGGGAGGAGGAGGCCTTTATTTGAAAATAACAATTCTTGTGTTGTTATGTTCAAAAGTCTTATCTAGTAAGTTTCCCATAGGAAGGTATTGGGAATAGAGACATATTTTTTTTTCAAAATTCCATGTAGGTGTCGTGGTATGGCACCATTTGCTTGTTAGGAAGTCATATGAGTTTATTTTTCATGATGGTGTTCATTATGTTATTTTAGTCTTTGAAGCCAGTGACTCCATAGGGACTTGTTTTTTTATTAAATTTGCCACCAGTCTCTACTTATTTGTCCCAGAGTAGTATGTGATATCTCATAGGCAGGGATTTGAAACTATTTTTTTAATAATTCTGGACTGACTGGTTTCCTGGATGATGAGGTCTTAGGCTATGGGAACTTTACTGTCTGCTGATTTTTATAATAAGTAACACAAAGAATTGGTAAAGACACCAATTTTGGAGATGGAGAGGAAAGGCTGAAGGGGAGGAGGAGGCCTTTATTTGAAGATAACAATTCTTGTGTTGTTATGTTCAAAAGTCTTATCTAGTAAGTTTCCCATAGCTCGCTATCTTTTTTTGCAAATTCTTCATGTACCCACTATCTGACAAATATAATAGAAGTAGCATTATTTACTCACCTAATATTCCAAGAGCTGTTTTACAAATGGTTGGAGACTCATATGTATATTGGGCTTAAAGCCAATGCCTGTAGTGGTGCCATAGGTTTAGATAAAGAACCAGGACTGAAGCAGATTTTGAGAGCTTTTGTGTGATGATAAATTGTGTAGACTTTGGATATCCAGACCTTGTACGTTTTCCAATGCGTAGCTATCATGTGTTGTACTATAGAATCAATACATTTTGTAAAAAAAAAAGTGCTTGTAAAGGGGTATACACTTCTGGGTGAATTAATTCCGTGTTTTCCTGTTTATTGTAAAAAAGTTGGAAATTTTTTGGTATAGTTTTCAATTTTGTTTTATACTTGCACACATTTCATGTTAATGTTGTACTCTCATTTGATTTTGATTGGCTGTGTATAATCATGGAGATTTTATCTAGATTCTTTTACTATATTTTATATGTTATTCTGTTACATTGAATTTAGATGTACCTCAAATCATTATAGTTACATTGGTAATATGGTGAGATTGCTATCATATCACTGTGTCATTTCCATTATGTTCATCTAATTTCCAATGGAGATGTCTGGTCAGAAGTGGTTTGTTTGGTTCAGTTGCTGGGCCCTCCTTGGATATTGGTGCTTCATGTGAAGTGGAATAACTTAGGGTAGGTCCCTTTAGCTGGATTTGGTCAGGGCAATAAAGAGAGATGTAATGCTTATGTTATTGCTCCTCTCTCTCTCAAGGTAAAATTGTGTGGTCTGAGATGGTATCATGTTTGTTTTGGAGAAATACCACAGACCAATAACCTTGAAAGGTATTGGGAATAAAGAGGTCTGCTTTTTTCAAAATTCTGTGTAGGTGTCATAGTATGGCGCCATTTGCTGGTTAGGAAGTCATCTGATTTTATTTTAGTGATGGTGTTCACTGTTTTTTTTTTAGTCTTTGAAACCAGTGACTCCACAGGGACTTGGTTTTGGTAAATTTGTCACCAGTCTCTAGTTCTGTGCACCAGAGTAGTATGTGATATCTGATAGCCAGGGGTTTGAAACTATTTTTTTAAGAATTCTGTACTGACTGGATTTCCGGATTATGAGGTCCTAGGCTATAGGAACTTTAGTATTTGCTGCTATTTACAATAAGTGACACATGAGATTGGTAAAGACACCAATTTTGGAGATGGAGAGGCAAGGCTGAAGGGGAGGAGGAGGCCTTTATTTGAAGATAACAATTCTTGTGTTGTTATGTTCAAAAGTCTTATCTAGTAAGTTTCCCATAAGAAGGTATTGTGAATAGAGACATATTTTTTTTTCAAAATTCCATGTAGGTGTTGTGGTATGGCACTATTTGCTTGTTAGGAAGTCATATGAGTTTATTTTACATGATGCTGTTCATTATGTTATTTTAGTCTTTGAAGCGAGTGACTCCATAGGGACTTTGTTTTTTGATTAAATTTGCCACCAGTCTCTACTTATTTGTCCCAGAGTAGTATGTGATATCTCATAGGCAGGGATTTGAAACTATTTTTTTAAGAATTCTGGACTGACTGGTTTCCTGGATGATGAGGTCTTAGGCTATGGGAACTTTACTGTCTGCTGATTTTTATAATAAGTAACGCAAAGAATTGGTAAAGACACCAATTTTGGAGATGGAGAGGAAAGGCTGAAGGGGAGGAGGAGGCCTTTATTTGAAGATAACAATTCTTGTGTTGTTATGTTCAAAAGTCTTATCTAGTAAGTTTCCCATAGCTCACTATCTTTTTTTCCAAATTCTTCATGTACCCACTATCTGACAAATATAATAGAAGTAGCATTATTTACTCACCTAATATACCAAAAGCTGTTTTACAAATGGTTGGAGACTCATATGTATATTGGGCTTAAAGCCAATGCCTGTAGTGGTGCCATAGGTTTAGATAAAGAACCAGGACTGAAGCAGATTTTGAGAGCTTTTGTGTGATGATAAATTGTGTAGACTTAGGATATCCAGACCTTGTACGTTTTCCAATGCATAGCTATCATGTGTTGTACTATAGAATCAATACATTTTGTAAAAAAAAGTGCTTGTAAAGGGGTATACACTTCTGGGTGAATTTGTTCTGTGTTTTCCTGTTTACTGTAAAAAAGTTGGGATTTTTTGGTATAGTTTTCAATTTTGTTCTATACTTACACACATTTCATGTTAATGTTGTACTCTCATTTGATTTTGATTGGCTGTGTATAATCATGGAGATTTTATCTAGATTATTTTACTATATTTTATATGTTATTCTGTTACATTGAATTTAGATGTACCTCAAATCATTATAGTTACATTGGTAATATGGTGAGATTGCTATCATATCACTGTGTCATTTCCATTATGTTCATCTAATTTCCAATGGAGATGTCTGGTCAGAAGTGGTTTGTTTTGTTCAGTTGCTGGGCCCTCCTTGGATATTGGTGCTTCATGTGAAGTGGAATAACTTAGGGTAGGTCCCTTTAGCTGGATTTGGTCAGGGCAATAAAGAGAGATGTAATGCTTATGTTATTGCTCCTCTCTCTCAAGGTAAAATTGTGTGGTCTGAGATGGTATCATGTTTGTTTTGGAGAAATACCACAGACCAATAACCTTGAAAGGTATTGGGAATAAAGAGGTCTGCTTTTTTCAAAATTCTGTGTAGGTGTCATAGTATGGCGCCATTTGCTGGTTAGGAAGTCATCTGATTTTATTTTAGTGATGGTGTTCACTGTGTTTTTTTAGTCTTTGAAACCAGTGACTCCACAGGGACTTGGTTTTGGTAAATTTGTCACCAGTCTCTACTTCTGTGTACCAGAGTAGTATGTGATATCTGATAGCCAGGGGTTTGAAACTATTTTTTTAAGAATTCTGTACTGACTGGATTTCCGGATTATGAGGTCCTAGGCTATAGGAACTTTAGTATTTGCTGCTATTTACAATACGTGACACATAAGATTGGTAAAGACACCAATTTTGGAGATGGAGAGGCAAGGCTGAAGGGGAGGAGGAGGCCTTTATTTGAAGATAACAATTCTTGTGTTGTTATGTTCAAAAGTCTTATCTAGTAAGTTTCCCATAGGAAGGTATTGGGAATAGAGACATATTTTTTTTTCAAAATTCCATGTAGGTGTCGTGGTATGGCACCATTTGCTTGTTAGGAAGTTATATAAGTTTATTTTACATGATGGTGCTCATTATGTTATTTTAGTCTTTGAAGCCAGTGACTCCATAGGGACTTGTTTTTTGATTAAATTTGCCACCAGTCTCTACTTATTTGTCCCAGAGTAGTATGTGATATCTCATAGGCAGGGATTTGAAACTATTTTTTTAAGAATTCTGGACTGACTGGTTTCCTGGATGATGAGGTCTTAGGCTATGGGAACTTTACTGTCTGCTGATTTTTATAATAAGTAACACAAAGAATTGGTAAAGACACCAATTTTGGAGATGGAGAGGAAAGGCTGAAGGGGAGGAGGAGGCCTTTATTTGAAGATAACAATTCTTGTGTTGTTATGTTCAAAAGTCTTATCTAGTAAGTTTCCCATAGCTCGCTATCTTTTTTTGCAAATTCTTCATGTACCCACTATCTGACAAATATAATAGAAGTAGCATTATTTACTCACCTAATATTCCAAGAGCTGTTTTACAAATGGTTGGAGACTCATATGTATATTGGGCTTAAAGCCAATGCCTGTAGTGGTGCCATAGGTTTAGATAAAGAACCAGGACTGAAGCAGATTTTGAGAGCTTTTGTGTGATGATAAATTGTGTAGACTTTGGATATCCAGACCTTGTACGTTTTCCAATGCGTAGCTATCATGTGTTGTACTATAGAATCAATACATTTTGTAAAAAAAAAAGTGCTTGTAAAGGGGTATACACTTCTGGGTGAATTAATTCCGTGTTTTCCTGTTTATTGTAAAAAAGTTGGAAATTTTTTGGTATAGTTTTCAATTTTGTTTTATACTTGCACACATTTCATGATAATGTTGTACTCTCATTTGATTTTGATTGGCTGTGTATAATCATGGAGATTTTATCTAGATTCTTTTACTATATTTTATATGTTATTCTGTTACATTGAATTTAGATGTACCTCAAATCATTATAGTTACATTGGTAATATGGTGAGATTGCTATCATATCACTGTGTCATTTCCATTATGTTCATCTAATTTCCAATGGAGATGTCTGGTCAGAAGTGGTTTGTTTGGTTCAGTTGCTGGGCCCTCCTTGGATATTGGTGCTTCATGTGAAGTGGAATAACTTAGGGTAGGTCCCTTTAGCTGGATTTGGTCAGGGCAATAAAGAGAGATGTAATGCTTATGTTATTGCTCCTCTCTCTCTCAAGGTAAAATTGTGTGGTCTGAGATGGTATCATGTTTGTTTTGGAGAAATACCACAGACCAATAACCTTGAAAGGTATTGGGAATAAAGAGGTCTGCTTTTTTCAAAATTCTGTGTAGGTGTCATAGTATGGCGCCATTTGCTGGTTAGGAAGTCATCTGATTTTATTTTAGTGATGGTGTTCACTGTTTTTTTTTTAGTCTTTGAAACCAGTGACTCCACAGGGACTTGGTTTTGGTAAATTTGTCACCAGTCTCTAGTTCTGTGCACCAGAGTAGTATGTGATATCTGATAGCCAGGGGTTTGAAACTATTTTTTTAAGAATTCTGTACTGACTGGATTTCCGGATTATGAGGTCCTAGGCTATAGGAACTTTAGTATTTGCTGCTATTTACAATAAGTGACACATGAGATTGGTAAAGACACCAATTTTGGAGATGGAGAGGCAAGGCTGAAGGGGAGGAGGAGGCCTTTATTTGAAGATAACAATTCTTGTGTTGTTATGTTCAAAAGTCTTATCTAGTAAGTTTCCCATAAGAAGGTATTGTGAATAGAGACATATTTTTTTTTCAAAATTCCATGTAGGTGTTGTGGTATGGCACTATTTGCTTGTTAGGAAGTCATATGAGTTTATTTTACATGATGCTGTTCATTATGTTATTTTAGTCTTTGAAGCGAGTGACTCCATAGGGACTTTGTTTTTTGATTAAATTTGCCACCAGTCTCTACTTATTTGTCCCAGAGTAGTATGTGATATCTCATAGGCAGGGATTTGAAACTATTTTTTTAAGAATTCTGGACTGACTGGTTTCCTGGATGATGAGGTCTTAGGCTATGGGAACTTTACTGTCTGCTGATTTTTATAATAAGTAACGCAAAGAATTGGTAAAGACACCAATTTTGGAGATGGAGAGGAAAGGCTGAAGGGGAGGAGGAGGCCTTTATTTGAAGATAACAATTCTTGTGTTGTTATGTTCAAAAGTCTTATCTAGTAAGTTTCCCATAGCTCACTATCTTTTTTTCCAAATTCTTCATGTACCCACTATCTGACAAATATAATAGAAGTAGCATTATTTACTCACCTAATATACCAAAAGCTGTTTTACAAATGGTTGGAGACTCATATGTATATTGGGCTTAAAGCCAATGCCTGTAGTGGTGCCATAGGTTTAGATAAAGAACCAGGACTGAAGCAGATTTTGAGAGCTTTTGTGTGATGATAAATTGTGTAGACTTAGGATATCCAGACATTGTACGTTTTCCAATGCATAGCTATCATGTGTTGTACTATAGAATCAATACATTTTGTAAAAAAAAGTGCTTGTAAAGGGGTATACACTTCTGGGTGAATTTGTTCTGTGTTTTCCTGTTTACTGTAAAAAAGTTGGGATTTTTTGGTATAGTTTTCAATTTTGTTCTATACTTACACACATTTCATGTTAATGTTGTACTCTCATTTGATTTTGATTGGCTGTGTATAATCATGGAGATTTTATCTAGATTATTTTACTATATTTTATATGTTATTCTGTTACATTGAATTTAGATGTACCTCAAATCATTATAGTTACATTGGTAATATGGTGAGATTGCTATCATATCACTGTGTCATTTCCATTATGTTCATCTAATTTCCAATGGAGATGTCTGGTCAGAAGTGGTTTGTTTTGTTCAGTTGCTGGGCCCTCCTTGGATATTGGTGCTTCATGTGAAGTGGAATAACTTAGGGTAGGTCCCTTTAGCTGGATTTGGTCAGGGCAATAAAGAGAGATGTAATGCTTATGTTATTGCTCCTCTCTCTCAAGGTAAAATTGTGTGGTCTGAGATGGTATCATGTTTGTTTTGGAGAAATACCACAGACCAATAACCTTGAAAGGTATTGGGAATAAAGAGGTCTGCTTTTTTCAAAATTCTGTGTAGGTGTCATAGTATGGCGCCATTTGCTGGTTAGGAAGTCATCTGATTTTATTTTAGTGATGGTGTTCACTGTGTTTTTTTAGTCTTTGAAACCAGTGACTCCACAGGGACTTGGTTTTGGTAAATTTGTCACCAGTCTCTACTTCTGTGTACCAGAGTAGTATGTGATATCTGATAGCCAGGGGTTTGAAACTATTTTTTTAAGAATTCTGTACTGACTGGATTTCCGGATTATGAGGTCCTAGGCTATAGGAACTTTAGTATTTGCTGCTATTTACAATACGTGACACATAAGATTGGTAAAGACACCAATTTTGGAGATGGAGAGGCAAGGCTGAAGGGGAGGAGGAGGCCTTTATTTGAAGATAACAATTCTTGTGTTGTTATGTTCAAAAGTCTTATCTAGTAAGTTTCCCATAGGAAGGTATTGGGAATAGAGACATATTTTTTTTTCAAAATTCCATGTAGGTGTCGTGGTATGGCACCATTTGCTTGTTAGGAAGTTATATAAGTTTATTTTACATGATGGTGCTCATTATGTTATTTTAGTCTTTGAAGCCAGTGACTCCATAGGGACTTGTTTTTTGATTAAATTTGCCACCAGTCTCTACTTATTTGTCCCAGAGTAGTATGTGATATCTCATAGGCAGGGATTTGAAACTATTTTTTTAAGAATTCTGGACTGACTGGTTTCCTGGATGATGAGGTCTTAGGCTATGGGAACTTTACTGTCTGCTGATTTTTATAATAAGTAACACAAAGAATTGGTAAAGACACCAATTTTGGAGATGGAGAGGAAAGGCTGAAGGGGAGGAGGAGGCCTTTATTTGAAGATAACAATTCTTGTGTTGTTATGTTCAAAAGTCTTATCTAGTAAGTTTCCCATAGCTCGCTATCTTTTTTTGCAAATTCTTCATGTACCCACTATCTGACAAATATAATAGAAGTAGCATTATTTACTCACCTAATATTCCAAGAGCTGTTTTACAAATGGTTGGAGACTCATATGTATATTGGGCTTAAAGCCAATGCCTGTAGTGGTGCCATAGGTTTAGATAAAGAACCAGGACTGAAGCAGATTTTGAGAGCTTTTGTGTGATGATAAATTGTGTAGACTTTGGATATCCAGACCTTGTACGTTTTCCAATGCGTAGCTATCATGTGTTGTACTATAGAATCAATACATTTTGTAAAAAAAAAAGTGCTTGTAAAGGGGTATACACTTCTGGGTGAATTAATTCCGTGTTTTCCTGTTTATTGTAAAAAAGTTGGAAATTTTTTGGTATAGTTTTCAATTTTGTTTTATACTTGCACACATTTCATGATAATGTTGTACTCTCATTTGATTTTGATTGGCTGTGTATAATCATGGAGATTTTATCTAGATTCTTTTACTATATTTTATATGTTATTCTGTTACATTGAATTTAGATGTACCTCAAATCATTATAGTTACATTGGTAATATGGTGAGATTGCTATCATATCACTGTGTCATTTCCATTATGTTCATCTAATTTCCAATGGAGATGTCTGGTCAGAAGTGGTTTGTTTGGTTCAGTTGCTGGGCCCTCCTTGGATATTGGTGCTTCATGTGAAGTGGAATAACTTAGGGTAGGTCCCTTTAGCTGGATTTGGTCAGGGCAATAAAGAGAGATGTAATGCTTATGTTATTGCTCCTCTCTCTCTCAAGGTAAAATTGTGTGGTCTGAGATGGTATCATGTTTGTTTTGGAGAAATACCACAGACCAATAACCTTGAAAGGTATTGGGAATAAAGAGGTCTGCTTTTTTCAAAATTCTGTGTAGGTGTCATAGTATGGCGCCATTTGCTGGTTAGGAAGTCATCTGATTTTATTTTAGTGATGGTGTTCACTGTTTTTTTTTTAGTCTTTGAAACCAGTGACTCCACAGGGACTTGGTTTTGGTAAATTTGTCACCAGTCTCTAGTTCTGTGCACCAGAGTAGTATGTGATATCTGATAGCCAGGGGTTTGAAACTATTTTTTTAAGAATTCTGTACTGACTGGATTTCCGGATTATGAGGTCCTAGGCTATAGGAACTTTAGTATTTGCTGCTATTTACAATAAGTGACACATGAGATTGGTAAAGACACCAATTTTGGAGATGGAGAGGCAAGGCTGAAGGGGAGGAGGAGGCCTTTATTTGAAGATAACAATTCTTGTGTTGTTATGTTCAAAAGTCTTATCTAGTAAGTTTCCCATAAGAAGGTATTGTGAATAGAGACATATTTTTTTTTCAAAATTCCATGTAGGTGTTGTGGTATGGCACTATTTGCTTGTTAGGAAGTCATATGAGTTTATTTTACATGATGCTGTTCATTATGTTATTTTAGTCTTTGAAGCGAGTGACTCCATAGGGACTTTGTTTTTTGATTAAATTTGCCACCAGTCTCTACTTATTTGTCCCAGAGTAGTATGTGATATCTCATAGGCAGGGATTTGAAACTATTTTTTTAAGAATTCTGGACTGACTGGTTTCCTGGATGATGAGGTCTTAGGCTATGGGAACTTTACTGTCTGCTGATTTTTATAATAAGTAACGCAAAGAATTGGTAAAGACACCAATTTTGGAGATGGAGAGGAAAGGCTGAAGGGGAGGAGGAGGCCTTTATTTGAAGATAACAATTCTTGTGTTGTTATGTTCAAAAGTCTTATCTAGTAAGTTTCCCATAGCTCACTATCTTTTTTTCCAAATTCTTCATGTACCCACTATCTGACAAATATAATAGAAGTAGCATTATTTACTCACCTAATATACCAAAAGCTGTTTTACAAATGGTTGGAGACTCATATGTATATTGGGCTTAAAGCCAATGCCTGTAGTGGTGCCATAGGTTTAGATAAAGAACCAGGACTGAAGCAGATTTTGAAAGCTTTTGTGTGATGATAAATTGTGTAGACTTAGGATATCCAGACCTTGTACGTTTTCCAATGCATAGCTATCATGTGTTGTACTATAGAATCAATACATTTTGTAAAAAAAAGTGCTTGTAAAGGGGTATACACTTCTGGGTGAATTTGTTCTGTGTTTTCCTGTTTACTGTAAAAAAGTTGGGATTTTTTGGTATAGTTTTCAATTTTGTTCTATACTTACACACATTTCATGTTAATGTTGTACTCTCATTTGATTTTGATTGGCTGTGTATAATCATGGAGATTTTATCTAGATTATTTTACTATATTTTATATGTTATTCTGTTACATTGAATTTAGATGTACCTCAAATCATTATAGTTACATTGGTAATATGGTGAGATTGCTATCATATCACTGTGTCATTTCCATTATGTTCATCTAATTTCCAATGGAGATGTCTGGTCAGAAGTGGTTTGTTTTGTTCAGTTGCTGGGCCCTCCTTGGATATTGGTGCTTCATGTGAAGTGGAATAACTTAGGGTAGGTCCCTTTAGCTGGATTTGGTCAGGGCAATAAAGAGAGATGTAATGCTTATGTTATTGCTCCTCTCTCTCAAGGTAAAATTGTGTGGTCTGAGATGGTATCATGTTTGTTTTGGAGAAATACCACAGACCAATAACCTTGAAAGGTATTGGGAATAAAGAGGTCTGCTTTTTTCAAAATTCTGTGTAGGTGTCATAGTATGGCGCCATTTGCTGGTTAGGAAGTCATCTGATTTGATTTTAGTGATGGTGTTCACTGTGTTTTTTTAGTCTTTGAAACCAGTGACTCCACAGGGACTTGGTTTTGGTAAATTTGTCACCAGTCTCTACTTCTGTGTACCAGAGTAGTATGTGATATCTGATAGCCAGGGGTTTGAAACTATTTTTTTAAGAATTCTGTACTGACTGGATTTCCGGATTATGAGGTCCTAGGCTATAGGAACTTTAGTATTTGCTGCTATTTACAATACGTGACACATAAGATTGGTAAAGACACCAATTTTGGAGATGGAGAGGCAAGGCTGAAGGGGAGGAGGAGGCCTTTATTTGAAGATAACAATTCTTGTGTTGTTATGTTCAAAAGTCTTATCTAGTAAGTTTCCCATAGGAAGGTATTGGGAATAGAGACATATTTTTTTTTCAAAATTCCATGTAGGTGTCGTGGTATGGCACCATTTGCTTGTTAGGAAGTTATATAAGTTTATTTTACATGATGGTGCTCATTATGTTATTTTAGTCTTTGAAGCCAGTGACTCCATAGGGACTTGTTTTTTGATTAAATTTGCCACCAGTCTCTACTTATTTGTCCCAGAGTAGTATGTGATATCTCATAGGCAGGGATTTGAAACTATTTTTTTTAAGAATTCTGGACTGACTGGTTTCCTGGATGATGAGGTCTTAGGCTATGGGAACTTTGCTGTCTGCTGATTTTTATAATAAGTAACGCAAAGAATTGGTAAAGACACCAATTTTGGAGATGAAAAGGAAAGGCTGAAGGGGAGGAGGAGGCCTTTATTTGAAGATAACAATTCTTGTGTTGTTATGTTCAAAAGTCTTATCTAGTAAGTTTCCCATAGCTCGCTATCTTTTTTTCCAAATTCTTCATGTACCCACTATCTGACAAATATAATAGAAGTAGCATTATTTACTCACCTAATATTCCAAGAGCTGTTTTACAAATGGTTGGAGACTCAAATGTATATTAGGCTTAAAGCCAATGCCTGTAGTGGTGCCATAGGTTTAGATAAAGAACCAGGACTGAAGCAGATTTTGAGAGCTTTTGTGTGATGATAAATTGTGTAGACTTAGGATATCCAGACCTTGTACGTTTTCCAATGCGTAGCTATCATGTGTTGTACTATAGAATCAATACATTTTGTAAAAAAAAGTGCTTGTAAAGGGGTATACACTTCTGGGTGAATTAATTCTGTGTTTTCCTGTTTATTGTAAAAAAGTTGGACATTTTTTGGTATAGTTTTCAATTTTGTTTTATACTTGCACACATTTCATGTTAATGTTGTACTCTCATTTGATTTTGATTGGCTGTGTATAATCATGGAGATTTTATCTAGATTATTTTACTATATTTTATATGTTATTCTGTTACATTGAAGTTAGATGCACCTCAAATCATTAGAGTTACATTGGTAATATGGTGAGATTGCTATCATATCACTGTGTCATTTCCATTATGTTCATCTAATTTCCAATGGAGATGTCTGGTCAGAAGTGGTTTGTTTGGTTCAGTTGCTGGGCCCTCCTTGGATATTGGTGCTTCATGTGAAGTGGAATAACTTAGGGTAGGTCCCTTTAGCTGGATTTGGTCAGGGCAATAAAGAGAGATGTAATGCCTATGTTATTGCTCCTCTATCTCAAGGTAAAATTGTGTGGTCTGAGATGGTATCGTGTTTGTTTTGGAGAAATACCACAGACCAATAACCTTGAAAGGTATTGGGAATAAAGAGGTCTGCTTTTTTCAAAATTCTGTGTAGGTGTCATAGTATGGCGCCATTTGCTGGTTAGGAAGTCACCTGATTTGATTTTAGTGATGGTGTTCACTGTGTTTTTTTAGTCTTTGAAACCAGTGACTCCACAGCGACTTGGTTTTGGTAAATTTGTCACCAGTCTCTACTTCTGTGTACCAGAGTAGTATGTGATATCTGATAGCCAGGGGTTTGAAACTATTTTTTTAAGAATTCTGTACTGACTGGATTTCCGCATTATGAGGTCATAGGCTATAGGAACTTTAGTATTTGCTGCTATTTACAATAAGTGACACATAAGATTGGTAAAGACACCAATTTTGGAGATAGAGAGGCAAGGCTGAAGGGGAGGAGGAGGCCTTTATTTGAAGATAACAATTCTTGTGTTGTTATGTTCAAAAGTCTTATCTAGTAAGTTTCCCATAAGAAGGTATTGTGAATAGAGACATATTTTTTTTTCAAAATTCCATGTAGGTGTTGTGGTATGGCACCATTTGCTTGTTAGGAAGTCATATGAGTTCATTTTACATGATGGTGTTCATTATGTTATTTTAGTCTTTGAAGCCAGTGACTCCATAGGGACTTGTTTTTTTATTAAATTTGCCACCAGTCTCTACTTATTTGTCCCAGAGTAGTATGTGATATCTCATAGGCAGGGATTTGAAACTATTTTTTTAAGAATTCTGGACTGACTGGTTTCCTGGATGATGAGGTCTTAGGCTATGGGAACTTTACTGTCTGCTGATTTTTATAATAAGTAACGCAAAGAATTGGTAAAGACACCAATTTTGGAGATGGAGAGGAAAGGCTGAAGGGGAGGAGGAGGCCTTTATTTGAAGATAACAATTCTTGTGTTGTTATGTTCAAAAGTCTTATCTAGTAAGTTTCCCATAGCTCGCTATCTTTTTTTCCAAATTCTTCATGTACCCACTATCTGACAAATATAATAGAAGTAGCATTATTTACTCACCTAATATTCCAAGAGCTGTTTTACAAATGGTTGGAGACTCATATGTATATTGGGCTTAAAGCCAATGCCTGTAGTGGTGCCATAGGTTTAGATAAAGTACCAGGACTGAAGCAGATTTTGAGAGCTTTTGTGTGATGATAAATTGTGTAGACTTAGGATATCCAGACCTTGTGCGTTTTCCAGAGCGTAGCTATCATGTGTTGTACTATAGAATCAATACATTTTGTACAAAAAAGTGCTTGTAAAGGGGTATACACTTCTGGGTGAATTAATTCTGTGTTTTCCTGTTTACTGTAAAAAAGTTGGGATTTTTTGGTATAGTTTTCAATTTTGTTTTATACTTGCACACATTTCATGTTAATGTTGTACTCTCATTTGATTTTGATTGGCTGTGTATAATCATGGAGATTTTATCTAGATTTTTTTACTATATTTTATACGTTATTCTGTTACATTGAAGTTAGATGTACCTCAAATCATTATAGTTACATTGGTAATATGGTGAGATTTCTATCATATCACTGTGTCATTTCCATTATGTTCATCTAATTTCCAATGGAGATGTCTGGTCAGAAGTGGTTTGTTTGGTTCAGTTGCTGGGCCCTCCTTGGATATTGGTGCTTCATGTGAAGTGGAATAACTTAGGGTAGGTCCCTTTAGCTGGATTTGATCAGGGCAATAAAGAGAGATGTAATGCTTATATTATTGCTCCTCTCTCTCAAGGTAAAATTGTGTGGTCTGAGATGGTATCATGTTTGTTTTGGAGAAATACCACAGACCAATAACCTTGAAAGGTATTGGGAATAAAGAGGTCTGCTTTTTTCAAAATTCTGTGTAGGTGTCATAGTATGGCACCATTTGCTGGTTAGGAAGTCATCTGATTTGATTTTAGTGATGGTGTTCACTGTGTTTTTTTAGTCTTTGAAACCAGTGACTCCACAGGGAATTGGTTTTGGTCAATTTGTCACCAGTCTCTACTTCTGTGTACCAGAGTAGTATGTGATATCTGATAGCCAGGGGTTTGAAACTATTTTTTTAAGAATTCTGTACTGACTGGATTTACGGATTATGAGGTCCTAGGCTATAGGAACTTTAGTATTTGCTGCTATTTACAATAAGTGACACATAAGATTGGTAAAGACACCAATTTTGGAGATGGAGAGGCAAGGCTGAAGGGGAGGAGGAGGCCTTTATTTGAAGATAACAATTCTTGTGTTGTTATGTTCAAAAGTCTTATCTAGTAAGTTTCCCATAGGAAGGTATTGGGAATAGAGACATATTTTTTTTTTCAAAATTCCATGTAGGTGTCGTGGTATGGCACCATTTGCATGTTAGGAAGTCATATGAATTTATTTTACATGATGGTGTTCATTATGTTATTTTAGTCTTTGAAGCCAGTGACTCCATAGGGACTTGTTTTTTTATTAAATTTGCCACCAGTCTCTACTTATTTGTCCCAGAGTAGTATGTGATATCTCATAGGCAGGGATTTGAAACTATTTTTTTAAGAATTCTGGACTGACTGGTTTCCTGGATGATGAGGTCTTAGGCTATGGGAACTTTACTGTCTGCTGATTTTTATAATAAGTAACGCAAAGAATTGGTAAAGACACCAATTTTGGAGATGGAGAGGAAAGGCTGAAGGGGAGGAGGAGGCCTTTATTTGAAGATAACAATTCTTGTGTTGTTATGTTCAAAAGTCTTATCTAGTAAGTTTCCCATAGCTCGCTATCTTTTTTTCCAAATTCTTCATGTACCCACTATCTGACAAATATAATAGAAGTAGCATTATTTACTCACCTAATATTCCAAGAGCTGTTTTACAAATGGTTGGAGACTCATATGTATATTGGGCTTAAAGCCAATGCCTGTAGTGGTGCCATAGGTTTAGATAAAGAACCAGGACTGAAGCAGATTTTGAGAGCTTTTGTGTGATGATAAATTGTGTAGACTTAGGATATCCAGACCTTGTGCGTTTTCCAGAGCGTAGCTATCATGTGTTGTACTATAGAATCAATACATTTTGTACAAAAAAGTGCTTGTAAAGGGGTATACACTTCTGGGTGAATTAATTCTGTGTTTTCCTGTTTACTGTAAAAAAGTTGGGATTTTTTGGTATAGTTTTCAATTTTGTTTTATACTTGCACACATTTCATGTTAATGTTGTACTCTCATTTGATTTTGATTGGCTGTGTATAATCATGGAGATTTTATCTAGATTCTTTTACTATATTTTATATGTTATTCTGTTACATTGAAGTTAGATGTACCTCAAATCATTATAGTTACATTGGTAATATGGTGAGATTGCTATCATATCACTGTGTCATTTCCATTATGTTCATCTAATTTCCAATGGAGATGTCTGGTCAGAAGTGGTTTGTTTGGTTCAGTTGCTGGGCCCTCCTTGGATATTGGTGCTTCATGTGAAGTGGAATAACTTAGAGTAGGTCCCTTTAGCTGGATTTGATCAGGGCAATAAAGAGAGATGTAATGCTTATGTTATTGCTCCTCTCTCTCAAGGTAAAATTGTGTGGTCTGAGATGGTATCATGTTTGTTTTGGAGAAATACCACAGACCAATAACCTTGAAAGGTATTGGGAATAAAGAGGTCTGCTTTTTTCAAAATTCTGTGTAGGTGTCATAGTATGGCACCATTTGCTGGTTAGGAAGTCATCTGATTTGATTTTAGTGATGGTGTTCACTGTGTTTTTTTAGTCTTTGAAACCAGTGACTCCACAGGGAATTGGTTTTGGTAAATTTGTCACCAGTCTGTACTTCTGTGTACCAGAGTAGTATGTGATATCTGATAGCCAGGGGTTTGAAACTATTTTTTTAAGAATTCTGTACTGACTGGATTTACGGATTATGAGGTCCTAGGCTATAGGAACTTTAGTATTTGCTGCTATTTACAATAAGTGACACATAAGATTGGTAAAGACACCAATTTTGGAGATGGAGAGGCAAGGCTGAAGGGGAGGAGGAGGCCTTTATTTGAAGATAACAATTCTTGTGTTGTTATGTTCAAAAGTCTTATCTAGTAAGTTTCCAATAGGAAGGTATTGGGAATAGAGACATATTTTTTTTCCAAAATTCCATGTAGGTGTCGTGGTATGGCACCATTTGAATGTTAGGAAGTCATATGAATTTATTTTACATGATGGTGTTCATTATGTTATTTTAGTCTTTGAAGCCAGTGACTCCATAGGGACTTGTTTTTTTATTAAATTTGCCACCAGTCTCTACTTATTTGTCCCAGAGTAGTATGTGATATCTCATAGGCAGGGATTTGAAACTATTTTTTTAAGAATTCTGGACTGACTGGTTTCCTGGATGATGAGGTCTTAGGCTATGGGAACTTTACTGTCTGCTGATTTTTATAATAAGTAACGCAAAGAATTGGTAAAGACACCAATTTTGGAGATGGAGAGGAAAGGCTGAAGGGGAGGAGGAGGCCTTTATTTGAAGATAACAATTCTTGTGTTGTTATGTTCAAAAGTCTTATCTAGTAAGTTTCCCATAGCTCGCTATCTTTTTTTCCAAATTCTTCATGTACCCACTATCTGACAAATATAATAGAAGTAGCATTATTTACTCACCTAATATTCCAAGAGCTGTTTTACAAATGGTTGGAGACTCATGTATATTGGGCTTAAAGCCAATGCCTGTAGTGGTGCCATAGGTTTAGATAAAGTACCAGGACTGAAGCAGATTTTGAGAGCTTTTGTGTGATGATAAATTGTGTAGACTTAGGATATCCAGACCTTGTGCGTTTTCCAGAGCGTAGCTATCATGTGTTGTACTATAGAATCAATACATTTTGTACAAAAAAGTGCTTGTAAAGGGGTATACACTTCTGGGTGAATTAATTCTGTGTTTTCCTGTTTACTGTAAAAAAGTTGGGATTTTTTGGTATAGTTTTCAATTTTGTTTTATACTTGCACACATTTCATGTTAATGTTGTACTCTCATTTGATTTTGATTGGCTGTGTATAATCATGGAGATTTTATCTAGATTCTTTTACTATATTTTATATGTTATTCTGTTACATTGAAGTTAGATGTACCTCAAATCATTATAGTTACATTGGTAATATGGTGAGATTGCTATCATATCACTGTGTCATTTCCATTATGTTCATCTAATTTCCAATGGAGATGTCTGGTCAGAAGTGGTTTGTTTGGTTCAGTTGCTGGGCCCTCCTTGGATATTGGTGCTTCATGTGAAGTGGAATAACTTAGGGTAGGTCCCTTTAGCTGGATTTGATCAGGGCAATAAAGAGAGATGTAATGCTTATGTTATTGCTCCTCTCTCTCAAGGTAAAATTGTGTGGTCTGAGATGGTATCATGTTTGTTTTGGAGAAATACCACAGACCAATAACCTTGAAAGGTATTGGGAATAAAGAGGTCTGCTTTTTTCAAAATTCTGTGTAGGTGTCATAGTATGGCACCATTTGCTGGTTAGGAAGTCATCTGATTTGATTTTAGTGATGGTGTTCACTGTGTTTTTTTAGTCTTTGAAACCAGTGACTCCACAGGGAATTGGTTTTGGTCAATTTGTCACCAGTCTCTACTTCTGTGTACCAGAGTAGTATGTGATATCTGATAGCCAGGGGTTTGAAACTATTTTTTTAAGAATTCTGTACTGACTGGATTTACGGATTATGAGGTCCTAGGCTATAGGAACTTTAGTATTTGCTGCTATTTACAATAAGTGACACATAAGATTGGTAAAGACACCAATTTTGGAGATGGAGAGGCAAAGCTGAAGGGGAGGAGGAGGCCTTTATTTGAAGATAACAATTCTTGTGTTGTTATGTTCAAAAGTCTTATCTAGTAAGTTTCCCATAGGAAGGTATTGGGAATAGAGACATATTTTTTTTTCAAAATTCCATGTAGGTGTCGTGGTATGGCACCATTTGCATGTTAGGAAGTCATATGAATTTATTTTACATGATGGTGTTCATTATGTTATTTTAGTCTTTGAAGCCAGTGACTCCATAGGGACTTGTTTTTTTATTAAATTTGCCACCAGTCTCTACTTATTTGTCCCAGAGTAGTATGTGATAGCTCATAGGCAGGGATTTGAAACTATTTTTTTAAGAATTCTGGACTGACTGGTTTCCTGGATGATGAGGTCTTAGGCTATGGGAACTTTACTGTCTGCTGATTTTTATAATAAGTAACGCAAAGAATTGGTAAAGACACCAATTTTGGAGATGGAGAGGAAAGGCTGAAGGGGAGGAGGAGGCCTTTATTTGAAGATAACAATTCTTGTGTTGTTATGTTCAAAAGTCTTATCTAGTAAGTTTCCCATAGCTCGCTATCTTTTTTTCCAAATTCTTCATGTACCCACTATCTGACAAATATAATAGAAGTAGCATTATTTACTCACCTAATATTCCAAGAGCTGTTTTACAAATGGTTGGAGACTCATATGTATATTGGGCTTAAAGCCAATGCCTGTAGTGGTGCCATAGGTTTAGATAAAGAACCAGGACTGAAGCAGATTTTGAGAGCTTTTGTGTGATGATAAATTGTGTAGACTTAGGATATCCAGACCTTGTGCGTTTTCCAGAGCGTAGCTATCATGTGTTGTACTATAGAATAAATACATTTTGTACAAAAAAGTGCTTGTAAAGGGGTATACACTTCTGGGTGAATTAATTCTGTGTTTTCCTGTTTACTGTAAAAAAGTTGGGATTTTTTGGTATAGTTTTCAATTTTGTTTTATACTTGCACACATTTCATGTTAATGTTGTACTCTCATTTGATTTTGATTGGCTGTGTATAATCATGGAGATTTTATCTAGATTCTTTTACTATATTTTATATGTTATTCTGTTACATTGAAGTTAGATGTACCTCAAATCATTATAGTTACATTGGTAATATGGTGAGATTGCTATCATATCACTGTGTCATTTCCATTATGTTCATCTAATTTCCAATGGAGATGTCTGGTCAGAAGTGGTTTGTTTGGTTCAGTTGCTGGGCCCTCCTTGGATATTGGTGCTTCATGTGAAGTGGAATAACTTAGGGTAGGTCCCTTTAGCTGGATTTGATCAGGGCAATAAAGAGAGATGTAATGCTTATGTTATTGCTCCTCTCTCTCAAGGTAAAATTGTGTGGTCTGAGATGGTATCATGTTTGTTTTGGAGAAATACCACAGACCAATAACCTTGAAAGGTATTGGGAATAAAGAGGTCTGCTTTTTTCAAAATTCTGTGTAGGTGTCATAGTATGGCGCCATTTGCTGGTTAGGAAGTCATCTGATTTGATTTTAGTGATGGTGTTCACTGTGTTTTTTTAGTCTTTGAAACCAGTGACTCCACAGGGAATTGGTTTTGGTCAATTTGTCACCAGTCTCTACTTCTGTGTACCAGAGTAGTATGTGATATCTGATAGCCAGGGGTTTGAAACTATTTTTTTAAGAATTCTGTACTGACTGGATTTACGGATTATGAGGTCCTAGGCTATAGGAACTTTAGTATTTGCTGCTATTTACAATAAGTGACACATAAGATTGGTAAAGACACCAATTTTGGAGATGGAGAGGCAAGGCTGAAGGGGAGGAGGAGGCCTTTATTTGAAGATAACAATTCTTGTGTTGTTATGTTCAAAAGTCTTATCTAGTAAGTTTCCCATAGGAAGGTATTGGGAATAGAGACATATTTTTTTTTCAAAATTCCATGTAGGTGTCGTGGTATGGCACCATTTGCATGTTAGGAAGTCATATGAATTTATTTTACATGATGGTGTTCATTATGTTATTTTAGTCTTTGAAGCCAGTGACTCCATAGGGACTTGTTTTTTTATTAAATTTGCCACCAGTCTCTACTTATTTGTCCCAGAGTAGTATGTGATATCTCATAGGCAGGGATTTGAAACTATTTTTTTAAGAATTCTGGACTGACTGGTTTCCTGGATGATGAGGTCTTAGGCTATGGGAACTTTACTGTCTGCTGATTTTTATAATAAGTAACGCAAAGAATTGGTAAAGACACCAATTTTGGAGATGGAGAGGAAAGGCTGAAGGGGAGGAGGAGGCCTTTATTTGAAGATAACAATTCTTGTGTTGTTATGTTCAAAAGTCTTATCTAGTAAGTTTCCCATAGCTCGCTATCTTTTTTTCCAAATTCTTCATGTACCCACTATCTGACAAATATAATAGAAGTAGCATTATTTACTCACCTAATATTCCAAGAGCTGTTTTACAAATGGTTGGAGACTCATATGTATATTGGGCTTAAAGCCAATGCCTGTAGTGGTGCCATAGGTTTAGATAAAGAACCAGGACTGAAGCAGATTTTGAGAGCTTTTGTGTGATGATAAATTGTGTAGACTTAGGATATCCAGACCTTGTGCGTTTTCCAGAGCGTAGCTATCATGTGTTGTACTATAGAATCAATACATTTTGTACAAAAAAGTGCTTGTAAAGGGGTATACACTTCTGGGTGAATTAATTCTGTGTTTTCCTGTTTACTGTAAAAAAGTTGGGATTTTTTGGTATAGTTTTCAATTTTGTTTTATACTTGCACACATTTCATGTTAATGTTGTACTCTCATTTGATTTTGATTGGCTGTGTATAATCATGGAGATTTTATCTAGATTCTTTTACTATATTTTATATATTATTCTGTTACATTGAAGTTAGATGTACCTCAAATCATTATAGTTACATTGGTAATATGGTGAGATTGCTATCATATCACTGTGTCATTTCCATTATGTTCATCTAATTTCCAATGGAGATGTCTGGTCAGAAGTGGTTTGTTTGGTTCAGTTGCTGGGCCCTCCTTGGATATTGGTGCTTCATGTGAAGTGGAATAACTTAGGGTAGGTCCCTTTAGCTGGATTTGATCAGGGCAATAAAGAGAGATGTAATGCTTATGTTATTGCTCCTCTCTCTCAAGGTAAAATTGTGTGGTCTGAGATGGTATCATGTTTGTTTTGGAGAAATACCACAGACCAATAACCTTGAAAGGTATTGGGAATAAAGAGGTCTGCTTTTTTCAAAATTCTGTGTAGGTGTCATAGTATGGCGCCATTTGCTGGTTAGGAAGTCATCTGATTTGATTTTAGTGATGGTGTTCACTGTGTTTTTTTAGTCTTTGAAACCAGTGACTCCACAGGGAATTGGTTTTGGTCAATTTGTCACCAGTCTCTACTTCTGTGTACCAGAGTAGTATGTGATATCTGATAGCCAGGGGTTTGAAACTATTTTTTTAAGAATTCTGTACTGACTGGATTTACGGATTATGAGGTCCTAGGCTATAGGAACTTTAGTATTTGCTGCTATTTACAATAAGTGACACATAAGATTGGTAAAGACACCAATTTTGGAGATGGAGAGGCAAGGCTGAAGGGGAGGAGGAGGCCTTTATTTGAAGATAACAATTCTTGTGTTGTTATGTTCAAAAGTCTTATCTAGTAAGTTTCCCATAGGAAGGTATTGGGAATAGAGACATATTTTTTTTTCAAAATTCCATGTAGGTGTCGTGGTATGGCACCATTTGCATGTTAGGAAGTCATATGAATTTATTTTACATGATGGTGTTCATTATGTTATTTTAGTCTTTGAAGCCAGTGACTCCATAGGGACTTGTTTTTTTATTAAATTTGCCACCAGTCTCTACTTATTTGTCCCAGAGTAGTATGTGATATCTCATAGGCAGGGATTTGAAACTATTTTTTTAAGAATTCTGGACTGACTGGTTTCCTGGATGATGAGGTCTTAGGCTATGGGAACTTTACTGTCTGCTGATTTTTATAATAAGTAACGCAAAGAATTGGTAAAGACACCAATTTTGGAGATGGAGAGGAAAGGCTGAAGGGGAGGAGGAGGCCTTTATTTGAAGATAACAATTCTTGTGTTGTTATGTTCAAAAGTCTTATCTAGTAAGTTTCCCATAGCTCGCTATCTTTTTTTCCAAATTCTTCATGTACCCACTATCTGACAAATATAATAGAAGTAGCATTATTTACTCACCTAATATTCCAAGAGCTGTTTTACAAATGGTTGGAGACTCATATGTATATTGGGCTTAAAGCCAATGCCTGTAGTGGTGCCATAGGTTTAGATAAAGAACCAGGACTGAAGCAGATTTTGAGAGCTTTTGTGTGATGATAAATTGTGTAGACTTAGGATATCCAGACCTTGTGCGTTTTCCAGAGCGTAGCTATCATGTGTTGTACTATAGAATCAATACATTTTGTACAAAAAAGTGCTTGTAAAGGGGTATACACTTCTGGGTGAATTAATTCTGTGTTTTCCTGTTTACTGTAAAAAAGTTGGGATTTTTTGGTATCGTTTTCAATTTTGTTTTATACTTGCACACATTTCATGTTAATGTTGTACTCTCATTTGATTTTGATTGGCTGTGTATAATCATGGAGATTTTATCTAGATTCTTTTACTATATTTTATATGTTATTCTGTTACATTGAAGTTAGATGTACCTCAAATCATTATAGTTACATTGGTAATATGGTGAGATTGCTATCATATCACTGTGTCATTTCCATTATGTTCATCTAATTTCCAATGGAGATGTCTGGTCAGAAGTGGTTTGTTTGGTTCAGTTGCTGGGCCCTCCTTGGATATTGGTGCTTCATGTGAAGTGGAATAACTTAGGGTAGGTCCCTTTAGCTGGATTTGATCAGGGCAATAAAGAGAGATGTAATGCTTATGTTATTGCTCCTCTCTCTCAAGGTAAAATTGTGTGGTCTGAGATGGTATCATGTTTGTTTTGGAGAAATACCACAGACCAATAACCTTGAAAGGTATTGGGAATAAAGAGGTCTGCTTTTTTCAAAATTCTGTGTAGGTGTCATAGTATGGCGCCATTTGCTGGTTAGGAAGTCATCTGATTTGATTTTAGTGATGGTGTTCACTGTGTTTTTTTAGTCTTTGAAACCAGTGACTCCACAGGGAATTGGTTTTGGTCAATTTGTCACCAGTCTCTACTTCTGTGTACCAGAGTAGTATGTGATATCTGATAGCCAGGGGTTTGAAACTATTTTTTTAAGAATTCTGTACTGACTGGATTTACGGATTATGAGGTCCTAGGCTATAGGAACTTTAGTATTTGCTGCTATTTACAATAAGTGACACATAAGATTGGTAAAGACACCAATTTTGGAGATGGAGAGGCAAGGCTGAAGGGGAGGAGGAGGCCTTTATTTGAAGATAACAATTCTTGTGTTGTTATGTTCAAAAGTCTTATCTAGTAAGTTTCCCATAGGAAGGTATTGGGAATAGAGACATATTTTTTTTTCAAAATTCCATGTAGGTGTCGTGGTATGGCACCATTTGCATGTTAGGAAGTCATATGAATTTATTTTACATGATGGTGTTCATTATGTTATTTTAGTCTTTGAAGCCAGTGACTCCATAGGGACTTGTTTTTTTATTAAATTTGCCACCAGTCTCTACTTATTTGTCCCAGAGTAGTATGTGATATCTCATAGGCAGGGATTTGAAACTATTTTTTTAAGAATTCTGGACTGACTGGTTTCCTGGATGATGAGGTCTTAGGCTATGGGAACTTTACTGTCTGCTGATTTTTATAATAAGTAACGCAAAGAATTGGTAAAGACACCAATTTTGGAGATGGAGAGGAAAGGCTGAAGGGGAGGAGGAGGCCTTTATTTGAAGATAACAATTCTTGTGTTGTTATGTTCAAAAGTCTTATCTAGTAAGTTTCCCATAGCTCGCTATCTTTTTTTCCAAATTCTTCATGTACCCACTATCTGACAAATATAATAGAAGTAGCATTATTTACTCACCTAATATTCCAAGAGCTGTTTTACAAATGGTTGGAGACTCATATGTATATTGGGCTTAAAGCCAATGCCTGTAGTGGTGCCATAGGTTTAGATAAAGAACCAGGACTGAAGCAGATTTTGAGTTCTTTTGTGTGATGATAAATTGTGTAGACTTAGGATATCCAGACCTTGTGCGTTTTCCAGAGCGTAGCTATCATGTGTTGTACTATAGAATCAATACATTTTGTACAAAAAAGTGCTTGTAAAGGGGTATACACTTCTGGGTGAATTAATTCTGTGTTTTCCTGTTTACTGTAAAAAAGTTGGGATTTTTTGGTATAGTTTTCAATTTTGTTTTATACTTGCACACATTTCATGTTAATGTTGTACTCTCATTTGATTTTGATTGGCTGTGTATAATCATGGAGATTTTATCTAGATTCTTTTACTATATTTTATATGTTATTCTGTTACATTGAAGTTAGATGTACCTCAAATCATTATAGTTACATTGGTAATATGGTGAGATTGCTATCATATCACTGTGTCATTTCCATTATGTTCATCTAATTTCCAATGGAGATGTCTGGTCAGAAGTGGTTTGTTTGGTTCAGTTGCTGGGCCCTCCTTGGATATTGGTGCTTCATGTGAAGTGGAATAACTTAGGGTAGGTCCCTTTAGCTGGATTTGATCAGGGCAATAAAGAGAGATGTAATGCTTATGTTATTGCTCCTCTCTCTCAAGGTAAAATTGTGTGGTCTGAGATGGTATCATGTTTGTTTTGGAGAAATACCACAGACCAATAACCTTGAAAGGTATTGGGAATAAAGAGGTCTGCTTTTTTCAAAATTCTGTGTAGGTGTCATAGTATGGCGCCATTTGCTGGTTAGGAAGTCATCTGATTTGATTTTAGTGATGGTGTTCACTGTGTTTTTTTAGTCTTTGAAACCAGTGACTCCACAGGGAATTGGTTTTGGTCAATTTGTCACCAGTCTCTACTTCTGTGTACCAGAGTAGTATGTGATATCTGATAGCCAGGGGTTTGAAACTATTTTTTTAAGAATTCTGTACTGACTGGATTTACGGATTATGAGGTCCTAGGCTATAGGAACTTTAGTATTTGCTGCTATTTACAATAAGTGACACATAAGATTGGTAAAGACACCAATTTTGGAGATGGAGAGGCAAGGCTGAAGGGGAGGAGGAGGCCTTTATTTGAAGATAACAATTCTTGTGTTGTTATGTTCAAAAGTCTTATCTAGTAAGTTTCCCATAGGAAGGTATTGGGAATAGAGACATATTTTTTTTTCAAAATTCCATGTAGGTGTCGTGGTATGGCACCATTTGCATGTTAGGAAGTCATATGAATTTATTTTACATGATGGTGTTCATTATGTTATTTTAGTCTTTGAAGCCAGTGACTCCATAGGGACTTGTTTTTTTATTAAATTTGCCACCAGTCTCTACTTATTTGTCCCAGAGTAGTATGTGATATCTCATAGGCAGGGATTTGAAACTATTTTTTTAAGAATTCTGGACTGACTGGTTTCCTGGATGATGAGGTCTTAGGCTATGGGAACTTTACTGTCTGCTGATTTTTATAATAAGTAACGCAAAGAATTGGTAAAGACACCAATTTTGGAGATGGAGAGGAAAGGCTGAAGGGGAGGAGGAGGCCTTTATTTGAAGATAACAATTCTTGTGTTGTTATGTTCAAAAGTCTTATCTAGTAAGTTTCCCATAGCTCGCTATCTTTTTTTCCAAATTCTTCATGTACCCACTATCTGACAAATATAATAGAAGTAGCATTATTTACTCACCTAATATTCCAAGAGCTGTTTTACAAATGGTTGGAGACTCATATGTATATTGGGCTTAAAGCCAATGCCTGTAGTGGTGCCATAGGTTTAGATAAAGAACCAGGACTGAAGCAGATTTTGAGAGCTTTTGTGTGATGATAAATTGTGTAGACTTAGGATATCCAGACCTTGTGCGTTTTCCAGAGCGTAGCTATCATGTGTTGTACTATAGAATCAATACATTTTGTACAAAAAAGTGCTTGTAAAGGGGTATACACTTCTGGGTGAATTAATTCTGTGTTTTCCTGTTTACTGTAAAAAAGTTGGGATTTTTTGGTATAGTTTTCAATTTTGTTTTATACTTGCACACATTTCATGTTAATGTTGTACTCTCATTTGATTTTGATTGGCTGTGTATAATCATGGAGATTTTATCTAGATTCTTTTACTATATTTTATATGTTATTCTGTTACATTGAAGTTAGATGTACCTCAAATCATTATAGTTACATTGGTAATATGGTGAGATTGCTATCATATCACTGTGTCATTTCCATTATGTTCATCTAATTTCCAATGGAGATGTCTGGTCAGAAGTGGTTTGTTTGGTTCAGTTGCTGGGCCCTCCTTGGATATTGGTGCTTCATGTGAAGTGGAATAACTTAGGGTAGGTCCCTTTAGCTGGATTTGATCAGGGCAATAAAGAGAGATGTAATGCTTATGTTATTGCTCCTCTCTCTCAAGGTAAAATTGTGTGGTCTGAGATGGTATCATGTTTGTTTTGGAGAAATACCACAGACCAATAACCTTGAAAGGTATTGGGAATAAAGAGGTCTGCTTTTTTCAAAATTCTGTGTAGGTGTCATAGTATGGCACCATTTGCTGGTTAGGAAGTCATCTGATTTTATTTTAGTGATGGTGTTCACTGTGTTTTTTTAGTCTTTGAAACCAGTGACTCCACAGGGACTTGGTTTTGGTCAATTTGTCACCAGTCTCTACTTCTGTGTACCAGAGTAGTATGTGATATCTGATAGCCAGGGGTTTGAAACTATTTTTTTAAGAATTCTGTACTGACTGGATTTACGGATTATGAGGTCCTAGGCTATAGGAACTTTAGTATTTGCTGCTATTTACAATAAGTGACACGTAAGATTGGTAAAGACACCAATTTTGGAGATGGAGAGGCAAGGCTGAAGGGGAGGAGGAGGCCTTTAATTGAAGATAACAATTCTTGTGTTGTTATGTTCAAAAGTCTTATCTAGTAACTTTCCCATAGGAAGGTATTGGGAATAGAGACATATTTTTTTTTCAAAATTCCATGTAGGTGTCGTGGTATGGCACCATTTGCATGTTAGGAAGTCATATGAATTTATTTTACATGATGGTGTTCATTATGTTATTTTAGTCTTTGAAGCCAGTGACTCCATAGGGACTTGTTTTTTTATTAAATTTGCCACCAGTCTCTACTTATTTGTCCCAGAGTAGTATGTGATATCTCATAGGCAGGGATTTGAAACTATTTTTTTAAGAATTCTGGACTGACTGGTTTCCTGGATGATGAGGTCTTAGGCTATGGGAACTTTACTGTCTGCTGATTTTTATAATAAGTAACGCAAAGAATTGGTAAAGACACCAATTTTGGAGATGGAGAGGAAAGGCTGAAGGGGAGGAGGAGGCCTTTATTTGAAGATAATTCTTGTGTTGTTATGTTCAAAAGTCTTATCTAGTAAGTTTCCCATAGCTCGCTATCTTTTTTTCCAAATTCTTCATGTACCCACTATCTGACAAATATAATAGAAGTAGCATTATTTACTCACCTAATATTCCAAGAGCTGTTTTACAAATGGATGGAGACTCATATGTATATTGGGCTTAAAGCCAATGCCTGTAGTGGTGCCATAGGTTTAGATAAAGAACCAGGACTGAAGCAGATTTTGAGAGCTTTTGTGTGATGATAAATTGTGTAGACTTAGGATATCCAGACCTTGTACGTTTTCCAATGCGTAGCTATCATGTGTTGTACTATAGAATCAATACATTTTGGAAAAAAAAGTGCTTGTAAAGGGGTATACACTTCTGGGTGAATTAATTCTGTGTTTTCCTGTTTATTGTAAAAAAGTTGGGATTTTTTGGTATAGTTTTCAATTTTGTTTTATACTTGCACACATTTCATGTTAATGTTGTACTCTCATTTGATTTTGATTGGCTGTGTATAATCATGGAGATTTTATCTATATTCTTTTACTATATTTTATATGTTATTCTGTTACATTGAAGTTAGATGTACCTCAAATCATTAGAGTTACATTGGTAATATGGTGAGATTGCTATCATATCACTGTGTCATTTCCATTATGTTCATCTAATTTCCAATGGAGATGTCTGGTCAGAAGTGGTTTGTTTGGTTCAGTTGCTGGGCCCTCCTTGGATATTGGTGCTTCATGTGAAGTGGAATAACTTAGGTTTGGTCCCTTTAGCTGGATTTGGTCAGGGCAATAAAGAGAGATGTAATGCCTATGTTATTGCTCCTCTCTCTCAAGGTAAAATTGTGTGGTCTAAGATGGTATCATGTTTGTTTTGGAGAAATACCACAGACCAATAACCTTGAAAGGTATTGGGAATAAAGAGGTCTGCTTTTTTCAAAATTCTGTGTAGGTGTCATAGTATGGCGCCATTTGCTGGTTAGGAAGTCACCTGATTTGATTTTAGTGATGGTGTTCACTGTGTTTTTTTAGTCTTTGAAACGAGTGACTCCACAGGGACTTGGTTTTGGTAAATTTGTCACCAGTCTCTACTTCTGTGTACCAGAGTAGTATGTGATATCTGATAGCCAGGGGTTTGAAACTATTTTTTTAAGAATTCTGTACTGACTGGATTTCCGCATTATGAGGTCCTAGGCTATAGGAACTTTAGTATTTGCTGCTATTTACAATAAGTGACACATAAGATTGGTAAAGACACCAATTTTGGAGATGGAGAGGCAAGGCTGAAGGGGAGGAGGAGGCCTTTATTTGAAGATAGCAATTCTTGTGTTGTTATGTTCAAAAGTCTTATCTAATAAGTTTCCCATAGGAAGGTATTGGGAATAGAGACATATTTTTTTTTCAAAATTCCATGTATGTGTCGTGGTATGGCACCATTTGCTTGTTAGGAAGTCATATGAGTTTATTTTACATGATGGTGTTCATTATGTTATTTTAGTCTTTGAAGCCAGTGACTCCATAGGGACTTGTTTTTTTATTAAATTTGCCACCAGTCTCTACTTAATTGTCCCAGAGTAGTATGTGATATCTCATAGGCAGGGATTTGAAACTATTTTTTTAAGAATTCTGGACTGACTGGTTTCCTGGCTGATGAGGTCTTAGGCTATGGGAACTTTACTGTCTGCTGATTTTTATAATAAGTAACGCAAAGAATTGGTAAAGACACCAATTTTGGAGATGGAGAGGGAAGGCTGAAGGGGAGGAGGAGGCCTTTATTTGAAGATAACAATTCTTGTGTTGTTATGTTCAAATGTCTTATCTAGTAAGTTTCCCATAGCTCGCTATCTTTTTTTCCAAATTCTTCATGTACCCACTATCTGACAAATATAATAGAAGTAGCATTATTTACTCACCTAATATTCCAAGAGCTGTTTTACAAATGGATGGAGACTCATATGTATATTGGGCTTAAACCCAATGCCTGTAGTGGTGCCATAGGTTTAGATAAAGAACCAGGACTGAAGCAGATTTTGAGAGCTTTTGTGTGATGATAAATTGTGTAGACTTAGGATATCCAGACCTTGTACATTTTCCAATGCGTAGCTATCATGTGTTGTACTATAGAATCAATACGTTTTGGAAAAAAAAGTTCTTGTAAAGGGGTATACACTTCTGGGTGAATTAATTCTGTGTTTTCCTGTTTACTGTAAAAAAGTTGGGATTTTTTGGTATAGTTTTCAATTTTGTTTTATACTTGCACACATTTCATGTTAATGTTGTACTCTCATTTAATTTTGATTGGCTGTGTATAATCATGGAGATTTTATCTAGATTCTTTTACTATATTTTATATGTTATTCTGTTACATTGAAGTTAGATGTACCTCAAATCATTATAGTTACATTGGTAATATGGTGAGATTGCTATCATATCACTGTGTCATTTCCATTATGTTCATCTAATTTCCAATGGAGATGTCTGGTCAGAAGTGGTTTGTTTGGTTCAGTTGCTGGGCCCTCCTTGGATATTGGTGCTTCATGTGAAGTGGAATAACTTAGGGTAGGTCCCTTTAGCTGGATTTGGTCAGGGCAATAAAGAGAGATGTAATGCTTGTGTTATTGCTCCTCTCTCTCAAGGTAAAATTGTGTGGTCTGAGATGGTATCATGTTTGTTTTGGAGAAATACCACAGACCAATAACCTTAAAAGGTATTGGGAATAAAGAGGTCTGCTTTTTTCAAAATTCTGTGTAGGTGTCATAGTATGGCGCCATTTGCTGGTTAGGAAGTCATCTGATTTTATTTTAGTGATGGTGTTCACTGTTTTTTTTTTAGTCTTTGAAACTAGTGACTCCACAGGGACTTGGTTTTGGTAAATTTGTCACCAGTCTCTACTTCTTTGTACCAGAGTAGTATGTGATATCTGATAGCAAGGGGTTTGAAACTATTTTTTTAAGAATTCTGTACTGACTGGATTTCCGCATTATGAGGTCCTAGGCTATAGGAACTTTAGTATTTGCTGCTATTTACAATAAGTGACACATAAGATTGGTAAAGACACCAATTTTGGAGATGGAGAGGCAAGGCTGAAGGGGAGGAGGAGGCCTTTATTTGAAGATAACAATTCTTGTGTTGTTATGTTCAAAAGTCTTATCTATTAAGTTTCCCATAGGAAGGTATTGGGAATAGAGACATATTTTTTTTTCAAAATTCCATGTAGGTGTCGTGGTATGGCACCATTTGCTTGTTAGGAAGTCATATAAGTTTATTTTACATGATGGTGCTTATTATGTTATTTTAGTCTTTGAAGCCAGTGACTCCATAGGGACTTGTTTTTTTTATTAAATTTGCCACCAGTCTCTACTTATTTGTCCCAGAGTAGTATGTGATATCTCATAGGCAGGGATTTGAAACTATTTTTTTAAGAATTCTGGACTGACTGGTTTCCTGGATGATGAGGTCTTAGGCTATGGGAACTTTACTGTCTGCTGATTTTTATAATAAGTAATGCAAAGAATTGGTAAAGACACCAATTTTGGAGATGGAGAGGAAAGGCTGAAGGGGAGGAGGAGGCCTTTATTTGAAGATAACAATTCTTGTGTTGTTATGTTCAAAAGTCTTATCTAGTAAGTTTCCCATAGTTCGCTATCTTTTTTTCCAAATTCTTCATGTACCCACTATCTGACAAATATAATAGAAGTAGCATTATTTACTCACCTAATATTCCAAGAGCTGTTTTACAAATGGTTGGAGACTCATATGTATATTGGGCTTAAAGCCAATGCCTGTAGTGGTGCCATAGGTTTAGATAAAGAACCAGGACTGAAGCAGATTTTGAGAGCTTTTGTGTGATGATAAATTGTGTAGACTTAGGATATCCAGACCTTGTACTTTTTCCAATGCGTAGCTATCATGTGTTGTACTATAGAATCAATACATTTTGTAAAAAAAAAGTGCTTGTAAAGGGGTATACACTTCTGTGTGAATTAATTCTGTGTTTTCCTGTTTATTGTAAAAAAAGTTGGAAATTTTTTGGTATAGTTTTCAATTTTGTTTTATACTTGCACACATTTCATGTTAATGTTGTACTCTCATTTGATTTTGATTGGCTGTGTATAATCATGGAGATTTTATCTAGATTCTTTTACTATATTTTATATGTTATTCTGTTACATTGAAGTTAGATGTACCTCAAATCATTATAGTTACATTGGTAATATGGTGAGATTGCTATCATATCACTGTGTCATTTCCATTATGTTCATCTAATTTCCAATGGAGATGTCTGGTCAGAAGTGGTTTGTTTGGTTCAGTTGCTGGGCCCTCCTTGGATATTGGTGCTTCATGTGAAGTGGAATAACTTAGGGTAGGTCCCTTTAGCTGGATTTGGTCAGGGCAATAAAGAGGAAATGTAATGCTTATGTTATTGCTCCTCTCTCTCAAGGTAAAATTGTGTGGTCTGAGATGGTATCATGTTTGTTTTGGAGAAATACCACAGACCAATAACCTTAAAAGGTATTGGGAATAAAGAGGTCTGCTTTTTTCAAAATTCTGTGTAGGTGTCATAGTATGGCGCCATTTGCTGGTTAGGAAGTCATCTGATTTTATTTTAGTGATGGTGTTCACTGTTTTTTTTTTAGTCTTTGAAACTAGTGACTCCACAGGGACTTGGTTTTGGTAAATTTGTCACCAGTCTCTACTTCTTTGTACCAGAGTAGTATGTGATATCTGATAGCCAGGGGTTTGAAACTATTTTTTTAAGAATTCTGTACTGACTGGATTTCCGCATTATGAGGTCCTAGGCTATAGGAACTTTAGTATTTGCTGCTATTTACAATAAGTGACACATAAGATTGGTAAAGACACCAATTTTGGAGATGGAGAGGCAAGGCTGAAGGGGAGGAGGAGGCCTTTATTTGAAGATAACAATTCTTGTGTTGTTATGTTCAAAAGTCTTATCTATTAAGTTTCCCATAGGAAGGTATTGGGAATAGAGACATATTTTTTTTTTCAAAATTCCATGTAGGTGTCGTGGTATGGCACCATTTGCTTGTTAGGAAGTCATATAAGTTTATTTTACATGATGGTGCTTATTATGTTATTTTAGTCTTTGAAGCCAGTGACTCCATAGGGACTTGTTTTTTGATTAAATTTGCCACCAGTCTCTACTTATTTGTCCCAGAGTAGTATGTGATATCTCATAGGCAGGGATTTGAAACTATTTTTTTAAGAATTCTGGACTGACTGGTTTCCTGGATGATGAGGTCTTAGGCTATGGGAACTTTACTGTCTGCTGATTTTTATAATAAGTAACGCAAAGAATTGGTAAAGACACCAATTTTG
Source organism: Rhinoderma darwinii (assembly GCF_050947455.1). NCBI lineage: Eukaryota > Metazoa > Chordata > Amphibia > Anura > Rhinodermatidae > Rhinoderma > Rhinoderma darwinii. Next base: position 341,698,671 of record NC_134688.1, on the reverse strand, counting down.
GAGATGGAGAGGAAAGGCTGAAGGGGAGGAGGAGGCCTTTATTTGAAGATAACAATTCTTGTGTTGTTATGTTCAAAAGTCTTATCTAGTAAGTTTCCCATAGCTCGCTATCTTTTTTTCCAAATTCTTCATGTACCCACTATCTGACAAATATAATAGAAGTAGCATTATTTACTCACCTAATATTCCAAGAGCTGTTTTACAAATGGTTGGAGACTCATATGTATATTGGGCTTAAAGCCAATGCCTGTAGTGGTGCCATAGGTTTAGATAAAGAACCAGGACTGAAGCAGATTTTGAGAGCTTTTGTCTGATGATAAATTGTGTAGACTTAGGATATCCAGACCTTGTGCGTTTTCCAGAGCGTAGCTATCATGTGTTGTACTATAGAATCAATACATTTTGTACAAAAAAGTGCTTGTAAAGGGGTATACACTTCTGTGTGAATTAATTCTGTGTTTTCCTGTTTATTGTAAAAAAGTTGGGATTTTTTGGTATAGTTTTCAATTTTGTTTTATATTTGCACACATTTCATGTTAATGTTGTACTCTCATTTGATTTTGATTGGCTGTGTATAATCATGGAGATTTTATCTAGATTATTTTACTATATTTTATATGTTATTCTGTTACATTGAAGTTAGATGTACCTCAAATCATTATAGTTACATTGGTAATATGGTGAGATTGCTATCATATCACTGTGTCATTTCCATTATGTTCATCTAATTTCCAATGGAGATGTCTGGTCAGAAGTGGTTTGTTTGGTTCAGTTGCTGGGCCCTCCTTGGATATTGGTGCTTCATGTGAAGTGGAATAACTTAGGGTAGGTCCCTTTAGCTGGATTTGATCAGGGCAATAAAGAGAGATGTAATGCTTATGTTATTGCTCCTCTCTCTCAAGGTAAAATTGTGTGGTCTGAGATGGTATCATGTTTGTTTTGGATAAATACCATAGACCAATAACCTTGAAAGGTATTGGGAATAAAGAGGTCTGCTTTTTTCAAAATTCTGTGTAGGTGTCATAGTATGGCGCCATTTGCTGGTTAGGAAGTCATCTGATTTGATATAAGTGATGGTGTTCACTGTATTTTTTTAGTCTTTGAAACCAGTGACTCCACAGGGACTTGGTTTTGGTCAATTTGTCACCAGTCTCTACTTCTGTGTACCAGAGTAGTATGTGATATCTGATAGCCAGGGGTTTGAAACTATTTTTTTAAGAATTCTGTACTGACTGGATTTCCGGATTATGAGGTCCTAGGCTATAGGAATTTTAGTATTTGCTGCTATTTACAATAAGAGACACATAAGATTGGTAAAGACACCAATTTTGGAGATGGAGAGGCAAGGCTGAAGGGGAGGAGGAGGCCTTTATTTGAAGATAACAATTCTTGTGTTGTTATGTTCAAAAGTCTTATCTAGTAAGTTTCCAATAGGAAGGTATTGGGAATAGAGACATATTTTTTTTTCAAAATTCCATGTAGGTGTCGTGGTATGGCACCATTTGCATGTTAGGAAGTCATATGAATTTATTTTACATGATGGTGTTCATTATGTTATTTTAGTCTTTGAAGCCAGTGACTCCATAGGGACTTGTTTTTTTATTAAATTTGCCACCAGTCTCTACTTATTTGTCCCAGAGTAGTATGTGATATCTCATAGGCAGGGATTTGAAACTATTTTTTTAAGAATTCTGGACTGACTGGTTTCCTGGATGATGAGGTCTTAGGCTATGGGAACTTTACTGTCTGCTGATTTTTATAATAAGTAACGCAAAGAATTGGTAAAGACACCAATTTTGGAGATGGAGAGGAAAGGCTGAAGGGGAGGAGGAGGCCTTTATTTGAAGATAACAATTCTTGTGTTGTTATGTTCAAAAGTCTTATCTAGTAAGTTTCCCATAGCTCGCTATCTTTTTTTCCAAATTCTTCATGTACCCACTATCTGACAAATATAATAGAAGTAGCATTATTTACTCACCTAATATTCCAAGAGCTGTTTTACAAATGGTTGGAGACTCATATGTATATTGGGCTTAAAGCCAATGCCTGTAGTGGTGCCATAGGTTTAGATAAAGAACCAGGACTGAAGCAGATTTTGAGAGCTTTTGTGTGATGATAAATTGTGTAGACTTAGGATATCCAGACCTTGTGCGTTTTCCAGAGCGTAGCTATCATGTGTTGTACTATAGAATCAATACATTTTGTACAAAAAAAGTGCTTGTAAAGGGGTATACACTTCTGGGTGAATTAATTCTGTGTTTTCCTGTTTACTGTAAAAAAGTTGGGATTTTTTGGTATAGTTTTCAATTTTGTTTTATACTTGCACACATTTCATGTTAATGTTGTACTCTCATTTGATTTTGATTGGCTGTGTATAATCATGGAGATTTTATCTAGATTCTTTTACTATATTTTATATGTTATTCTGTTACATTGAAGTTAGATGTACCTCAAATCATTATAGTTACATTGGTAATATGGTGAGATTGCTATCATATCACTGTGTCATTTCCATTATGTTCATCTAATATCCAATGGAGATGTCTGGTCAGAAGTGGTTTGTTTGGTTCAGTTGCTGGGCCCTCCTTGGATATTGGTGCTTCATGTGAAGTGGAATAACTTAGGGTAGGTCCCTTTAGCTGGATTTGATCAGGGCAATAAAGAGAGATGTAATGCTTATGTTATTGCTCCTCTCTCTCAAGGTAAAATTGTGTGGTCTGAGATGGTATCATGTTTGTTTTGGAGAAATACCACAGACCAATAACCTTAAAAGGTATTGGGAATAAAGAGGTCTGCTTTTTTCAAAATTCTGTGTAGGTGTCATAGTATGGCGCCATTTGCTGGTTAGGAAGTCATCTGATTTGATTTTAGTGATGTGTTCACTGTATTTTTTTAGTCTTTGAAACCAGTGACTCCACAGGGACTTGGTTTTGGTAAATTTGTCACCAGTCTCTACTTCTGTGTACCAGAGTAGTATGTGATATCTGATAGCCAGGGGTTTGAAACTATTTTTTTAAGAATTCTGTACTGACTGGATTTCCGGATTATGAGGTCCTAGGCTATAGGAATTTTAGTATTTGCTGCTATTTACAATAAGAGACACATAAGATTGGTAAAGACACCAATTTTGGAGATGGAGAGGCAAGGCTGAAGGGGAAGAGGAGGCCTTTATTTGAAGATAACAATTCTTGTGTTGTTATGTTCAAAAGTCTTATCTAGTAAGTTTCCCATAGGAAGGTATTGGGAATAGAGACATATTTTTTTTCAAAATTCCATGTAGGTGTCGTGGTATGGCACCATTTGCTTGTTAGGAAGTCATATGAATTTATTTTACATGATGGTGTTCATTATGTTATTTTAGTCTTTGAAGCCAGTGACTCCATAGGGACTTGTTTTTTGATTAAATTTGCCACCAGTCTCTACTTATTTGTCCCAGAGTAGTATGTGATATCTCATAGGCAGGGATTTGAAACAATTTTTTTAAGAATTCTGGACTGACTGGTTTCCTGGATGATGAGGTCTTAGGCTATGGGAACTTTACTGTCTGCTGATTTTTATAATAAGTAAAGCAAAGAATTGGTAAAGACACCAATTTTGGAGATGGAAGGGAAAGGCTGAAGGGGAGGAGGAGGCCTTTATTTGAAGATAACAATTCTTGTGTTGTTATGTTCAAAGGTCTTATCTAGTAAGTTTCCCATAGCTCGCTATCTTTTTTTCCAAATTCTTCATGTACCCACTATCTGACAAATATAATAGAAGTAGCATTATTTACTCACCTAATATTCCAAGAGCTGTTTTACAAATGGTTGGAGACTCATATGTATATTGGGCTTAAAGCCAATGCCTGTAGTGGTGCCATAGGTTTAGATAAAGAACCAGGACTGAAGCAGATTTTGAGAGCTTTTGTGTGATGATAAATTGTGTAGACTTAGGATATCCAGTTCTTGTGCGTTTTCCAATGCGTAACTATCATGTGTTGTACTATAGAATCAATACATTTTGGAAAAAAAAGTGCTTGTAAAGGGGTATACACTTCTGGGTGAATTAATTCTGTGTTTTCCTGTTTATTGTAAAAAAGTTGGGATTTTTTGGTATAGTTTTCAATTTTGTTTTATATTTGCACACATTTCATGTTAATGTTGTACTCTCATTTGATTTTGATTGGCTGTGTATAATCATGGAGATTTTATCTAGATTATTTTACTATATTTTATATGTTATTCTGTTACATTGAAGTTAGATGTACCTCAAATCATTATAGTTACATTGGTAATATGGTGAGATTGCTATCATATCACTGTGTCATTTCCATTATGTTCATCTAATTTCCAATGGAGATGTCTGGTCAGAAGTGGTTTGTTTGGTTCAGTTGCTGGGCCCTCCTTGGATATTGGTGCTTCATGTGAAGTGGAATAACTTAGGGTAGGTCCCTTTAGCTGGATTTGATCAGGGCAATAAAGAGAGATGTAATGCTTATGTTATTGCTCCTCTCTCTCAAGGTAAAATTGTGTGGTCTGAGATGGTATCATGTTTGTTTTGGAGAAATACCACAGACCAATAACCTTGAAAGGTATTGGGAATAAAGAGGTCTGCTTTTTTCAAAATTCTGTGTAGGTGTCATAGTATGGCACCATTTGCTGGTTAGGAAGTCATCTGATTTGATTTTAGTGATGGTGTTCACTGTGTTTTTTTAGTCTTTGAAACCAGTGACTCCACAGGGACTTGGTTTTGGTCAATGTGTCACCAGTCTCTACTTCTGTGTACCAGAGTAGTATGTGATATCTGATAGCCAGGGGTTTGAAACTATTTTTTTAAGAATTCTGTACTGACTGGATTTACGGATTATGAGGTCCTAGGCTATAGGAACTTTAGTATTTGCTGCTATTTACAATAAGTGACACATAAGATTGGTAAAGACACCAATTTTGGAGATGGAGAGGCAAGGCTGAAGGGGAGGAGGAGGCCTTTATTTGAAGATAACAATTCTTGTGTTGTTATGTTCAAAAGTCTTATCTAGTAAGTTTCCAATAGGAAGGTATTGGGAATAGAGACATATTTTTTTTCAAAATTCCATGTAGGTGTCGTGGTATGGCACCATTTGCATGTTAGGAAGTCATATGAATTTATTTTACATGATGGTGTTCATTATGTTATTTTAGTCTTTGAAGCCAGTGACTCCATAGGGACTTGTTTTTTTATTAAATTTGCCACCAGTCTCTACTTATTTGTCCCAGAGTAGTATGTGATATCTCATAGGCAGGGATTTGAAACAATTTTTTTAAGAATTCTGGACTGACTGGTTTCCTGGATGATGAGGTCTTAGGCTATGGGAACTTTACTGTCTGCTGATTTTTATAATAAGTAAAGCAAAGAATTGGTAAAGACACCAATTTTGGAGATGGAAGGGAAAGGCTGAAGGGGAGGAGGAGGCCTTTATTTGAAGATAACAATTCTTGTGTTGTTATGTTCAAAGGTCTTATCTAGTAAGTTTCCCATAGCTCGCTATCTTTTTTTCCAAATTCTTCATGTACCCACTATCTGACAAATATAATAGAAGTAGCATTATTTACTCACCTAATATTCCAAGAGCTGTTTTACAAATGGTTGGAGACTCATATGTATATTGGGCTTAAAGCCAATGCCTGTAGTGGTGCCATAGGTTTAGATAAAGAACCAGGACTGAAGCAGATTTTGAGAGCTTTTGTGTGATGATAAATTGTGTAGACTTAGGATATCCAGTTCTTGTGCGTTTTCCAATGCGTAACTATCATGTGTTGTACTATAGAATCAATACATTTTGGAAAAAAAAGTGCTTGTAAAGGGGTATACACTTCTGGGTGAATTAATTCTGTGTTTTCCTGTTTATTGTAAAAAAGTTGGGATTTTTTGGTATAGTTTTCAATTTTGTTTTATATTTGCACACATTTCATGTTAATGTTGTACTCTCATTTGATTTTGATTGGCTGTGTATAATCATGGAGATTTTATCTAGATTATTTTACTATATTTTATATGTTATTCTGTTACATTGAAGTTAGATGTACCTCAAATCATTATAGTTACATTGGTAATATGGTGAGATTGCTATCATATCACTGTGTCATTTCCATTATGTTCATCTAATTTCCAATGGAGATGTCTGGTCAGAAGTGGTTTGTTTGGTTCAGTTGCTGGGCCCTCCTTGGATATTGGTGCTTCATGTGAAGTGGAATAACTTAGGGTAGGTCCCTTTAGCTGGATTTGATCAGGGCAATAAAGAGAGATGTAATGCTTATGTTATTGCTCCTCTCTCTCAAGGTAAAATTGTGTGGTCTGAGATGGTATCATGTTTGTTTTGGAGAAATACCACAGACCAATAACCTTGAAAGGTATTGGGAATAAAGAGGTCTGCTTTTTTCAAAATTCTGTGTAGGTGTCATAGTATGGCACCATTTGCTGGTTAGGAAGTCATCTGATTTGATTTTAGTGATGGTGTTCACTGTGTTTTTTTAGTCTTTGAAACCAGTGACTCCACAGGGACTTGGTTTTGGTCAATGTGTCACCAGTCTCTACTTCTGTGTACCAGAGTAGTATGTGATATCTGATAGCCAGGGGTTTGAAACTATTTTTTTAAGAATTCTGTACTGACTGGATTTACGGATTATGAGGTCCTAGGCTATAGGAACTTTAGTATTTGCTGCTATTTACAATAAGTGACACATAAGATTGGTAAAGACACCAATTTTGGAGATGGAGAGGCAAGGCTGAAGGGGAGGAGGAGGCCTTTATTTGAAGATAACAATTCTTGTGTTGTTATGTTCAAAAGTCTTATCTAGTAAGTTTCCAATAGGAAGGTATTGGGAATAGAGACATATTTTTTTTTCAAAATTCCATGTAGGTGTCGTGGTATGGCACCATTTGCATGTTAGGAAGTCATATGAATTTATTTTACATGATGGTGTTCATTATGTTATTTTAGTCTTTGAAGCCAGTGACTCCATAGGGACTTGTTTTTTTATTAAATTTGCCACCAGTCTCTACTTATTTGTCCCAGAGTAGTATGTGATATCTCATAGGCAGGGATTTGAAACTATTTTTTTAAGAATTCTGGACTGACTGGTTTCCTGGATGATGAGGTCTTAGGCTATGGGAACTTTACTGTCTGCTGATTTTTATAATAAGTAACGCAAAGAATTGGTAAAGACACCAATTTTGGAGATGGAGAGGAAAGGCTGAAGGGGAGGAGGAGGCCTTTATTTGAAGATAACAATTCTTGTGTTGTTATGTTCAAAAGTCTTATCTAGTAAGTTTCCCATAGCTCGCTATCTTTTTTTCCAAATTCTTCATGTACCCACTATCTGACAAATATAATAGAAGTAGCATTATTTACTCACCTAATATTCCAAGAGCTGTTTTACAAATGGTTGGAGACTCATATGTATATTGGGCTTAAAGCCAATGCCTGTAGTGGTGCCATAGGTTTAGATAAAGAACCAGGACTGAAGCAGATTTTGAGAGCTTTTGTGTGATGATAAATTGTGTAGACTTAGGATATCCAGACCTTGTGCGTTTTCCAGAGCGTAGCTATCATGTGTTGTACTATAGAATCAATACATTTTGTACAAAAAAGTGCTTGTAAAGGGGTATACACTTCTGGGTGAATTAATTCTGTGTTTTCCTGTTTACTGTAAAAAAGTTGGGATTTTTTGGTATAGTTTTCAATTTTGTTTTATACTTGCACACATTTCATGTTAATGTTGTACTCTCATTTGATTTTGATTGGCTGTGTATAATCATGGAGATTTTATCTAGATTATTTTACTATATTTTATATGTTATTCTGTTACATTGAAGTTAGATGTACCTCAAATCATTATAGTTACATTGGTAATATGGTGAGATTGCTATCATATCACTGTGTCATTTCCATTATGTTCATCTAATTTCCAATGGAGATGTCTGGTCAGAAGTGGTTTGTTTGGTTCAGTTGCTGGGCCCTCCTTGGATATTGGTGCTTCATGTGAAGTGGAATAACTTAGGGTAGGTCCCTTTAGCTGGATTTGATCAGGGCAATAAAGAGAGATGTAATGCTTATGTTATTGCTCCTCTCTCTCAAGGTAAAATTGTGTGGTCTGAGATGGTATCATGTTTGTTTTGGATAAATACCATAGACCAATAACCTTGAAAGGTATTGGGAATAAAGAGGTCTGCTTTTTTCAAAATTCTGTGTAGGTGTCATAGTATGGCGCCATTTGCTGGTTAGGAAGTCATCTGATTTGATATAAGTGATGGTGTTCACTGTATTTTTTTAGTCTTTGAAACCAGTGACTCCACAGGGACTTGGTTTTGGTAAATTTGTCACCAGTCTCTACTTCTGTGTACCAGAGTAGTATGTGATATCTGATAGCCAGGGGTTTGAAACTATTTTTTTAAGAATTCTGTACTGACTGGATTTCCGGATTATGAGGTCCTAGGCTATAGGAATTTTAGTATTTGCTGCTATTTACAATAAGAGACACATAAGATTGGTAAAGACACCAATTTTGGAGATGGAGAGGCAAGGCTGAAGGGGAAGAGGAGGCCTTTATTTGAAGATAACAATTCTTGTGTTGTTATGTTCAAAAGTCTTATCTAGTAAGTTTCCCATAGGAAGGTATTGGGAATAGAGACATATTTTTTTTCAAAATTCCATGTAGGTGTCGTGGTATGGCACCATTTGCTTGTTAGGAAGTCATATGAATTTATTTTACATGATGGTGTTCATTATGTTATTTTAGTCTTTGAAGCCAGTGACTCCATAGGGACTTGTTTTTTGATTAAATTTGCCACCAGTCTCTACTTATTTGTCCCAGAGTAGTATGTTATATCTCATAGGCAGGGATTTGAAACAATTTTTTTAAGAATTCTGGACTGACTGGTTTCCTGGATGATGAGGTCTTAGGCTATGGGAACTTTACTGTCTGCTGATTTTTATAATAAGTAACGCAAAGAATTGGTAAAGACACCAATTTTGGAGATGGAAGGGAAAGGCTGAAGGGGAGGAGGAGGCCTTTATTTGAAGATAACAATTCTTGTGTTGTTATGTTCAAAGGTCTTATCTAGTAAGTTTCCCATAGCTCGCTATCTTTTTTTCCAAATTCTTCATGTACCCACTATCTGACAAATATAATAGAAGTAGCATTGTTTACTCACCTAATATTCCAAGAGCTGTTTTACAAATGGTTGGAGACTCATATGTATATTGGGCTTAAAGCCAATGCCTGTAGTGGTGCCATAGGTTTAGATAAAGAACCAGGACTGAAGCAGATTTTGAGAGCTTTTGTGTGATGATAAATTGTGTAGACTTAGGATATCCAGTTCTTGTGCGTTTTCCAATGCGTAACTATCATGTGTTGTACTATAGAATCAATACATTTTGGAAAAAAAAGTGCTTGTAAAGGGGTATACACTTCTGGGTGAATTAATTCTGTGTTTTCCTGTTTATTGTAAAAAAGTTGGGATTTTTTGGTATAGTTTTCAATTTTGTTTTATATTTGCACACATTTCATGTTAATGTTGTACTCTCATTTGATTTTGATTGGCTGTGTATAATCATGGAGATTTTATCTAGATTATTTTACTATATTTTATATGTTATTCTGTTACATTGAAGTTAGATGTACCTCAAATCATTATAGTTACATTGGTAATATGGTGAGATTGCTATCATATCACTGTGTCATTTCCATTATGTTCATCTAATTTCCAATGGAGATGTCTGGTCAGAAGTGGTTTGTTTGGTTCAGTTGCTGGGCCCTCCTTGGATATTGGTGCTTCATGTGAAGTGGAATAACTTAGGGTAGGTCCCTTTAGCTGGATTTGATCAGGGCAATAAAGAGAGATGTAATGCTTATGTTATTGCTCCTCTCTCTCAAGGTAAAATTGTGTGGTCTGAGATGGTATCATGTTTGTTTTGGAGAAATACCACAGACCAATAACCTTGAAAGGTATTGGGAATAAAGAGGTCTGCTTTTTTCAAAATTCTGTGTAGGTGTCATAGTATGGCACCATTTGCTGGTTAGGAAGTCATCTGATTTGATTTTAGTGATGGTGTTCACTGTGTTTTTTTAGTCTTTGAAACCAGTGACTCCACAGGGACTTGGTTTTGGTCAATTTGTCACCAGTCTCTACTTCTGTGTACCAGAGTAGTATGTGATATCTGATAGCCAGGGGTTTGAAACTATTTTTTTAAGAATTCTGTACTGACTGGATTTACGGATTATGAGGTCCTAGGCTATAGGAACTTTAGTATTTGCTGCTATTTACAATAAGTGACACATAAGATTGGTAAAGACACCAATTTTGGAGATGGAGAGGCAAGGCTGAAGGGGAAGAGGAGGCCTTTATTTGAAGATAACAATTCTTGTGTTGTTATGTTCAAAAGTCTTATCTAGTAAGTTTCCCATAGGAAGGTATTGGGAATAGAGACATATTTTTTTTCAAAATTCCATGTAGGTGTCGTGGTATGGCACCATTTGCTTGTTAGGAAGTCATATGAATTTATTTTACATGATGGTGTTCATTATGTTATTTTAGTCTTTGAAGCCAGTGACTCCATAGGGACTTGTTTTTTGATTAAATTTGCCACCAGTCTCTACTTATTTGTCCCAGAGTAGTATGTGATATCTCATAGGCAGGGATTTGAAACAATTTTTTTAAGAATTCTGGACTGACTGGTTTCCTGGATGATGAGGTCTTAGGCTATGGGAACTTTACTGTCTGCTGATTTTTATAATAAGTAACGCAAAGAATTGGTAAAGACACCAATTTTGGAGATGGAAGGGAAAGGCTGAAGGGGAGGAGGAGGCCTTTATTTGAAGATAACAATTCTTGTGTTGTTATGTTCAAAGGTCTTATCTAGTAAGTTTCCCATAGCTCGCTATCTTTTTTTCCAAATTCTTCATGTACCCACTATCTGACAAATATAATAGAAGTAGCATTGTTTACTCACCTAATATTCCAAGAGCTGTTTTACAAATGGTTGGAGACTCATATGTATATTGGGCTTAAAGCCAATGCCTGTAGTGGTGCCATAGGTTTAGATAAAGAACCAGGACTGAAGCAGATTTTGAGAGCTTTTGTGTGATGATAAATTGTGTAGACTTAGGATATCCAGTTCTTGTGCGTTTTCCAATGCGTAACTATCATGTGTTGTACTATAGAATCAATACATTTTGGAAAAAAAAGTGCTTGTAAAGGGGTATACACTTCTGGGTGAATTAATTCTGTGTTTTCCTGTTTATTGTAAAAAAGTTGGGATTTTTTGGTATAGTTTTCAATTTTGTTTTATATTTGCACACATTTCATGTTAATGTTGTACTCTCATTTGATTTTGATTGGCTGTGTATAATCATGGAGATTTTATCTAGATTATTTTACTATATTTTATATGTTATTCTGTTACATTGAAGTTAGATGTACCTCAAATCATTATAGTTACATTGGTAATATGGTGAGATTGCTATCATATCACTGTGTCATTTCCATTATGTTCATCTAATTTCCAATGGAGATGTCTGGTCAGAAGTGGTTTGTTTGGTTCAGTTGCTGGGCCCTCCTTGGATATTGGTGCTTCATGTGAAGTGGAATAACTTAGGGTAGGTCCCTTTAGCTGGATTTGATCAGGGCAATAAAGAGAGATGTAATGCTTATGTTATTGCTCCTCTCTCTCAAGGTAAAATTGTGTGGTCTGAGATGGTATCATGTTTGTTTTGGAGAAATACCACAGACCAATAACCTTGAAAGGTATTGGGAATAAAGAGGTCTGCTTTTTTCAAAATTCTGTGTAGGTGTCATAGTATGGCACCATTTGCTGGTTAGGAAGTCATCTGATTTGATTTTAGTGATGGTGTTCACTGTGTTTTTTTAGTCTTTGAAACCAGTGACTCCACAGGGACTTGGTTTTGGTCAATTTGTCACCAGTCTCTACTTCTGTGTACCAGAGTAGTATGTGATATCTGATAGCCAGGGGTTTGAAACTATTTTTTTAAGAATTCTGTACTGACTGGATTTACGGATTATGAGGTCCTAGGCTATAGGAACTTTAGTATTTGCTGCTATTTACAATAAGTGACACATAAGATTGGTAAAGACACCAATTTTGGAGATGGAGAGGCAAGGCTGAAGGGGAGGAGGAGGCCTTTATTTGAAGATAACAATTCTAGTGTTGTTATGTTCAAAAGTCTTATCTAGTAAGTTTCCAATAGGAAGGTATTGGGAATAGAGACATATTTTTTTTTCAAAATTCCATGTAGGTGTCGTGGTATGGCACCATTTGCATGTTAGGAAGTCATATGAATTTATTTTACATGATGGTGTTCATTATGTTATTTTAGTCTTTGAAGCCAGTGACTCCATAGGGACTTGTTTTTTTATTAAATTTGCCACCAGTCTCTACTTATTTGTCCCAGAGTAGTATGTGATATCTCATAGGCAGGGATTTGAAACTATTTTTTTTAAGAATTCTGGACTGACTGGTTTCCTGGATGATGAGGTCTTAGGCTATGGGAACTTTACTGTCTGCTGATTTTTATAATAAGTAACACAAAGAATTGGTAAAGACACCAATTTTGGAGATGGAGAGGAAAGGCTGAAGGGGAGGAGGAGGCCTTTATTTGAAGATAACAATTCTTGTGTTGTTATGTTCAAAAGTCTTATCTAGTAAGTTTCCCATAGCTCGCTATCTTTTTTTCCAAATTCTTCATGTACCCACTATCTGACAAATATAATAGAAGTAGCATTATTTACTCACCTAATATTCCAAGAGCTGTTTTACAAATGGTTGGAGACTCATGTATATTGGGCTTAAAGCCAATGCCTGTAGTGGTGCCATAGGTTTAGATAAAGTACCAGGACTGAAGCAGATTTTGAGAGCTTTTGTGTGATGATAAATTGTGTAGACTTAGGATATCCAGACCTTGTGCGTTTTCCAGAGCGTAGCTATTATGTGTTGTACTATAGAATCAATACATTTTGTACAAAAAAGTGCTTGTAAAGGGGTATACACTTCTGGGTGAATTAATTCTGTGTTTTCCTGTTTACTGTAAAAAAGTTGGGATTTTTTGGTATAGTTTTCAATTTTGTTTTATACTTGCACACATTTCATGTTAATGTTGTACTCTCATTTGATTTTGATTGGCTGTGTATAATCATGGAGATTTTATCTAGATTCTTTTACTATATTTTATATGTTATTCTGTTACATTGAAGTTAGATGTACCTCAAATCATTATAGTTACATTGGTAATATGGTGAGATTGCTATCATATCACTGTGTCATTTCCATTATGTTCATCTAATTTCCAATGGAGATGTCTGGTCAGAAGTGGTTTGTTTGGTTCAGTTGCTGGGCCCTCCTTGGATATTGGTGCTTCATGTGAAGTGGAATAACTTAGGGTAGGTCCCTTTAGCTGGATTTGATCAGGGCAATAAAGAGAGATGTAATGCTTATGTTATTGCTCCTCTCTCTCAAGGTAAAATTGTGTGGTCTGAGATGGTATCATGTTTGTTTTGGAGAAATACCACAGACCAATAACCTTGAAAGGTATTGGGAATAAAGAGGTCTGCTTTTTTCAAAATTCTGTGTAGGTGTCATAGTATGGCACCATTTGCTGGTTAGGAAGTCATCTGATTTGATTTTAGTGATGGTGTTCACTGTGTTTTTTTAGTCTTTGAAACCAGTGACTCCACAGGGACTTGGTTTTGGTCAATTTGTCACCAGTCTCTACTTCTGTGTACCAGAGTAGTATGTGATATCTGATAGCCAGGGGTTTGAAACTATTTTTTTAAGAATTCTGTACTGACTGGATTTACGGATTATGAGGTCCTAGGCTATAGGAACTTTAGTATTTGCTGCTATTTACAATAAGTGACACATAAGATTGGTAAAGACACCAATTTTGGAGATGGAGAGGCAAGGCTGAAGGGGAGGAGGAGGCCTTTATTTGAAGATAACAATTCTTGTGTTGTTATGTTCAAAAGTCTTATCTAGTAAGTTTCCCATAGGAAGGTATTGGGAATAGAGACATATTTTTTTTTCAAAATTCCATGTAGGTGTCGTGGTATGGCACCATTTGCATGTTAGGAAGTCATATGAATTTATTTTACATGATGGTGTTCATTATGTTATTTTAGTCTTTGAAGCCAGTGACTCCATAGGGACTTGTTTTTTTATTAAATTTGCCACCAGTCTCTACTTATTTGTCCCAGAGTAGTATGTGATATCTCATAGGCAGGGATTTGAAACTATTTTTTTAAGAATTCTGGACTGACTGGTTTCCTGGATGATGAGGTCTTAGGCTATGGGAACTTTACTGTCTGCTGATTTTTATAATAAGTAACGCAAAGAATTGGTAAAGACACCAATTTTGGAGATGGAGAGGAAAGGCTGAAGGGGAGGAGGAGGCCTTTATTTGAAGATAACAATTCTTGTGTTGTTATGTTCAAAAGTCTTATCTAGTAAGTTTCCCATAGCTCGCTATCTTTTTTTCCAAATTCTTCATGTACCCACTATCTGACAAATATAATAGAAGTAGCATTATTTACTCACCTAATATTCCAAGAGCTGTTTTACAAATGGTTGGAGACTCATATGTATATTGGGCTTAAAGCCAATGCCTGTAGTGGTGCCATAGGTTTAGATAAAGAACCAGGACTGAAGCAGATTTTGAGAGCTTTTGTGTGATGATAAATTGTGTAGACTTAGGATATCCAGACCTTGTGCGTTTTCCAGAGCGTAGCTATCATGTGTTGTACTATAGAATCAATACATTTTGTACAAAAAAGTGCTTGTAAAGGGGTATACACTTCTGGGTGAATTAATTCTGTGTTTTCCTGTTTACTGTAAAAAAGTTGGGATTTTTTGGTATAGTTTTCAATTTTGTTTTATACTTGCACACATTTCATGTTAATGTTGTACTCTCATTTGATTTTGATTGGCTGTGTATAATCATGGAGATTTTATCTAGATTCTTTTACTATATTTTATATGTTATTCTGTTACATTGAAGTTAGATGTACCTCAAATCATTATAGTTACATTGGTAATATGGTGAGATTGCTATCATATCACTGTGTCATTTCCATTATGTTCATCTAATTTCCAATGGAGATGTCTGGTCAGAAGTGGTTTGTTTGGTTCAGTTGCTGGGCCCTCCTTGGATATTGGTGCTTCATGTGAAGTGGAATAACTTAGGGTAGGTCCCTTTAGCTGGATTTGATCAGGGCAATAAAGAGAGATGTAATGCTTATGTTATTGCTCCTCTCTCTCAAGGTAAAATTGTGTGGTCTGAGATGGTATCATTTTTGTTTTGGATAAATACCATAGACCAATAACCTTGAAAGGTATTGGGAATAAAGAGGTCTGCTTTTTTCAAAATTCTGTGTAGGTGTCATAGTATGGCGCCATTTGCTGGTTAGGAAGTCATCTGATTTGATATAAGTGATGGTGTTCACTGTATTTTTTTAGTCTTTGAAACCAGTGACTCCACAGGGACTTGGTTTTGGTAAATTTGTCACCAGTCTCTACTTCTGTGTACCAGAGTAGTATGTGATATCTGATAGCCAGGGGTTTGAAACTATTTTTTTAAGAATTCTGTACTGACTGGATTTCCGGATTATGAGGTCCTAGGCTATAGGAATTTTAGTATTTGCTGCTATTTACAATAAGAGACACATAAGATTGGTAAAGACACCAATTTTGGAGATGGAGAGGCAAGGCTGAAGGGGAAGAGGAGGCCTTTATTTGAAGATAACAATTCTTGTGTTGTTATGTTCAAAAGTCTTATCTAGTAAGTTTCCCATAGGAAGGTATTGGGAATAGAGACATATTTTTTTTCAAAATTCCATGTAGGTGTCGTGGTATGGCACCATTTGCTTGTTAGGAAGTCATATGAATTTATTTTACATGATGGTGTTCATTATGTTATTTTAGTCTTTGAAGCCAGTGACTCCATAGGGACTTGTTTTTTGATTAAATTTGCCACCAGTCTCTACTTATTTGTCCCAGAGTAGTATGTGATATCTCATAGGCAGGGATTTGAAACAATTTTTTTAAGAATTCTGGACTGACTGGTTTCCTGGATGATGAGGTCTTAGGCTATGGGAACTTTACTGTCTGCTGATTTTTATAATAAGTAACGCAAAGAATTGGTAAAGACACCAATTTTGGAGATGGAAGGGAAAGGCTGAAGGGGAGGAGGAGGCCTTTATTTGAAGATAACAATTCTTGTGTTGTTATGTTCAAAGGTCTTATCTAGTAAGTTTCCCATAGCTCGCTATCTTTTTTTCCAAATTCTTCATGTACCCACTATCTGACAAATATAATAGAAGTAGCATTGTTTACTCACCTAATATTCCAAGAGCTGTTTTACAAATGGTTGGAGACTCATATGTATATTGGGCTTAAAGCCAATGCCTGTAGTGGTGCCATAGGTTTAGATAAAGAACCAGGACTGAAGCAGATTTTGAGAGCTTTTGTGTGATGATAAATTGTGTAGACTTAGGATATCCAGTTCTTGTGCGTTTTCCAATGCGTAACTATCATGTGTTGTACTATAGAATCAATACATTTTGGAAAAAAAAGTGCTTGTAAAGGGGTATACACTTCTGGGTGAATTAATTCTGTGTTTTCCTGTTTATTGTAAAAAAGTTGGGATTTTTTGGTATAGTTTTCAATTTTGTTTTATATTTGCACACATTTCATGTTAATGTTGTACTCTCATTTGATTTTGATTGGCTGTGTATAATCATGGAGATTTTATCTAGATTATTTTACTATATTTTATATGTTATTCTGTTACATTGAAGTTAGATGTACCTCAAATCATTATAGTTACATTGGTAATATGGTGAGATTGCTATCATATCACTGTGTCATTTCCATTATGTTCATCTAATTTCCAATGGAGATGTCTGGTCAGAAGTGGTTTGTTTGGTTCAGTTGCTGGGCCCTCCTTGGATATTGGTGCTTCATGTGAAGTGGAATAACTTAGGGTAGGTCCCTTTAGCTGGATTTGATCAGGGCAATAAAGAGAGATGTAATGCTTATGTTATTGCTCCTCTCTCTCAAGGTAAAATTGTGTGGTCTGAGATGGTATCATGTTTGTTTTGGAGAAATACCACAGACCAATAACCTTGAAAGGTATTGGGAATAAAGAGGTCTGCTTTTTTCAAAATTCTGTGTAGGTGTCATAGTATGGCACCATTTGCTGGTTAGGAAGTCATCTGATTTGATTTTAGTGATGGTGTTCACTGTGTTTTTTTAGTCTTTGAAACCAGTGACTCCACAGGGACTTGGTTTTGGTCAATTTGTCACCAGTCTCTACTTCTGTGTACCAGAGTAGTATGTGATATCTGATAACCAGGGGTTTGAAACTATTTTTTTAAGAATTCTGTACTGACTGGATTTACGGATTATGAGGTCCTAGGCTATAGGAACTTTAGTATTTGCTGCTATTTACAATAAGTGACACATAAGATTGGTAAAGACACCAATTTTGGAGATGGAGAGGCAAGGCTGAAGGGGAGGAGGAGGCCTTTATTTGAAGATAACAATTCTTGTGTTGTTATGTTCAAAAGTCTTATCTAGTAAGTTTCCAATAGGAAGGTATTGGGAATAGAGACATATTTTTTTTTCAAAATTCCATGTAGGTGTCGTGGTATGGCACCATTTGCATGTTAGGAAGTCATATGAATTTATTTTACATGATGGTGTTCATTATGTTATTTTAGTCTTTGAAGCCAGTGACTCCATAGGGACTTGTTTTTTTATTAAATTTGCCACCAGTCTCTACTTATTTGTCCCAGAGTAGTATGTGATATCTCATAGGCAGGGATTTGAAACTATTTTTTTAAGAATTCTGGACTGACTGGTTTCCTGGATGATGAGGTCTTAGGCTATGGGAACTTTACTGTCTGCTGATTTTTATAATAAGTAACGCAAAGAATTGGTAAAGACACCAATTTTGGAGATGGAGAGGAAAGGCTGAAGGGGAGGAGGAGGCCTTTATTTGAAGATAACAATTCTTGTGTTGTTATGTTCAAAAGTCTTATCTAGTAAGTTTCCCATAGCTCGCTATCTTTTTTTCCAAATTCTTCATGTACCCACTATCTGACAAATATAATAGAAGTAGCATTATTTACTCACCTAATATTCCAAGAGCTGTTTTACAAATGGTTGGAGACTCATGTATATTGGGCTTAAAGCCAATGCCTGTAGTGGTGCCATAGGTTTAGATAAAGTACCAGGACTGAAGCAGATTTTGAGAGCTTTTGTGTGATGATAAATTGTGTAGACTTAGGATATCCAGACCTTGTGCGTTTTCCAGAGCGTAGCTATCATGTGTTGTACTATAGAATCAATACATTTTGTACAAAAAAGTGCTTGTAAAGGGGTATACACTTCTGGGTGAATTAATTCTGTGTTTTCCTGTTTACTGTAAAAAAGTTGGGATTTTTTGGTATAGTTTTCAATTTTGTTTTATACTTGCACACATTTCATGTTAATGTTGTACTCTCATTTGATTTTGATTGGCTGTGTATAATCATGGAGATTTTATCTAGATTCTTTTACTATATTTTATATGTTATTCTGTTACATTTAAGTTAGATGTACCTCAAATCATTATAGTTACATTGGTAATATGGTGAGATTGCTATCATATCACTGTGTCATTTCCATTATGTTCATCTAATTTCCAATGGAGATGTCTGGTCAGAAGTGGTTTGTTTGGTTCAGTTGCTGGGCCCTCCTTGGATATTGGTGCTTCATGTGAAGTGGAATAACTTAGGGTAGGTCCCTTTAGCTGGATTTGATCAGGGCAATAAAGAGAGATGTAATGCTTATGTTATTGCTCCTCTCTCTCAAGGTAAAATTGTGTGGTCTGAGATGGTATCATGTTTGTTTTGGAGAAATACCACAGACCAATAACCTTGAAAGGTATTGGGAATAAAGAGGTCTGCTTTTTTCAAAATTCTGTGTAGGTGTCATAGTATGGCACCATTTGCTGGTTAGGAAGTCATCTGATTTGATTTTAGTGATGGTGTTCACTGTGTTTTTTTAGTCTTTGAAACCAGTGACTCCACAGGGAATTGGTTTTGGTCAATTTGTCACCAGTCTCTACTTCTGTGTACCAGAGTAGTATGTGATATCTGATAGCCAGGGGTTTGAAACTATTTTTTTAAGAATTCTGTACTGACTGGATTTATGGATTATGAGGTCCTAGGCTATAGGAACTTTAGTATTTGCTGCTATTTACAATAAGTGACACATAAGATTGGTAAAGACACCAATTTTGGAGATGGAGAGGCAAGGCTGAAGGGGAGGAGGAGGCCTTTATTTGAAGATAACAATTCTTGTGTTGTTATGTTCAAAAGTATTATCTAGTAAGTTTCCCATAGGAAGGTATTGGGAATAGAGACATATTTTTTTTTCAAAATTCCATGTAGGTGTCGTGGTATGGCACCATTTGCATGTTAGGAAGTCATATGAATTTATTTTACATGATGGTGTTCATTATGTTATTTTAGTCTTTGAAGCCAGTGACTCCATAGGGACTTGTTTTTTTATTAAATTTGCCACCAGTCTCTACTTATTTGTCCCAGAGTAGTATGTGATATCTCATAGGCAGGGATTTGAAACTATTTTTTTAAGAATTCTGGACTGACTGGTTTCCTGGATGATGAGGTCTTAGGCTATGGGAACTTTACTGTCTGCTGATTTTTATAATAAGTAACGCAAAGAATTGGTAAAGACACCAATTTTGGAGATGGAGAGGAAAGGCTGAAGGGGAGGAGGAGGCCTTTATTTGAAGATAACAATTCTTGTGTTGTTATGTTCAAAAGTCTTATCTAGTAAGTTTCCCATAGCTCGCTATCTTTTTTTCCAAATTCTTCATGTACCCACTATCTGACAAATATAATAGAAGTAGCATTATTTACTCACCTAATATTCCAAGAGCTGTTTTACAAATGGTTGGAGACTCATATGTATATTGGGCTTAAAGCCAATGCCTGTAGTGGTGCCATAGGTTTAGATAAAGAACCAGGACTGAAGCAGATTTTGAGAGCTTTTGTGTGATGATAAATTGTGTAGACTTAGGATATCCAGACCTTGTGCGTTTTCCAGAGCGTAGCTATCATGTGTTGTACTATAGAATCAATACATTTTGTACAAAAAAGTGCTTGTAAAGGGGTATACACTTCTGGGTGAATTAATTTTGTGTTTTCCTGTTTACTGTAAAAAAGTTGGGATTTTTTGGTATAGTTTTCAATTTTGTTTTATACTTGCACACATTTCATGTTAATGTTGTACTCTCATTTGATTTTGATTGGCTGTGTATAATCATGGAGATTTTATCTAGATTCTTTTACTATATTTTATATGTTATTCTGTTACATTGAAGTTAGATGTACCTCAAATCATTATAGTTACATTGGTAATATGGTGAGATTGCTATCATATCACTGTGTCATTTCCATTATGTTCATCTAATTTCCAATGGAGATGTCTGGTCAGAAGTGGTTTGTTTGGTTCAGTTGCTGGGCCCTCCTTGGATATTGGTGCTTCATGTGAAGTGGAATAACTTAGGGTAGGTCCCTTTAGCTGGATTTGATCAGGGCAATAAAGAGAGATGTAATGCTTATGTTATTGCTCCTCTCTCTCAAGGTAAAATTGTGTGGTCTGAGATGGTATCATGTTTGTTTTGGAGAAATACCACAGACCAATAACCTTGAAAGGTATTGGGAATAAAGAGGTCTGCTTTTTTCAAAATTCTGTGTAGGTGTCATAGTATGGCACCATTTGCTGGTTAGGAAGTCATCTGATTTTATTTTAGTGATGGTGTTCACTGTGTTTTTTTAGTCTTTGAAACCAGTGACTCCACAGGGACTTGGTTTTGGTCAATTTGTCACCAGTCTCTACTTCTGTGTACCAGAGTAGTATGTGATATCTGATAGCCAGGGGTTTGAAACTATTTTTTTAAGAATTCTGTACTGACTGGATTTACGGATTATGAGGTCCTAGGCTATAGGAACTTTAGTATTTGCTGCTATTTACAATAAGTGACACATAAGATTGGTAAAGACACCAATTTTGGAGATGGAGAGGCAAGGCTGAAGGGGAGGAGGAGGCCTTTATTTGAAGATAACAATTCTTGTGTTGTTATGTTCAAAAGTCTTATCTAGTAACTTTCCCATAGGAAGGTATTGGGAATAGAGACATATTTTTTTTTTCAAAATTCCATGTAGGTGTCGTGGTATGGCACCATTTGCATGTTAGGAAGTCATATGAATTTATTTTACATGATGGTGTTCATTATGTTATTTTAGTCTTTGAAGCCAGTGACTCCATAGGGACTTGTTTTTTTATTAAATTTGCCACCAGTCTCTACTTATTTGTCCCAGAGTAGTATGTGATATCTCATAGGCAGGGATTTGAAACTATTTTTTTAAGAATTCTGGACTGACTGGTTTCCTGGATGATGAGGTCTTAGGCTATGGGAACTTTACTGTCTGCTGATTTTTATAATAAGTAACGCAAAGAATTGGTAAAGACACCAATTTTGGAGATGGAGAGGAAAGGCTGAAGGGGAGGAGGAGGCCTTTATTTGAAGATAACAATTCTTGTGTTGTTATGTTCAAAAGTCTTATCTAGTAAGTTTCCCATAGCTCGCTATCTTTTTTTTCCAAATTCTTCATGTACCCACTATCTGACAAATATAATAGAAGTAGCATTATTTACTCACCTAATATTCCAAGAGCTGTTTTACAAATGGTTGGAGACTCATATGTATATTGGGCTTAAAGCCAATGCCTGTAGTGGTGCCATAGGTTTAGATAAAGAACCAGGACTGAAGCAGATTTTGAGAGCTTTTGTGTGATGATAAATTGTGTAGACTTAGGATATCCAGACCTTGTGCGTTTTCCAGAGCGTAGCTATCATGTGTTGTACTATAGAATCAATACATTTTGTACAAAAAAGTGCTTGTAAAGGGGTATACACTTCTGGGTGAATTAATTCTGTGTTTTCCTGTTTACTGTAAAAAAGTTGGGATTTTTTGGTATAGTTTTCAATTTTGTTTTATACTTGCACACATTTCATGTTAATGTTGTACTCTCATTTGATTTTGATTGGCTGTGTATAATCATGGAGATTTTATCTAGATTCTTTTACTATATTTTATATGTTATTCTGTTACATTGAAGTTAGATGTACCTCAAATCATTATAGTTACATTGGTAATATGGTGAGATTGCTATCATATCACTGTGTCATTTCCATTATGTTCATCTAATTTCCAATGGAGATGTCTGGTCAGAAGTGGTTTGTTTGGTTCAGTTGCTGGGCCCTCCTTGGATATTGGTGCTTCATGTGAAGTGGAATAACTTAGGGTAGGTCCCTTTAGCTGGATTTGATCAGGGCAATAAAGAGAGATGTAATGCTTATGTTATTGCTCCTCTCTCTCAAGGTAAAATTGTGTGGTCTGAGATGGTATCATGTTTGTTTTGGATAAATACCATAGACCAATAACCTTGAAAGGTATTGGGAATAAAGAGGTCTGCTTTTTTCAAAATTCTGTGTAGGTGTCATAGTATGGCGCCATTTGCTGGTTAGGAAGTCATCTGATTTGATATAAGTGATGGTGTTCACTGTATTTTTTTAGTCTTTGAAACCAGTGACTCCACAGGGACTTGGTTTTGGTAAATTTGTCACCAGTCTCTACTTCTGTGTACCAGAGTAGTATGTGATATCTGATAGCCAGGGGTTTGAAACTATTTTTTTAAGAATTCTGTACTGACTGGATTTCCGGATTATGAGGTCCTAGGCTATAGGAATTTTAGTATTTGCTGCTATTTACAATAAGAGACACATAAGATTGGTAAAGACACCAATTTTGGAGATGGAGAGGCAAGGCTGAAGGGGAGGAGGAGGCCTTTATTTGAAGATAACAATTCTTGTGTTGTTATGTTCAAAAGTCTTATCTAGTAAGTTTCCAATAGGAAGGTATTGGGAATAGAGACATATTTTTTTTTCAAAATTCCATGTAGGTGTCGTGGTATGGCACCATTTGCATGTTAGGAAGTCATATGAATTTATTTTACATGATGGTGTTCATTATGTTATTTTAGTCTTTGAAGCCAGTGACTCCATAGGGACTTGTTTTTTTATTAAATTTGCCACCAGTCTCTACTTATTTGTCCCAGAGTAGTATGTGATATCTCATAGGCAGGGATTTGAAACTATTTTTTTAAGAATTCTGGACTGACTGGTTTCCTGGATGATGAGGTCTTAGGCTATGGGAACTTTACTGTCTGCTGATTTTTATAATAAGTAACGCAAAGAATTGGTAAAGACACCAATTTTGGAGATGGAGAGGAAAGGCTGAAGGGGAGGAGGAGGCCTTTATTTGAAGATAACAATTCTTGTGTTGTTATGTTCAAAAGTCTTATCTAGTAAGTTTCCCATAGCTCGCTATCTTTTTTTCCAAATTCTTCATGTACCCACTATCTGACAAATATAATAGAAGTAGCATTATTTACTCACCTAATATCCCAAGAGCTGTTTTACAAATGGTTGGAGACTCATGTATATTGGGCTTAAAGCCAATGCCTGTAGTGGTGCCATAGGTTTAGATAAAGTACCAGGACTGAAGCAGATTTTGAGAGCTTTTGTGTGATGATAAATTGTGTAGACTTAGGATATCCAGACCTTGTGCGTTTTCCAGAGCGTAGCTATCATGTGTTGTACTATAGAATCAATACATTTTGTACAAAAAAGTGCTTGTAAAGGGGTATACACTTCTGGGTGAATTAATTCTGTGTTTTCCTGTTTACTGTAAAAAAGTTGGGATTTTTTGGTATAGTTTTCAATTTTGTTTTATACTTGCACACATTTCATGTTAATGTTGTACTCTCATTTGATTTTGATTGGCTGTGTATAATCATGGAGATTTTATCTAGATTCTTTTACTATATTTTATATGTTATTCTGTTACATTTAAGTTAGATGTACCTCAAATCATTATAGTTACATTGGTAATATGGTGAGATTGCTATCATATCACTGTGTCATTTCCATTATGTTCATCTAATTTCCAATGGAGATGTCTGGTCAGAAGTGGTTTGTTTGGTTCAGTTGCTGGGCCCTCCTTGGATATTGGTGCTTCATGTGAAGTGGAATAACTTAGGGTAGGTCCCTTTAGCTGGATTTGATCAGGGCAATAAAGAGAGATGTAATGCTTATGTTATTGCTCCTCTCTCTCAAGGTAAAATTGTGTGGTCTGAGATGGTATCATGTTTGTTTTGGAGAAATACCACAGACCAATAACCTTGAAAGGTATTGGGAATAAAGAGGTCTGCTTTTTTCAAAATTCTGTGTAGGTGTCATAGTATGGCACCATTTGCTGGTTAGGAAGTCATCTGATTTTATTTTAGTGATGGTGTTCACTGTGTTTTTTTAGTCTTTGAAACCAGTGACTCCACAGGGACTTGGTTTTGGTCAATTTGTCACCAGTCTCTACTTCTGTGTACCAGAGTAGTATGTGATATCTGATAGCCAGGGGTTTGAAACTATTTTTTTAAGAATTCTGTACTGACTGGATTTACGGATTATGAGGTCCTAGGCTATAGGAACTTTAGTATTTGCTGCTATTTACAATAAGTGACACATAAGATTGGTAAATACACCAATTTTGGAGATGGAGAGGCAAGGCTGAAGGGGAGGAGGAGGCCTTTATTTGAAGATAACAATTCTTGTGTTGTTATGTTCAAAAGTCTTATCTAGTAACTTTCCCATAGGAAGGTATTGGGAATAGAGACATATTTTTTTTTCAAAATTCCATGTAGGTGTCGTGGTATGGCACCATTTGCATGTTAGGAAGTCATATGAATTTATTTTACATGATGGTGTTCATTATGTTATTTTAGTCTTTGAAGCCAGTGACTCCATAGGGACTTGTTTTTTTATTAAATTTGCCACCAGTCTCTACTTATTTGTCCCAGAGTAGTATGTGATATCTCATAGGCAGGGATTTGAAACTATTTTTTTAAGAATTCTGGACTGACTGGTTTCCTGGATGATGAGGTCTTAGGCTATGGGAACTTTACTGTCTGCTGATTTTTATAATAAGTAACGCAAAGAATTGGTAAAGACACCAACTTTGGAGATGGAGAGGAAAGGCTGAAGGGGAGGAGGAGGCCTTTATTTGAAGATAACAATTCTTGTGTTGTTATGTTCAAAAGTCTTATCTAGTAAGTTTCCCATAGCTCGCTATCTTTTTTTCCAAATTCTTCATGTACCCACTATCTGACAAATATAATAGAAGTAGCATTATTTACTCACCTAATATTCCAAGAGCTGTTTTACAAATGGTTGGAGACTCATATGTATATTGGGCTTAAAGCCAATGCCTGTAGTGGTGCCATAGGTTTAGATAAAGTACCAGGACTGAAGCAGATTTTGAGAGCTTTTGTGTGATGATAAATTGTGTAGACTTAGGATATCCAGACCTTGTGCGTTTTCCAGAGCGTAGCTATCATGTGTTGTACTATAGAATCAATACATTTTGTACAAAAAAGTGCTTGTAAAGGGGTATACACTTCTGGGTGAATTAATTCTGTGTTTTCCTGTTTACTGTAAAAAAGTTGGGATTTTTTGGTATAGTTTTCAATTTTGTTTTATACTTGCACACATTTCATGTTAATGTTGTACTCTCATTTGATTTTGATTGGCTGTGTATAATCATGGAGATTTTATCTAGATTCTTTTACTATATTTTATATGTTATTCTGTTACATTGAAGTTAGATGTACCTCAAATCATTATAGTTACATTGGTAATATGGTGAGATTGCTATCATATCACTGTGTCATTTCCATTATGTTCATCTAATTTCCAATGGGGATGTCTGGTCAGAAGTGGTTTGTTTGGTTCAGTTGCTGGGCCCTCCTTGGATATTGGTGCTTCATGTGAAGTGGAATAACTTAGGGTAGGTCCCTTTAGCTGGATTTGGTCAGGGCAATAAAGAGAGATGTAATGCCTATGTTATTGCTCCTCTATCTCAAGGTAAAATTGTGTGGTCTGAGATGGTATTATGTTTGTTTTGGAGAAATACCACAGACCAATAACCTTGAAAGGTATTGGGAATAAAGAGGTCTGCTTTTTTCAAAATTCTGTGTAGGTGTCATAGTATGGCGCCATTTGCTGGTTAGGAAGTCATCTGATTTGATATAAGTGATGGTGTTCACTGTGTTTTTTTAGTCTTTGAAACCAGTGACTCCACAGGAACTTGGTTTTGGTAAATTTGTCACCAGTCTCTACTTCTGTGTACCAGAGTAGTATGTGATATCTGATAGCCAGGGGTTTGAAACTATTTTTTTAAGAATTCTGTACTGACTGGATTTCCGCATTATGAGTTCCTAGGCTATAGGAACTTTAGTATTTGCTGCTATTTACAATAAGTGACACATAAGATTGGTAAAGACACCAATTTTGGAGATGGAGAGGCAAGGCTGAAGGGGAGGAGGAGGCCTTTATTTGAAGATAACAATTCTTGTGTTGTTATGTTCAAAAGTCTTATCTAGTAAGTTTCCCATAAGAAGGTATTGGGAATAGAGACATATTTTTTTTTCAAAATTCCATGTAGGTGTTGTGGTATGGCACTATTTGCTTGTTAGGAAGTCATATGAGTTTATTTTACATGATGCTGTTCATTATGTTATTTTAGTCTTTGAAGCGAGTGACTCCATAGGGACTTTGTTTTTTGATTAAATTTGCCACCAGTCTCTACTTATTTGTCCCAGAGTAGTATGTGATATCTCATAGGCAGGGATTTGAAACTATTTTTTTAAGAATTCTGGACTGACTGGTTTCCTGGATGATGAGGTCTTAGGCTATGGGAACTTTACTGTCTGCTGATTTTTATAATAAGTAACGCAAAGAATTGGTAAAGACACCAATTTTGGAGATGGAGAGGAAAGGCTGAAGGGGAGGAGGAGGCCTTTATTTGAAGATAACAATTCTTGTGTTGTTATGTTCAAAAGTCTTATCTAGTAAGTTTTCCATAGCTCACTATCTTTTTTTCCAAATTCTTCATGTACCCACTATCTGACAAATATAATAGAAGTAGCATTATTTACTCACCTAATATACCAAGAGCTGTTTTACAAATGGTTGGAGACTCATATGTATATTGGGCTTAAAGCCAATGCCTGTAGTGGTGCCATAGGTTTAGATAAAGAACCAGGACTGAAGCAGATTTTGAGAGCTTTTGTGTGATGATAAATTGTGTAGACTTAGGATATCCAGACCTTGTACGTTTTCCAATGCGTAGCTATCATGTGTTGTACTATAGAATCAATACATTTTGTAAAAAAAAGTGCTTGTAAAGGGGTATACACTTCTGGGTGAATTTGTTCTGTGTTTTCCTGTTTACTGTAAAAAAGTTGGGATTTTTTGGTATAGTTTTCAATTTTGTTTTATACTTACACAGATTTCATGTTAATGTTGTACTCTCATTTGATTTTGATTGGCTGTGTATAATCATGGAGATTTTATCTAGATTATTTTACTATATTTTATATGTTATTCTGTTACATTGAATTTAGATGTACCTCAAATCATTATAGTTACATTAGTAATATGGTGAGATTGCTATCATATCACTGTGTCATTTCCATTATGTTCATCTAATTTCCAATGGAGATGTCTGGTCAGAAGTGGTTTGTTTGGTTCAGTTGCTGGGCCCTCCTTGGATATTGGTGCTTCATGTGAAGTGGAATAACTTAGGGTAGGTCCCTTTAGCTGGATTTGGTCAGGGCAATAAAGAGAGATGTAATGCTTATGTTATTGCTCCTCTCTCTCTCAAGGTAAAATTGTGTGGTCTGAGATGGTATCATGTTTGTTTTGGAGAAATACCACAGACCAATAAGCTTGAAAGGTATTGGGAATAAAGAGGTCTGCTTTTTTCAAAATTCTGTGTAGGTGTCATAGTATGGCGCCATTTGCTGGTTAGGAAGTCATCTGATTTGATTTTAGTGATGGTGTTCACTGTGTTTTTTTAGTCTTTGAAACCAGTGACTCCACAGGGACTTGGTTTTGGTAAATTTGTCACCAGTCTCTACTTCTGTGTACCAGAGTAGTATGTGATATCTGATAGCCAGGGGTTTGAAACTATTTTTTTAAGAATTCTGTACTGACTGGATTTCCGGATTATGAGGTCCTAGGCTATAGGAACTTTAGTATTTGCTGCTATTTACAATACGTGACACATAAGATTGGTAAAGACACCAATTTTGGAGATGGAGAGGCAAGGCTGAAGGGGAGGAGGAGGCCTTTATTTGAAGATAACAATTCTTGTGTTGTTATGTTCAAAAGTCTTATCTAGTAAGTTTCCCATAGGAAGGTATTGGGAATAGAGACATATTTTTTTTTCAAAATTCCATGTAGGTGTCGTAGTATGGCACCATTTGCATGTTAGGAAGTCATATGAATTTATTTTACATGATGGTGTTCATTATGTTATTTTAGTCTTTGAAGCCAGTGACTCCATAGGGACTTGTTTTTTTATTAAATTTGCCACCAGTCTCTACTTATTTGTCCCAGAGTAGTATGTGATATCTCTTAGGCAGGGATTTGAAACTATTTTTTTAAGAATTCTGGACCGACTGGTTTCCTGGATGATGAGGTCTTAGGCTATGGGAACTTTACTGTCTGCTGATTTTTATAATAAGTAATGCAAAGAATTGGTAAAGACACCAATTTTGGAGATGGAGAGGAAAGGCTGAAGGGGAGGAGGAGGCCTTTATTTGAAGATAACAGTTCTTGTGTTGTTATGTTCAAAAGTCTTATCTAGTAAGTTTCCCATAGCTCGCTATCTTTTTTTCCAAATTCTTCATGTACCCACTATCTGACAAATATAATAGAAGTAGCATTATTTACTCACCTAATATTCCAAGAGCTGTTTTACAAATGGTTGGAGACTCATATGTATATTGGGCTTAAAGCCAATGCCTGTAGTGGTGCCATAGGTTTAGATAAAGTACCAGGACTGAAGCAGATTTTGAGAGCTTTTGTGTGATGATAAATTGTGTAGACTTAGGATATCCAGACCTTGTGCGTTTTCCAGAGCGTAGCTATCATGTGTTGTACTATAGAATCAATACATTTTGTACAAAAAAGTGCTTGTAAAGGGGTATACACTTCTGGGTGAATTTGTTCTGTGTTTTCCTGTTTACTGTAAAAAAGTTGGGATTTTTTGGTATAGTTTTCAATTTTGTTTTATACTTGCACACATTTCATGTCAATGTTGTACTCTCATTTGATTTTGATTGGCTGTGTATAATCATGGAGATTTTATCTAGATTATTTTACTATATTTTATATGTTATTCTGTTACATTGAAGTTAGATGTACCTCAAATCATTATAGTTACATTGGTAATATGGTGAGATTTCTATCATATCACTGTGTCATTTCCATTATGTTCATCAAATTTCCAATGGAGATGTCTGGTCAGAAGTGGTTTGTTTGGTTCAGTTGCTGGGCCCTCCTTGGATATTGGTGCTTCATGTGAAGTGGAATAACTTAGGGTAGGTCCCTTTAGCTGGATTTGGTCAGGGCAATAAAGAGAGATGTAATGCTTATGTTATTGCTCCTCTATCTCAAGGTAAAATTGTGTGGTCTGAGATGGTATCATGTTTGTTTTGGATAAATACCATAGACCAATAACCTTGAAAGGTATTGGGAATAAAGAGGTCTGCTTTTTTCAAAATTCTGTGTAGGTGTCATAGTATGGCGCCATTTGCTGGTTAGGAAGTCATCTGATTTGATATAAGTGATGGTGTTCACTGTGTTTTTTTAGTCTTTGAAACCAGTGACTCCACAGGAACTTGGTTTTGGTAAATTTGTCACCAGTCTCTACTTCTGTGTACCAGAGTAGTATGTGATATCTGATAGCCAGGGGTTTGAAACTATTTTTTTAAGAATTCTGTACTGACTGGATTTCCGGATTATGAGGTCCTAGGCTATAGGAACTTCAGTATTTGCTGCTATTTACAATAAGTGACATATAAGATTGGTAAAGACACCAATTTTGGAGATGGAGAGGCAAGGCTGAAGGGGAGGAGGAGGCCTTTATTTGAAGATAACAATTCTTGTGTTGTTATGTTCAAAAGTCTTATCTAGTAAGTTTCCCATAGGAACGTATTGGGAATAGAGACATATTTTTTTTTCAAAATTCCATGTAGGTGTCGTGGTATGGCACCATTTGCTTGTTAGGAAGTCATATGAGTTTATTTTACATGATGGTGTTTATTATGTTATTTTAGTCTTTGAAGCCAGTGACTCCATAGGGACTTGTTTTTTTATTAAATTTGCCACCAGTCTCTACTTATTTGTCCCAGAGTAGTATGTGATATCTCTTAGGCAGGGATTTGAAACTATTTTTTTAAGAATTCTGGACCGACTGGTTTCCTGGATGATGAGGTCTTAGGCTATGGGAACTTTACTGTCTGCTGATTTTTATAATAAGTAATGCAAAGAATTGGTAAAGACACCAATTTTGGAGATGGAGAGGAAAGGCTGAAGGGGAGGAGGAGGCCTTTATTTGAAGATAACAATTCTTGTGTTGTTATGTTCAAAAGTCTTATCTAGTAAGTTTCCCATAGCTCGCTATCTTTTTTTCCAAATTCTTCATGTACCCACTATCTGACAAATATAATAGAAGTAGCATTATTTACTCACCTAATATTCCAAGAGCTGTTTTACAAATGGTTGGAGACTCATATGTATATTGGGCTTAAAGCCAATGCCTGTAGTGGTGCCATAGGTTTAGATAAAGTACCAGGACTGAAGCAGATTTTGAGAGCTTTTGTGTGATGATAAATTGTGTAGACTTAGGATATCCAGACCTTGTGCGTTTTCCAGAGCGTAGCTATCATGTGTTGTACTATAGAATCAATACATTTTGTACAAAAAAGTGCTTGTAAAGGGGTATACACTTCTGGGTGAATTAATTCTGTGTTTTCCTGTTTACTGTAAAAAAGTTGGGATTTTTTGGTATAGTTTTCAATTTTGTTTTATACTTGCACACATTTCATGTTAATGTTGTACTCTCATTTGATTTTGATTGGCTGTGTATAATCATGGAGATTTTATCTAGATTCTTTTACTATATTTTATATGTTATTCTGTTACATTGAAGTTAGATGTACCTCAAATCATTATAGTTACATTGGTAATATGGTGAGATTGCTATCATATCACTGTGTCATTTCCATTATGTTCATCTAATTTCCAATGGGGATGTCTGGTCAGAAGTGGTTTGTTTGGTTCAGTTGCTGGGCCCTCCTTGGATATTGGTGCTTCATGTGAAGTGGAATAACTTAGGGTAGGTCCCTTTAGCTGGATTTGGTCAGGGCAATAAAGAGAGATGTAATGCCTATGTTATTGCTCCTCTATCTCAAGGTAAAATTGTGTGGTCTGAGATGGTATTATGTTTGTTTTGGAGAAATACCACAGACCAATAACCTTGAAAGGTATTGGGAATAAAGAGGTCTGCTTTTTTCAAAATTCTGTGTAGGTGTCATAGTATGGCGCCATTTGCTGGTTAGGAAGTCATCTGATTTGATATAAGTGATGGTGTTCACTGTGTTTTTTTAGTCTTTGAAACCAGTGACTCCACAGGAACTTGGTTTTGGTAAATTTGTCACCAGTCTCTACTTCTGTGTACCAGAGTAGTATGTGATATCTGATAGCCAGGGGTTTGAAACTATTTTTTTAAGAATTCTGTACTGACTGGATTTCCGCATTATGAGTTCCTAGGCTATAGGAACTTTAGTATTTGCTGCTATTTACAATAAGTGACACATAAGATTGGTAAAGACACCAATTTTGGAGATGGAGAGGCAAGGCTGAAGGGGAGGAGGAGGCCTTTATTTGAAGATAACAATTCTTGTGTTGTTATGTTCAAAAGTCTTATCTAGTAAGTTTCCCATAAGAAGGTATTGGGAATAGAGACATATTTTTTTTTCAAAATTCCATGTAGGTGTTGTGGTATGGCACTATTTGCTTGTTAGGAAGTCATATGAGTTTATTTTACATGATGCTGTTCATTATGTTATTTTAGTCTTTGAAGCGAGTGACTCCATAGGGACTTTGTTTTTTGATTAAATTTGCCACCAGTCTCTACTTATTTGTCCCAGAGTAGTATGTGATATCTCATAGGCAGGGATTTGAAACTATTTT
Organism: Rhinoderma darwinii; assembly: GCF_050947455.1. Lineage (NCBI taxonomy): Eukaryota > Metazoa > Chordata > Amphibia > Anura > Rhinodermatidae > Rhinoderma > Rhinoderma darwinii. The sequence goes on along the minus strand of NC_134688.1, from coordinate 341,666,411 downwards.
TTTAAGAATTCTGGACTGACTGGTTTCCTGGATGATGAGGTCTTAGGCTATGGGAACTTTACTGTCTGCTGATTTTTATAATAAGTAACGCAAAGAATTGGTAAAGACACCAATTTTGGAGATGGAGAGGAAAGGCTGAAGGGGAGGAGGAGGCCTTTATTTGAAGATAACAATTCTTGTGTTGTTATGTTCAAAAGTCTTATCTAGTAAGTTTTCCATAGCTCACTATCTTTTTTTCCAAATTCTTCATGTACCCACTATCTGACAAATATAATAGAAGTAGCATTATTTACTCACCTAATATACCAAGAGCTGTTTTACAAATGGTTGGAGACTCATATGTATATTGGGCTTAAAGCCAATGCCTGTAGTGGTGCCATAGGTTTAGATAAAGAACCAGGACTGAAGCAGATTTTGAGAGCTTTTGTGTGATGATAAATTGTGTAGACTTAGGATATCCAGACCTTGTACGTTTTCCAATGCGTAGCTATCATGTGTTGTACTATAGAATCAATACATTTTGTAAAAAAAAGTGCTTGTAAAGGGGTATACACTTCTGGGTGAATTTGTTCTGTGTTTTCCTGTTTACTGTAAAAAAGTTGGGATTTTTTGGTATAGTTTTCAATTTTGTTTTATACTTACACAGATTTCATGTTAATGTTGTACTCTCATTTGATTTTGATTGGCTGTGTATAATCATGGAGATTTTATCTAGATTCTTTTACTATATTTTATATGTTATTCTGTTACATTGAATTTAGATGTACCTCAAATCATTATAGTTACATTGGTAATATGGTGAGATTGCTATCATATCACTGTGTCATTTCCATTATGTTCATCTAATTTCCAATGGAGATGTCTGGTCAGAAGTGGTTTGTTTGGTTCAGTTGCTGGGCCCTCCTTGGATATTGGTGCTTCATGTGAAGTGGAATAACTTAGGGTAGGTCCCTTTAGCTGGATTTGGTCAGGGCAATAAAGAGAGATGTAATGCTTATGTTATTGCTCCTCTCTCTCTCAAGGTAAAATTGTGTGGTCTGAGATGGTATCATGTTTGTTTTGGAGAAATACCACAGACCAATAAGCTTGAAAGGTATTGGGAATAAAGAGGTCTGCTTTTTTCAAAATTCTGTGTAGGTGTCATAGTATGGCGCCATTTGCTGGTTAGGAAGTCATCTGATTTGATTTTAGTGATGGTGTTCACTGTGTTTTTTTAGTCTTTGAAACCAGTGACTCCACAGGGACTTGGTTTTGGTAAATTTGTCACCAGTCTCTACTTCTGTGTACCAGAGTAGTATGTGATATCTGATAGCCAGGGGTTTGAAACTATTTTTTTAAGAATTCTGTACTGACTGGATTTCCGGATTATGAGGTCCTAGGCTATAGGAACTTTAGTATTTGCTGCTATTTACAATACGTGACACATAAGATTGGTAAAGACACCAATTTTGGAGATGGAGAGGCAAGGCTGAAGGGGAGGAGGAGGCCTTTATTTGAAGATAACAATTCTTGTGTTGTTATGTTCAAAAGTCTTATCTAGTAAGTTTCCCATAGGAAGGTATTGGGAATAGAGACATATTTTTTTTTCAAAATTCCATGTAGGTGTCGTAGTATGGCACCATTTGCATGTTAGGAAGTCATATGAATTTATTTTACATGATGGTGTTCATTATGTTATTTTAGTCTTTGAAGCCAGTGACTCCATAGGGACTTGTTTTTTTATTAAATTTGCCACCAGTCTCTACTTATTTGTCCCAGAGTAGTATGTGATATCTCATAGGCAGGGATTTGAAACTATTTTTTTAAGAATTCTGGACTGACTGGTTTCCTGGATGATGAGGTCTTAGGCTATGGGAACTTTACTGTCTGCTGATTTTTATAATAAGTAACGCAAAGAATTGGTAAAGACACCAATTTTGGAGATGGAGAGGAAAGGCTGAAGGGGAGGAGGAGGCCTTTATTTGAAGATAACAATTCTTGTGTTGTTATGTTCAAAAGTCTTATCTAGTAAGTTTCCCATAGCTCGCTATCTTTTTTTCCAAATTCTTCATGTACCCACTATCTGACAAATATAATAGAAGTAGCATTATTTACTCACCTAATATTCCAAGAGCTGTTTTACAAATGGTTGGAGACTCATATGTATATTGGGCTTAAAGCCAATGCCTGTAGTGGTGCCATAGGTTTAGATAAAGTACCAGGACTGAAGCAGATTTTGAGAGCTTTTGTGTGATGATAAATTGTGTAGACTTAGGATATCCAGACCTTGTGCGTTTTCCAGAGCGTAGCTATCATGTGTTGTACTATAGAATCAATACATTTTGTACAAAAAAGTGCTTGTAAAGGGGTATACACTTCTGGGTGAATTAATTCTGTGTTTTCCTGTTTACTGTAAAAAAGTTGGGATTTTTTGGTATAGTTTTCAATTTTGTTTTATACTTGCACACATTTCATGTTAATGTTGTACTCTCATTTGATTTTGATTGGCTGTGTATAATCATGGAGATTTTATCTAGATTCTTTTACTATATTTTATATGTTATTCTGTTACATTGAAGTTAGATGTACCTCAAATCATTATAGTTACATTGGTAATATGGTGAGATTTCTATCATATCACTGTGTCATTTCCATTATGTTCATCTAATTTCCAATGGAGATGTCTGGTCAGAAGTGGTTTGTTTGGTTCAGTTGCTGGGCCCTCCTTGAATATTGGTGCTTCATGTGAAGTGGAATAACTTAGGGTAGGTCCCTTTAGCTGGATTTGGTCAGGGCAATAAAGAGAGATGTAATGCTTATGTTATTGCTCCTCTCTCTCAAGGTAAAATTTTGTGGTCTGAGATGGTATCAGGTTTGTTTTGGATAAATACCACAGACCAATAACCTTGAAAGGTATTGGGAATAAAGAGGTCTGCTTTTTTCAAAATTCTGTGTAGGTGTCATAGTATGGCACCATTTGCTGGTTAGGAAGTCATCTGATTTTATTTTAGTGATGGTGTTCACTGTGTTTTTTTAGTCTTTGAAACCAGTGACTCCACAGGAACTTGGTTTTGGTAAATTTGTCACCAGTCTCTACTTCTGTGTACCAGAGTAGTATGTGATATCTGATAGCCAGGGGTTTGAAACTATTTTTTTAAGAATTCTGTACTGACTGGATTTCCGGATTATGAGGTCCTAGGCTATAGGAACTTTAGTATTTGCTGCTATTTACAATAAGTGACACAAAAGATTGGTAAAGACACCAATTTTGGAGATGGAGAGGCAAGGCTGAAGGGGAGGAGGAGGCCTTTATTTGAAGATAACAATTCTTGTGTTGTTATGTTCAAAAGTCTTATCTAGTAAGTTTCCCATAGGAACGTATTGGGAATAGAGACATATTTTTTTTTCAAAATTCCATGTAGGTGTCGTGGTATGGCACCATTTGCTTGTTAGGAAGTCATATGAGTTTATTTTACATGATGGTGTTTATTATGTTATTTTAGTCTTTGAAGCCAGTGACTCCATAGGAACTTGTTTTTTTATTAAATTTGCCACCAGTCTCTACTTATTTGTCCCAGAGTAGTATGTGATATCTCTTAGGCAGGGATTTGAAACTATTTTTTTAAGAATTCTGGACCGACTGGTTTCCTGGATGATGAGGTCTTAGGCTATGGGAACTTTACTGTCTGCTGATTTTTATAATAAGTAATGCAAAGAATTGGTAAAGACACCAATTTTGGAGATGGAGAGGAAAGGCTGAAGGGGAGGAGGAGGCCTTTATTTGAAGATAACAATTCTTGTGTTGTTATGTTCAAAAGTCTTATCTAGTAAGTTTCCCATAGCTCGCTATCTTTTTTTCCAAATTCTTCATGTACCCACTATCTGACAAATATAATAGAAGTAGCATTATTTACTCACCTAATATTCCAAGAGCTGTTTTACAAATGGTTGGAGACTCATATGTATATTGGGCTTAAAGCCAATGCCTGTAGTGGTGCCATAGGTTTAGATAAAGAACCAGGACTGAAGCAGATTTTGGGAGCTTTTGTGTGATGATAAATTGTGTAGACTTAGGATATCCAGTTCTTGTGCGTTTTCCAATGCGTAACTATCATGTGTTGTACTATAGAATCAATACATTTTGGAAAAAAAAGTGCTTGTAAAGGGGTATACACTTCTGGGTGAATTAATTCTGTGTTTTCCTGTTTATTGTAAAAAAGTTGGGATTTTTTTGTATAGTTTTCAATTTTGTTTTATATTTGCACACATTTCATGTTAATGTTGTACTCTCATTTGATTTTGATTGGCTGTGTATAATCATGGAGATTTTATCTAGATTCTTTTACTATATTTTATATGTTATTCTGTTACATTGAAGTTAGATGTACCTCAAATCATTATAGTTACATTGGTAATATGGTGAGATTGCTATCATATCACTGTGTCATTTCCATTATGTTCATCTAATTTCCAATGGAGATGTCTGGTCAGAAGTGGTTTGTTTGGTTCAGTTGCTGGGCCCTCCTTGGATATTGGTGCTTCATGTGAAGTGGAATAACTTAGGGTAGGTCCCTTTAGCTGGATTTTGATCAGGGCAATAAAGAGAGATGTAATGCTTATGTTATTGCTCCTCTCTCTCAAGGTAAAATTGTGTGGTCTGAGATGGTATCATGTTTGTTTTGGTGAAATACCACAGACCAATAACCTTGAAAGGTATTGGGAATAAAGAGGTCTGCTTTTTTCAAAATTCTGTGTAGGTGTCATAGTATGGCACCATTTGCTGGTTAGGAAGTCATCTGATTTGATTTTAGTGATGGTGTTCACTGTGTTTTTTTAGTCTTTGAAACCAGTGACTCCACAGGGACTTGGTTTTGGTCAATTTGTCACCAGTCTCTACTTCTGTGTACCAGAGTAGTATGTGATATCTGATAGCCAGGGGTTTGAAACTATTTTTTTAAGAATTCTGTACTGACTGGATTTCCCGATTATGAGGTCCTAGGCTATAGGAACTTTAGTATTTGCTGCTATTTACAATAAGTGACACATAAGATTGGTAAAGACACCAATTTTGGAGATGGAGAGGCAAGGCTGAAGGGGAGGAGGAGGCCTTTATTTGAAGATAACAATTCTTGTGTTGTTATGTTCAAAAGTCTTATCTAGTAAGTTTCCCATAGCTCGCTATCTTTTTTTCCAAATTCTTCATGTACCCACTATCTGACAAATATAATAGAAGTAGCATTATTTACTCACCTAATATTCCAAGAGCTGTTTTACAAATGGTTGGAGACTCATATGTATATTGGGCTTAAAGCCAATGCCTGTAGTGGTGCCATAGGCTTAGATAAAGAACCAGGACTGAAGCAGATTTTGAGAGCTTTTGTGTGATGATAAATTGTGTAGACTTAGGATATCCAGACCTTGTACGTTTTCCAATGCGTAGCTATCATGTGTTGTACTATAGAATCAATACGTTTTGTAAAAAAAGGGCTTGTAAAGGGGTATACACTTCTGGGTGAATTAATTCTGTGTTTTCCTGTTTACTGTAAAAAAGTTGGGATTTTTTGGTATAGTTTTCAATTTTGTTTTATACTTGCACACATTTCATGTTAATGTTGTACTCTCATTTGATTTTGATTGGTTGTGTATAATCATGGAGATTTTATCTAGATTCTTTTACTATATTTTATATGTTATTCTGTTACATTGAAGTTAGATGTACCTTAAATCATTATAGTTACATTGGTAATATGGTGAGATTGCTATCATATCACTGTGTTATTTCCATTATGTTCATCTAATTTCCAATGGAGATGTCTGGTCAGAAGTGGTTTGTTTGGTTCAGTTGCTGGGCCCTCCTTGGATATTGGTGCTTCATGTGAAGTGAAATAACTTTGGGTAGGACCCTTTAGCTGGATTTGGTCAGGGCAATAAAGAGAAATGTAATGCTTATGTTATTGCTCCTCTCTCGCAAGGTAAAATTGTGTGGTCTGAGATGGTATCATGTTTGTTTTGGAGAAATACCACAGACCAATAACCTTGAAAGGTATTGGGAATAAAGAGGTCCGCTTTTTTCAAAATTCTGTGTAGGTGTCATAGTATGGTGCCATTTGCTGGTTAGGAAGTCATCTGATTTGATTTTAGTGATGGTGTTCACTGTGTTTTTTTAGTCTTTGAAACCAGTGACTCCACAGGGACTTGGTTTTGGTAAATTTGTCACCAGTCTCTACTTCTGTGTACCAGAGTAGTATGTGATATCTGATAGCCAGGGGTTTGAAAGTATTTTTTTAAGAATTCTGTACTGACTGGATTTCTAGATTATGAGGTCCTAGGCTATAGGAACTTTAGTATTTGCTGCTATTTACAATAAGTGACACAAAAGATTGGTAAAGACACCAATTTTGGAGATGGAGAGGCAAAGCTGAAGGGGAGTAGGAGGCCTTTATTTGAAGATAACAATTCTTGTGTTGTTATGTTCAAAAGTCTTATCTAGTAAGTTTCCCATAGGAAGGTATTGGGAATAGAGACATATTTTTTTTTCAAAATTCCATGTAGGTGTCGTGGTATGGCACCATTTGCTTGTTAGGAAGTCATATGAGTTTATTTTACATGATGGTGTTAATTATGTTATTTTAGTCTTTGAAGCCAGTGACTCCATAGGGACTTGTTTTTTGATTAAATTTGCCACCAGTCTCTACTTATTTGTCCCAGAGTAGTATGTGATATCTCATAGGCAGGGATTTGAAACTATTTTTTTAAGAATTCTGGACTGACTGGTTTCCTGGATGATGAGGTCTTAGGCTATGGGAACTTTACTGTCTGCTGATTTTTATAATAAGTAACGCAAAGAATTGGTAAAGACACCAATTTTGGAGATGGAGAGGAAAGGCTGAAGGGGAGGAGGAGGCCTTTATTTGAAGATAACAATTCTTGTGTTGTTATGTTCAAAAGTCTTATCTAGTAAGTTTCCCATAGCTCGCTATCTTTTTTCCAAATTCTTCATGTACCCACTATCTGACAAATATAATAGAAGTAGCATTATTTACTCACCTAATATTCCAAGAGCTGTTTTACAAATGGTTGGAGACTCATATGTATATTGGGCTTAAAGCCAATGCCTGTAGTGCTGCCATAGGTTTAGATAAAGAACCAGGACTGAAGCAGATTTTGAGAGCTTTTGTGTGATGATAAATTGTGTAGACTTAGGATATCCAGACCTTGTACGTTTTCCAATGCGTAGCTATCATGTGTTGTACTATAGAATCAATACATTTTGTAAAAAAAAAGTGCTTGTAAAGGGGTATACACTTCTGGGTGAATTAATTCTATGTTTTCCTGTTTACTGTAAAAAAGTTGGGATTTTTTGGTATAGTTTTCAATTTTGTTTTATACTTGCACACATTTCATGTTAATGTTGTACTCTCATTTGATTTTGATTGGCTGTGTATAATCATGGAGATTTTATCTAGATTCTTTTACTATATATTATATGTTATTCTGTTACATTGAAGTTAGATGTACCTCAAATCATTATAGTTACATTGGTAATATGGTGAGATTTCTATCATATCACTGTGTCATTTCCATTATGTTCATCTAATTTCCAATGGAGATGTCTGGTCAGAAGTGGTTTGTTTGGTTCAGTTGCTGGGCCGTCCTTGGATATTGGTGCTTCATGTGAAGTGGAATAACTTAAGGTAGGTACCTTTAGCTGGATTTAGTCAGGCCAATAAAGAGAGATGTAATGCTTATGTTATTGCTCCTCTCTCTCAAGGTAAAATTGTGTGGTCTGAGATGGTATCATGTCTGTTTTGGAGAAATACCACAGACCAATAACCTTGAAAGGTATTGGGAATAAATAGGTCTGCTTTTTTCAAAATTCTGTGTAGGTGTCATAGTATGGCGCCATTTGCTGGTTAGGAAGTCATCTGATTTGATTTTAGTGATGGTGTTCACTGTGTTTTTTTAGTCTTTGAAACCAGTGACTCCACAGGGACTTGGTTTGGTAAATTTGTCACCAGTCTCTACTTCTGTGTACCAGAGTAGTATGTGATATCTGATAGCCAGGGGTTTGAAACTATTTTTTTAAGAATTCTGTACTGACTGGATTTCCGGATTATGAGGTCCTAGGCTATAGGAACTTTAGTATTTGCTGCTATTTACAATAAGTGACACAAAAGATTGGTAAAGACACCAATTTTGGAGATGGAGAGGCAAGGCTGAAGGGGAGGAGGAGGCCTTTATTTGAAGATAACAATTCTTGTGTTGTTATGTTCAAAAGTCTTATCTAGTAAGTTTCCCATAGCTCGCTATCTTTTTTTCCAAATTCTTCATGTACCCACTATCTGACAAATATAATAGAAGTAGCATTATTTACTCACCTAATATTCCAAGAGCTGTTTTACAAATGGTTGGAGACTCATATGTATATTGGGCTTAAAGCCAATGCCTGTTGTGGTGCCATAGGTTTAGATAAAGAACCAGGACTGAAGCAGATTTTGAGAGCTTTTGTGTGATGATAAATTGTGTAGACTTAGGATATCCAGACCTTGTACGTTTTCCAATGCGTAGCTATCATGTGTTGTACTATAGAATCAATACATTTTGTAAAAAAAAGGGCTTGTAAAGGGGTATACACTTCTGGGTGAATTAATTCTGTATTTTCCTGTTTACTGTAAAAAAGTTGGGATTTTTTGGTATAGTTTTCAATTTTGTTTTATACTTGCACACATTTCATGTTAATGTTGTACTCTCATTTGATTTTGATTGACTGTGTATAATCATGGAGATTTTATCTAGATTCTTTTACTATATTTTATATGTTATTCTGTTACATTGAAGTTAGATGTACCTCAAATCATTATAGTTACATTGGTAATATGGTGAGATTGCTATCATATCACTGTGTCATTTCCATTATGTTCATCTAATTTCCAATGGAGATGTCTGGTCAGAAGTGGTTTGTTTGGTTCAGTTGCTGGGCCCTCCTTGGATATTGGTGCTTCATGTGAAGTGGAATAACTTAGGGTAGCTCCCTTTAGCTGGATTTGGTCAGTGCAATAAAGAGAGATGTAATGCTTATGTTATTGCTCCTCTCTCTCAAGGTAAAATTGTGTGGTCTGAGATGGTATCATGTTTGTTTTGGAGAAATACCACAGACCAATAACCTTGAAAGGTATTGGGAATAAAGAGGTCTGCTTTTTTCAAAATTCTGTGTAGGTGTCATAGTATGGCGCCATTTGCTGGTTAGGAAGTCATCTGATTTGATTTTAGTGATGGTGTTCACTGTGTTTTTTTAGTCTTTGAAACCAGTGACTCCACAGGGACTTGGTTTTGGTAAATTTGTCACCAGTCTCTACTTCTGTGTACCAGAGTAGTATGTGATATCTGATAGCCAGGGGTGTGAAACTATTTTTTTAAGAATTCTGTACTGACTGGATTTCCGGATTATGAGGTCCTAGGCTATAGGAACTTTAGTATTTGCTGCTATTTACAATAAGTGACACAAAAGATTGGTAAATACACCAATTTTGGAGATGGAGAGGCAAGGCTGAAGGGGAGGAGGAGGCCTTTATTTGAAGATAACAATTCTTGTGTTGTTATGTTCAAAAGTCTTATCTAGTAAGTTTCCCATAGGAAGGTATTGGGAATAGAGACATATTTTTTTTTCAAAATTCCATGTAGGTGTCGTGGTATGGCACCATTTGCTTGTTAGGAAGTCATATGAGTTTATTTTACATGATGGTGTTAATTATGTTATTTTAGTCTTTGAAGCCAGTGACTCCATAGGGACTTGTTTTTTGATTAAATTTGCCACCAGTCTCTACTTATTTGTCCCAGAGTAGTATGTGATATCTCATAGGCAGGGATTTGAAACTATTTTTTTAAGAATTCTGGACTGACTGGTTTCCTGGATGATGAGGTCTTAGGCTATGGGAACTTTACTGTCTGCTGATTTTTATAATAAGTAACGCAAAGAATTGGTAAAGACACCAATTTTGGAGATGGAGAGGAAAGGCTGAAGGGGAGGAGGAGGCCTTTATTTGAAGATAATAATTCTTGTGTTGTTATGTTCAAAAGTCTTATCAAGTAAGTTTCCCATAGCTCGCTATCTTTTTTCCAAATTCTTCATGTACCCACTATCTGACAAATATAATAGAAGTAGCATTATTTACTCACCTAATATTCCAAGAGCTGTTTTACAAATGGTTGGAGACTCATATGTATATTGGGCTTAAAGCCAATGCCTGTAGTGCTGCCATAGGTTTAGATAAAGAACCAGGACTGAAGCAGATTTTGAGAGCTTTTGTGTGATGATAAATTGTGTAGACTTAGGATATCCAGACCTTGTACGTTTTCCAATGCGTAGCTATCATGTGTTGTACTATAGAATCAATAAATTTTGTAAAAAAAAAGTGCTTGTAAAGGGGTATACACTTCTGGGTGAATTAATTCTATGTTTTCCTGTTTACTGTAAAAAAGTTGGGATTTTTTGGTATAGTTTTCAATTTTGTTTTATACTTGCACACATTTCATGTTAATGTTGTACTCTCATTTGATTTTGATTGGTTGTGTATAATCATGGAGATTTTATCTAGATTCTTTTACTATATTTTATATGTTATTCTGTTACATTGAAGTTAGATGTACCTCAAATCATTATAGTTACATTGGTAATATGGTGAGATTGCTATCATATCACTGTGTTATTTCCATTATGTTCATCTAATTTCCAATGGAGATGTCTGGTCAGAAGTGGTTTGTTTGGTTCAGTTGCTGGGCCCTCCTTGGATATTGGTGCTTCATGTGAAGTGAAATAACTTTGGGTAGGACCCTTTAGCTGGATTTGGTCAGGGCAATAAAGAGAAATGTAATGCTTATGTTATTGCTCCTCTCTCGCAAGGTAAAATTGTGTGGTCTGAGATGGTATCATGTTTGTTTTGGAGAAATACCACAGACCAATAACCTTGAAAGGTATTGGGAATAAAGAGGTCCGCTTTTTTCAAAATTCTGTGTAGGTGTCATAGTATGGTGCCATTTGCTGGTTAGGAAGTCATCTGATTTGATTTTAGTGATGGTGTTCACTGTGTTTTTTTAGTCTTTGAAACCAGTGACTCCACAGGGACTTGGTTTTGGTAAATTTGTCACCAGTCTCTACTTCTGTGTACCAGAGTAGTATGTGATATCTGATAGCCAGGGGTTTGAAAGTATTTTTTTAAGAATTCTGTACTGACTGGATTTCTAGATTATGAGGTCCTAGGCTATAGGAACTTTAGTATTTGCTGCTATTTACAATAAGTGACACAAAAGATTGGTAAAGACACCAATTTTGGAGATGGAGAGGCAAAGCTGAAGGGGAGTAGGAGGCCTTTATTTGAAGATAACAATTCTTGTGTTGTTATGTTCAAAAGTCTTATCTAGTAAGTTTCCCATAGGAAGGTATTGGGAATAGAGACATATTTTTTTTTCAAAATTCCATGTAGGTGTCGTGGTATGGCACCATTTGCTTGTTAGGAAGTCATATGAGTTTATTTTACATGATGGTGTTAATTATGTTATTTTAGTCTTTGAAGCCAGTGACTCCATAGGGACTTGTTTTTTGATTAAATTTGCCACCAGTCTCTACTTATTTGTCCCAGAGTAGTATGTGATATCTCATAGGCAGGGATTTGAAACTATTTTTTTAAGAATTCTGGACTGACTGGTTTCCTTGGTTTCCTGGATGATGAGGTCTTAGGCTATGGGAACTTTACTGTCTGCTGATTTTTATAATAAGTAACGCAAAGAATTGGTAAAGACACCAATTTTGGAGATGGAGAGGAAAGGCTGAAGGGGAGGAGGAGGCCTTTATTTGAAGATAACAATTCTTGTGTTGTTATGTTCAAAAGTCTTATCTAGTAAGTTTCCCATAGCTCGCTATCTTTTTTTCCAAATTCTTCATGTACCCACTATCTGACAAATATAATAGAAGTAGCATTATTTACTCACCTAATATTCCAAGAGCTGTTTTACAAATGGTTGGAGACTCATATGTATATTGGGCTTAAAGCCAATGCCTGTTGTGGTGCCATAGGTTTAGATAAAGAACCAGGACTGAAGCAGATTTTGAGAGCTTTTGTGTGATGATAAATTGTGTAGACTTAGGATATCCAGACCTTGTACGTTTTCCAATGCGTAGCTATCATGTGTTGTACTATAGAATCAATACATTTTGTAAAAAAAAGGGCTTGTAAAGGGGTATACACTTCTGGGTGAATTAATTCTGTATTTTCCTGTTTACTGTAAAAAAGTTGGGATTTTTTGGTATAGTTTTCAATTTTGTTTTATACTTGCACACATTTCATGTTAATGTTGTACTCTCATTTGATTTTGATTGACTGTGTATAATCATGGAGATTTTATCTAGATTCTTTTACTATATTTTATATGTTATTCTGTTACATTGAAGTTAGATGTACCTCAAATCATTATAGTTACATTGGTAATATGGTGAGATTGCTATCATATCACTGTGTCATTTCCATTATGTTCATCTAATTTCCAATGGAGATGTCTGGTCAGAAGTGGTTTGTTTGGTTCAGTTGCTGGGCCCTCCTTGGATATTGGTGCTTCATGTGAAGTGGAATAACTTAGGGTAGCTCCCTTTAGCTGGATTTGGTCAGTGCAATAAAGAGAGATGTAATGCTTATGTTATTGCTCCTCTCTCTCAAGGTAAAATTGTGTGGTCTGAGATGGTATCATGTTTGTTTTGGAGAAATACCACAGACCAATAACCTTGAAAGGTATTGGGAATAAAGAGGTCTGCTTTTTTCAAAATTCTGTGTAGGTGTCATAGTATGGCGCCATTTGCTGGTTAGGAAGTCATCTGATTTGATTTTAGTGATGGTGTTCACTGTGTTTTTTTAGTCTTTGAAACCAGTGACTCCACAGGGACTTGGTTTTGGTAAATTTGTCACCAGTCTCTACTTCTGTGTACCAGAGTAGTATGTGATATCTGATAGCCAGGGGTGTGAAACTATTTTTTTAAGAATTCTGTACTGACTGGATTTCCGGATTATGAGGTCCTAGGCTATAGGAACTTTAGTATTTGCTGCTATTTACAATAAGTGACACAAAAGATTGGTAAATACACCAATTTTGGAGATGGAGAGGCAAGGCTGAAGGGGAGGAGGAGGCCTTTATTTGAAGATAACAATTCTTGTGTTGTTATGTTCAAAAGTCTTATCTAGTAAGTTTCCCATAGGAAGGTATTGGGAATAGAGACATATTTTTTTTTTCAAAATTCCATGTAGGTGTCGTGGTATGGCACCATTTGCTTGTTAGGAAGTCATATGAGTTTATTTTACATGATGGTGTTAATTATGTTATTTTAGTCTTTGAAGCCAGTGACTCCATAGGGACTTGTTTTTTGATTAAATTTGCCACCAGTCTCTACTTATTTGTCCCAGAGTAGTATGTGATATCTCATAGGCAGGGATTTGAAACTATTTTTTTAAGAATTCTGGACTGACTGGTTTCCTGGATGATGAGGTCTTAGGCTATGGGAAATTTACTGTCTGCTGATTTTTATAATAAGTAACGCAAAGAATTGGTAAAGACACCAATTTTGGAGATGGAGAGGAAAGGCTGAAGGGGAGGAGGAGGCCTTTATTTGAAGATAACAATTCTTGTGTTGTTATGTTCAAAAGTCTTATCTAGTAAGTTTCCCATAGCTCGCTATCTTTTTTCCAAATTCTTCATGTACCCACTATCTGACAAATATAATAGAAGTAGCATTATTTACTCACCTAATATTCCAAGAGCTGTTTTACAAATGGTTGGAGACTCATATGTATATTGGGCTTAAACCCAATGCCTGTAGTGCTGCCATAGGTTTAGATAAAGAACCAGGACTGAAGCAGATTTTGAGAGCTTTTGTGTGATGATAAATTGTGTAGACTTAGGATATCCAGACCTTGTACGTTTTCCAATGCGTAGCTATCATGTGTTGTACTATAGAATCAATACATTTTGTAAAAAAAAAGTGCTTGTAAAGGGGTATACACTTCTGGGTGAATTAATTCTATGTTTTCCTGTTTACTGTAAAAAAGTTGGGATTTTTTGGTATAGTTTTCAATTTTGTTTTATACTTGCACACATTTCATGTTAATGTTGTACTCTCATTTGATTTTGATTGGTTGTGTATAATCATGGAGATTTTATCTAGATTCTTTTACTATATTTTATATGTTATTCTGTTACATTGAAGTTAGATGTACCTCAAATCATTATAGTTACATTGGTAATATGGTGAGATTGCTATCATATCACTGTGTTATTTCCATTATGTTCATCTAATTTCCAATGGAGATGTCTGGTCAGAAGTGGTTTGTTTGGTTCAGTTGCTGGGCCCTCCTTGGATATTGGTGCTTCATGTGAAGTGAAATAACTTTGGGTAGGACCCTTTAGCTGGATTTGGTCAGGGCAATAAAGAGAAATGTAATGCTTATGTTATTGCTCCTCTCTCGCAAGGTAAAATTGTGTGGTCTGAGATGGTATCATGTTTGTTTTGGAGAAATACCACAGACCAATAACCTTGAAAGGTATTGGGAATAAAGAGGTCCGCTTTTTTCAAAATTCTGTGTAGGTGTCATAGTATGGTGCCATTTGCTGGTTAGGAAGTCATCTGATTTGATTTTAGTGATGGTGTTCACTGTGTTTTTTTAGTCTTTGAAACCAGTGACTCCACAGG